>NW_006399767.1:9960600-9999616 GCF_000299155.1 Elephantulus edwardii | reverse complement strand
ATATATATACCTTAGAACTTGTGGTGTATGTATTAATTTTATCACCATTATATACATGAGGAATGTGAGGGTTAGGAGTTCGAAGTGGCTATCCCAGAATCACACACTTGGTAGATGTTGAATCTGACTGTAAAACCAGCTCAATATCTTCACTTATGTGTCAAAAATCTGCGAAATATAAAAAAAATGAGCTAGGTATAGACTTAAGATAGGGAAGGACTTGAAGTAGTAGGATGTCGGGGTTAAGCTGACCGAGGCAGGAGCTGCCAGGGTTAAGACAAAACTAACTCTGGGTTGCTCAAGACCTTCACGCTGTTTTCTGATAAAGATGTAGTTATGGAAACAGGGAAGGTCAGCAAATAAGAAATAACAGTAAAGAACATCTTGGAGTCCAGTCAACATATTTTACTGTGTATGTCATAAGAAACTGTTCAATAAGAGCTACGGAGATGTACAGGTCAGGACGACACTCAGCCCTGACTTCCTCTCCCCTTACCTCTTGACTGACGAAAGTCTTGAGTAGTTCTTTCCAATCACCTGTTACTTTCCTGCTGGTCTAAGAAAGTGCAACAGAAGAGCTACAGCAGTTAAAATAAATTTTATATTCTTTGTGCTACCATATCAAATAAGGTAAGCCCCTATTCTAGATTCATGTTCTATTTACAAATGCAATCTGAGAAGAGTTGCCTCAAGTTTAAAGGTAATTATAGCACTTAGAGAAGACTACTTCAAGGTTCACAAAGATACAAAGAAACCTGTTGGTTCTGAATTGTGTTGTTGTTGTTATGTGTCATCAAGTTGACTGTGACTCTTAGTGACCGTATACACTGTAGATCTGAACTCTGCCCTGTCTTAAGCCAGTCTCCATGACTCTGACACACTAAGCCCCCAAAACCCCAGTTTCTGTGTCAATTCATCTCATCTAGGGTCTACCTATCTTACGCTGTCCCTCCACCTTTCCAAGCATGATGTCCTCCAAGGATTGGTCTCTCCCCACAACACACCCAAAGGATGTGAGACAGACCTTCAAAATTCTAGCTTCCAAGAAGCAACTTTGTTTCAACCTCTCAGGACAGAACTGTTGTCTTAACAGTCCAATACTCTTCACTAGCACCACAACTCAGATATCAATTCTTCTGCTGTCATCCTTAGTCATTGCTCTCTGATGCATAGCAAGTAATTGTGAAGACCATGACCTGGATCAGGCACACCTTAGTTTCTAGATTGACATCATTGCCCTTTAGCACTCTGGATAGCAATATAGGCACAGAATATGAACAGACACATCACCAAAAAAGACATTCAGATGGTGAATAAACTCATGAAGAATTGTTCAAAATCCCTACCTCTAAGAGTGATGCAAATCAAAATAACTGTGAGATATCATCTCGCTCCAGTAAGAATAGCATAGTTTAACAGAACAGCAAGCAACAAATGCTGGTGAGGTTGTGGAGAAATTAGAACTCTTAGTCACTGTTGGTGGGAGTGTAAAATAGTGCAACCACTATGGAAGGCTGTATAGCACTTTCTCAAAAAGTTTGAAATAGAAATACCATTTTACCCAGCAATTCTACTCCTGGGAATATGTTGTTGTTGTTGTTGTTGTTGTTACGTGCCGTTGAGTCGCTGGCGACTCATAGAGACCCTATGCACAACAGCCCTAAACCCTGCTCTATCCTGCACCAACCGCACTGCCTCTGACACACCCATCCCAATTACCCCAGTCACCGAATCATTCCATCTCATAGAGGGTCTTCCCCTCCTGCGCTGTCCCTCCACCCTCCCAAGCATGATGTCCCTCTCCAAGGACCCATCCCTCCTAGCAACATGTTCAAAGTATGTCAGACGAAGCCCCAGAGTCCTTGCCTCCAAGGAGTAGCTCAGTTTAATCCTCTCCAAGGTGAATCTGTTTGTTTTCCTGGCAGTCCATGGTACATTCAGTACTCTTCTCCAGCACCACAGCTCAAAGGCATCAACTCTCCTTCTGTCCTCCCTAGTCATTGTCCAACTCTCTGATGCATAACGAGCGATTGCAAAGACCATGGCCTGTATCAGGCGCACCTTAGTCTCTAGAGAGACACCGTTGCTCCTGAGTACTCTAGAGAGGTCCCTAACAGCAGACTTTCCCATCGCGATACGCTTTTTGATTTCCTGACTGCTGCTGCCAAGAGTGTTGACTGTGGAGCCGAGCAAACTGAAGCTGTGAACAATCTCAATCTCTTCGCCATCCATCCTGACACTGCCAATTGGTCCAGTGGTGAGAATCTTTGTCTTCTTGACATTGAGCCTCAGTCCATACTGAAGGCTGCAGTCTTTGACCCTCTGCAGCAAGTGCATGAGGTCCTCCTCAGTTTTGGCAAGCAGGGTTGTGTCATCTGCATAACGCAGATTGTTAATAGATCTTCCACCAATCCTGACGCCACACTTCTCCTCATAGAGCCCAGCCTCTCGGATAATCTGCTGTGCATACATGTTGAAAAGGTATGGAGACAGGATGCATCCCTGGCGTACACCCTTCCCAATTTTGAACCATGCAGTGTTACCCTGCTCTGTTCTGACTACTGCCTCTTGGTCCAAGTATAGGTTTCGCATTAGCATGAGTAAATGTTCTGGGATTCCCATTCTTCTCAGAGTCAGCCACAGTTTGTTATGATCCACACAGTCAAATGCCTCTCCGTGATCAATGAAACACAGACATTCTTCTGGTATTCTCTGCTTTCAGCCAAGATCCATCTAACATCAGCAACAATATCCCTAGTACCACGACCCCTTCTAAACCCAGCCTGGACTTCCGGCAATTCTCTGCTGATGTGCTGTTCTAATCGTTTTTGGATAATCTTCAGTAAAATCTTGCTTGCATGTGAAATCAATGACACTGTTCTGTAGTTTCCACACTCAGTTGGGTCACCTTTGTTTGGAATGGGAACAAATATAGATCTCTTCCAGTCAGTTGGCCAAGTGGTTGTTCTCCAGATTTCTTGGCACAACTTGGGAATATACCCTAGAAAAACCAGAACTGCCACCCAGATATATGCACACCTATATTTATTGCTATATTGTTCACAATAGCAAAGAGATGGAAACAACCCAAGTGCCCATCAACAAACAATGGATAAAGAAGCTGTGGTATATTCACATGATGGAATACTATGCAGCACTGAAAAACAAGGAACTAATGAAATATTACACAACATGAGTTACCCTGGAGGACATTATGCTGAGTGAAATATCTGTTACAAAAGGACAAATACTGCATAATGCCACTGTTATAACACAGGACTGACATGGGAGTTGGGGGAAAGTAAGAAAAGGAGGGATAAATAAGATACACAACATTGGAACAGATGAGGGAAAGAACTGTTTAAAAGGAATATATGTTTAGATATTATCTGCATGACAACAGTCCAAAAGAAGAGCTACATGGCAAAGTGGACTGGGGAGGGGGAGGGCAGAGGGAGAAAACTGTGCAACAATTAAAGAATTTGTTTTTTTAAAGAGAAAAGTGAACTGGGTTGGGGAGGTAGGGAGGAAAATGTGCAACAATGAATGAATGGAAATCCAAGTTCTTTGTTAATTTTTGTTAAAATCTCATTTTTTAAAAAAAAAAAAGAAAAATAATCTGATGATGAGAATAAAATGAAAAATGTTCGTACATCTCCAGAGGTCGTGGGGCTGTTGTATGTGAGGCCTCCTGTCGTGCTGGCATTGAGCATGCTCTCCATAAATAAATAATTGTTAGTTTGCCGACCCAGAGCTGTGAGTGGGTAGCAGCATCCCCCATCCCCTGGGAGTGAAATGTCCTCTTGCATTTTTAATAACATCCCCAAGACTCTGTGTCAAGTTTCCACAAAGATTGCCAGAGGAATTAGCAGTCTCATTAGCAGTCAGTTCCAAGAGGTCAGAAGTGAAACAAATTTGGCTGCAATTTTTGATAAAATGAAAGGAAAATAAAAAAATTTTACAAAAATTTAAAAAAACCCACCCTGATCCAACACACTTCCTTTTACTTTTTCTGAAAGATTGATCTCTAGAATGTTACCACCTGGCCTCACATTCTGAAATTGACTTTACTCAATGTGGAAACAGCAAAGTTCTTGCTTCCTTTGCTTCCTTCCTCTCCCAGATGTGGGAACCGCCTGTGCAGGGGAAACACATTACTCACTCAGGACTGACTCAGAATGAGAGTGACTCCACCAAGTCATCGTCCAGCTGGGCTCTGTGACTTTGGGTACCGAGAAACCAGTGGTCTCCGGGCAACGAGTTCACACCATGAAAGCTCTCAGTACTCAGAAAAATTGAATGGAAATGTATTCAATGCCTATGGGTGTGTATTTTCTCTGTTTATCAAATAACACAACTGAATTAAAGCCAGTAAATTAGATCAAAATGCCTTTCAGCATCTTGTGCAAAATCAAGGTGATTTTATCTTCCTTCAAAAACTAGACCTATTTTTTTCTTCTTTTTATTATATGGATTTGTGGTGGTGCTGTAGTTAAGAACATACATAAGCAAAACACAGGCCAATTCAAACATTTGTACCTTTACAATTCAATGCCATTGGGCACTGATTACATTCTGCAAGTTATACAATGATTCTCACTCTCTTTGTCTGAGTTGTTCCTTCCTCATTAACATAAACGTCACTGCCTTCTAAGATGCTTATCTAGTATTTTGAATTATTATTATCGCCTTGATGCCTTATTACCAAAACCAAACTCACTGCCATGGAGCAGATTGGGATTCACGGCCATTGTATACACTCCTCCTCCTCCCCTAGAAGAATATAATTTGTACTTTCCTAAATACTGGTTATGCTTCTTTTCTTAAAAAAAGCTTAATGTTGTTATTGTTATGTGCCGTAGAGTTGCTTGCGACTCATAGCGACCCTATGTACAACAGCCTTAAACTCTGCTCTATCCTGTGCCAATCGCACCATCTCTGACACACCCATCCTGATTACCCCAGTCACTGAATCAATCCACCTCATAGAGGGTCTTCCCCTTCTGCACTGTCCCTCCACCCTACCAAGCATGATATCCCTCTCCAAGGACCTGTCCCTCCTTACAACATGTCCAAAATATGAGTGTCATCGAGTTGAGATAACCGGTAGCTGACTCTCCAGAGGGATTTCAGAGGCAACAAATCATGGAAGGAGATTGTCCTTCCTTCTTCTGTGGAGCATGTGCTTTCAAAAGCCGCTGGAGGGTCAACTATGAGTAAGTTCTGACTCCAAGGTACCTAACAATGCCAATAATAATAATAATAATAATAATAATAATAGTAATAATAATAATGCAATTTCTACAATTTCCTAGTAACTTGGAAACATTAGATAAGTAATGTACACTAGATAGAATTAATATTATTGTCTTTCAAACACAAATGTCAATCACTTTAATTGTGTACCAGCAGGTGGAGTCACTTTGGGGTAAGTGAAGGGCATGAGGAAGGAAGCATGGGGGCCAAGGTAAAATGTTGGAATTACTATGTAGTTACACAAACTATCCTCTCTGCTCTGACCTCCACAAAATAACAGCTCACATTAAGGTAACGAAACAAAGCAGAACTCATTTCCAGGAATGAACTTTGTCTCACTTGCTTTGGGTGCCAATTCATTTAATGCCAATGTAGTCCTATCTCTCTTGGGGTTTTAATTCCCTCCACTGTGTAATGAAGTTAATCTCTCAGGCTCCATTCACCTCTGATAGTCTCTGATGTTATCTTCTCTGTCTCACCTGAGGTCCTTGCTGGTCAAAGTAAGCAAGACAAACTCACAGAATCTACCTGGATGGAAACAAAGGAAACCAACCAGCATGATTACAAACTGTCTCTTGAACTGACAGTGTAAAGAGAGTGGGAGAGGCCTAAAACCCTCTGTAATGTCTAATTAATTTGCTCAGACCAGAGTCCTTTTTCCCCCCCTATTCACACTTTCCCTCTGCTTTTCTTCCTATATTATCAGAAGGTCTTGAAGAGGCTGTAAACACTTTGAGGATTCTTTAACGAAGGAAGTTACTGTTGTCTATTCTAGAATTTGACATTTCATTTAACATTGAAGACATCTGTGGGGTCAGTTCAATATGGTCACTCAAGAGAGCCTGCTTCTCTCACGAAAACTGTGTGCTTTCACTTTTCAGTTGGATATATCCGCCTCACTTACTTTGGGCACATGACCAGGAGAGACCAGGAGTGGTGTCCACTTTGTAAACAACATGCCTACGGGAACTATGAACTTTGATAAATGATGATAGTTATAGAAAGGCTTCAGGATTTTTGTTCATAGGGATGCTATGAGTCATGCTTGATTCAATGACAATCAACAACATAATATACCCTAAGCTAATTTTCTTTTCTTTAATTGAGATTTTAATGAAAGTTTATAGAGAACTTAGATTTCCATTCATTCATTGTTGCACATTTTCCTCCCTGCCCAGCCCTCCCATTTCACTTTTCTCTTTGAAAAAAAAAAACAAAACCCACAAAAACTTTCATTGTTGTACTATGCCCCACCCCAAGTCCATTTTACTATGCAGCTCTTATTCTGGACTATTGTCATTGTAAATAATACCTAATCATATATTTCTTTTAAACAGTTCGATTTCTCATCTATTTCAATAGACTATACATTATTTATCCTCTCTTGTCTTAGTTTCTCCCAACCCCCATCTCAGTCTTATTTTATAACAGTGGCATTTAGTATCTGTCCTTTTATGAATGAAATATTTCACTCAGCATAATGTTCTCCAGAGTCACTCATTTTATTTCATGAGCTCCCGGTTTTTCAGTGCTGCACAGTATTCCATTGTGTAAATATACCACAGCTTCTCTATCCATTTGTTTGTTTATGGGCACTTGGGTTGTTTCCATCTCTTTGCTGTTGTGAACAACACACCAATAAACATGGGTGAGCATACATCTGTTTGGGTGGCAGTTCTGATTTCTTTAGGGTATATATGCTGATTTTCTGTAAAGGTCTTTGTAACAGATTCCACTTACAGTATTTTTAAAGTCTGTTAGTAGTAGTTCTTTTATTAAATAGAAGCATGTGATAGTGAAACCACACACATAGGAGACATTTATTTATTCCTGACAGTCACTTATTAAAGAAAATCAGTATGGATTACATATCAACATCAAGCAAATAAGAACCTTTTTCATTAGACCAATATACAACATAATGATAGATGGAGATAAGATTCAAGTTGTCAATGATTTCATTTTATTTGGAACTATAATCAATGCTTATATAAACAGTATTCAGGAAATAAAGAAAACATGTTTCATTGGGAAAATGCATTGTCTAGAACTTCTTTAAGTACCAAAGAGCAAGGATATCAATTTAAAGACTAAGGTATACACCCAATCCAAGCCATGGTATTTTCATTTACTTCTTATGCATCTGAAAGTTGGATAATGTATGGGTTGCAGGCAACTCATGACAGCACATAACAACAACAACAATTTGCTTGTAATTATGCTTGTGGAATTTAATCCAAATGAACTTTTAAACTCTTTATTAATGAAAAAGAATGGTGAGCTTTAGATCACAGGACGTCATAAAACTTTGAAACTTGTTTGGAGATAATTACTGAAGAATTAGTGTCTTTGAATTGTGGTATGAGTGAAGAATGTCAAATATCCCATGAATTGCCAAAATAACAAACAAATCGGTCTTGAAGGAAGCAAAGATGCTCGTTAGAGGCAAGGATGGCGAAACCTAATCTCAAATACTTTTGAGCTCTTGGAAAAAGGTATCCTTCTGGAAAAGGCAGTTGGTTAGTGAAGGAGAGGAAGCCTCTCAAGGAGATGGACTGAGACAGTGACTGAACATTGGTCTTGAACATGACAAAGGACTGAAGATGATTCTGAGGAAGGTAGGAGGTCATTGAAAGAGAGGAAGATTCTCAAGATGGACTAAGATAGTGACCTGAACAATGGGCTTGAGCATAACAGAGAACATGTAGATGATGTAGGATAGAGTAAGTTTCATAGGCTCTCTGTGAGTCATTGTCAACTTGCCAGTACCTAAAAGCAACAGTCTTCTATAGGGGCACACAGTTGTTATCTCAGACAAGATATCAGATATTATTTGTTTCATCACTTCGTTTAAAACAAGGCCTGCTGGAAAAAGAATACAAAATTGGAAATTTCTTGCTGTAGATTCAAATTCTTTCAGTACTAATTGGAGTTTAAGACACTAATCTTTACCATACTCTTAAGATGTCTGGAATTAAGATGACACACTCTCAGTTTATCTGATTGTTAAATAATCCCAATGGAAGGTTTGTGTTAAATACCTCATTGGCACAGGAAGAAGTTTGTAGCCCTTCAATGTACCATGAGGAAGGCTGCTTCCACAGCCAGAGAGGCAAACTTGTACATTCACATCATCATTTGTTTTTGTAAGGTTTGCAAAGTATTTAAACTTCAGTTGGTTAAGATCAATATCTTTTTTCCATTTCAGCGTTTCCTCTATTATATTTCCGCTACTATGAAGGGTCCTTGAGCCTTTGACTAATGGTGGGGGTCTGCTAGAGGGTGTGGCTTTAAAATCTCTCAGGACCCAAGGGCCACATGACACAGAAATCTTTTGTCCATTTGTTATGTGCCATAAAGTCATTTCAGACTCATAGTAACCCTATGTACAACAGACCTAAATCCTGCTCTCTTTCCAACCTTACTGTTTCTGACACATCTATCCCCACTACTACTCCAGTGACAGAATCAATTCATCTCATCGAGAGTCTTCCTCTCCTGCACTGTCCCTCCACCCTCCCAAACATGACATCCTTCTCCAAGGACTGATCCCGCCTTGCAACATGGCCAAAGCATATCAAACAGAGCTTCAGAATCCTTGCCTCCAAGTACCAGCCTGGCTTCACCCTCTCTAGGATGAACTTGCTTGTTCTCCTAGCAGTCCATGGTATATTCAATACTCTTCTCCAGCACAGTCTTGTCAAATACCATAATGGTTACCCATTATGTATAATGTTTAGGTGAGCTTCCAGATTGATTCATACTGGGAAGCAAGAGTGGCATCTAATTCCTAAACTAGATGCCTCTGGAAACTCTACAAACTCTCTAAACTCTATAAATGTACAGAAATCATGTTAGTTATAGAACAGAATTCAGGTCTTTTGTGAAAAGCTTACTCTCAGTCCTAGTCGACCTGATGACACTTAACCACTGCTAAATGAAACTAGTGCTGTTATATCTGGAGGAACACTCTTCCACTTTGTACATCACTCATTGTCAATGTGCCGTATGAAGTAACCTGGTTTTGCTGTGATGCTGAACCGTATGCCTTTGGGGTATCAAATACCAGAATGGTTTCCCAATGTAGACAGTGTTTAGTGGAGCTCCCAGTTGTAAAATAGGTTTGGAAGTAGGAGTGGCATCCACTTCCTAAACCACATGCTCCTGGAAACTCTATGAACTTGGAGAAATGATGGTAGCAAGGCAACTTTTGTTCAGAGTCTCTATAAGTCGTGCTTACCTCAACAGCAATCAACAACACAACTATGAATGGAAGTGTCATAGACTTTCTGAGGGTCCCATAAAAAAGTTGAACTGGGAGCACATTCAATTTCAGTTGAGTGAAATACATTTATGTTACATTATTATTACCAGGGTGAAGTGCAGGCTTCCAGTAGTACCTTGTCACCTATCATGGGTCAAATTTTGTCCCTGTGCTATAATCTCAAAGACATCCAGTTCCAATCCCCCAGCTGTTCCATGAGAGAAGAATGGATAATTCCCTCTCATATGATTAACTGCCTCTGTAAACTCACGGGAGGATCAGCTGTGGGTTGGTCTCAACTTGATGGTACACAACAAAACAAAATACATGTATGTTATGATACAATATGGGAATTGTGTACTGATCCTATTCAAAGTGATAAATAGTTATAAAAGGACGAAGGGTGGAATGCAGCACTCCGTGCCCTGATCTAATGTAAACAGTTTCTCTACTGTGTGACTAGTAATAATTTATATCTCACTAGAGATAAAAGGAGAAGAAAGTAAATCTAGAGGGGAAAGTTCCAGGAGTGGAGTACATCCTTTTGGACTTGGGTCTCTGCTGAAAGAAGCTCTATGACACCAGAGAAGACCAACATACATGGCCATCCCCAAGAAATGCTGGGCTTGCCCATAGAGTAATATCCTGTATTTAGACTTCTACCTTTATAAACCAGAAGAGAACAAATTTCCATTTGTTAAAGCATACACTTTATGCTTTAATGTAAAGTGGTGACAGAAAGTGGTAACTGCTAGAGCAGCTCTAGATAACATCATCCATTCTGCTGACTTATCTCAGTTATAACACCAAGTGTGGGTCAATGGTCATGTTGTAAAATAAATGTGGACTATGGCTCCAAGTAGGAAACTCAGGTGGCATGGTAGGTAAGGAGTTGACTTGCCAACTCAATGACAGGTCATTCAAATTCACTAGCCTTTTTGAAGTAGAAAGATGGGCAAACTCTTCCTATGTGATTTATAGCCTCTGGAAACCCACTGGAGAGTTGGCTGAGAACTGGTTCCAACTCCTTTGCACATAACAACAACAACAGCACCAAGTACCAAAGGTGTGAGGGTGATGGAGGAAAATCAAGGTTGAAATATGCAGAGCCACATGCAAAACTGCAAGCAGAATTTTGGCTTAGAGGTAAGGAATTGAGCTGCCAATGCAAATGCAGTTCAAATCCACCAACTGCTCCACAGGCAAAAAATGGACAATTTCCTCTTATGTGATTTAAAGACCATGCCTTTGAAAACTCACTGGATGGTCAACTATGGATCGATTCAGCATACACAGAATGAATGAATCCTACATTTTTAATGGGGAATATTTAAAATAGACTTTATGTGTATTTTGCATGTAACCCTACATTTGATTTGTTGTTGGCACTGGCAAGCCAATTCTTCTTTATAACCACCCTATGCATAACAAAATGAAACTGTCTGGTCCTGCATCACCCTTGTAATTGTTGTTATGCATGAGCCAACTGGTGGAACATTGTGTCAGTCCGTCTTGTTGAGAATTTCTTTTCCACAGAACTTCTACTTGATAAATCATGATGTCCTTCTCCAGGGCAGTTCTATGGTCTTATAGGGTCTCTATAAGATAAAATAGAATTGACAGCAGTGGATTTGATTAAGTTTAATGAGGTTACTAAGCTTTGCTCGGGCCGCTTAGTGGTAAGAAGCCGTACTGCCACACTGAAGGCAGGCAGTTTGGAACCACCAGGTTCTCCAAGAGAAAAAATTGGGCAATCTCCTCCCAAGTGATTTACCACCTCTGAAAGCCTGCTGGAGGATCAGCTATGGGTTGGTTCCGACACCAAAGCACATCCCAAGAAAAATAACAACAAAAGAAAAACAACAAAGGGAGCTCTGATCTTGTAATAGGTGATTGCATTGCCAAGGCAAAGGCAATGACACTTGAGCAGTTCAAATCTACCAGCACTTCCTCAGGAGAAAGAAGTACATGACCCACCAGTAGTTCCTCAGGAGCTGGAAGTGGGAGTCATCTGTCAGTTATTATTAGGGTGGCTGAGAGTGTGTTATCAGGAAGATAGCAATAGCAGGGAAAATGGAATCTTCCTGGTTGAAAGATAGTGTTAAAGGTTACACAAAATCTAATTTGACAATTCAAATCTGAGAGTCTAACCACCAGTGCTGGTCATAAGCAAGGGAGGAAAACAAAAGAGCTTGTGTTCCAAAGCATCTTCCTAGAGGCTTTCTGTTTGAGAGTTAGCTGGGCAACTCCCAGGGAATGTCTGATGTGGAGAAGACAAGAGACCAATTATACCAACCATTTTGCTTAGCAAATGAAAATGAAGAAGCACTCTGTGGTGTAAGGGTTAATCCACAGAAATAACCTAGGAGTGATTCTGCTGTTGTTGTCGCTGTTGTGTTCCAGAGTCAGACCCTACCCATAGCTGACCCGCCGGTGGGTTTCAGAGGCACCTAACAGCACAAGAAGAGATTATCCATCCTTTTCTGGAGCAGCTGGTGGCCGCCAACAGCGTGCGTCCAGGATTGCAGTGCAGCTTCTGCCACCAAACCACCCGAGCTCCCAGATCAACTTGCTCACAGTTATCTTTGGGATCCTTTCCCCATCCAGGGAAAATGGATGTTTTTCAGTCTTCAGATAATGTTTTTAACTTATGCCCAAGCACAATGTCTCCAGAGAGGCATTATACTAGTTAGAATGTATGATAAAGGAATATAACACACATGCTCAAAAGTATCCTTGTGGCTAGGTCCTCACTCATATTTCTATAAAAATGAAATACACCTTTTATTTCCCCCATCTATTATCTCTGGATCCCCCTCACCCTTATTTAGAATCAACAGGGGACGTTGGGTGACATAAGTGTCAGAACAAGGAAGAGTTAAAACATTAATTTGGAAGACTAACAAGCACGTGAATATGAGTAACCTATATGTCCTTCAGATCTAAGCAAGACCTATCACCTTAGCTGTAAGAATAAGAAGTGGATAAGGAGGAGTCTGAGTGGCATACTGTTTAAGCACTAGGTTGTCAACTGAAAGGTCAGCAGTTCAAATCCACTGGCTGTTCTATGGGAGAAAAGACTGAGAGATCTGCTTCTGTGAAGATTACAGCCTAGGGAATTCTAAAGGGCGGTTCTACTCTGTCCTGCCAATTCCAATAAATTAGAATCAGCTTGGTTGAACACAATAATAACTAGTCAATTTCACCCAATTTCAGCTCCTGACAATTCCATGTGGAATCAATTAGCATTATGGTCCATTGGGTTATCAGTGGATGATTTTTTTTTAAAATACATTGCCAGGTCTTTCTTCTGACATATCTCTAGGTGGACTTGAACTAATTTCTTTTGACTAGCATCTAAGTGTGTTAATCATTTATACCAACAGAGATTGTTGTTGTTACGTGCCCTGGAGTCAACCATGACTTAGAGTGACCTTATGAACCTTGACCTATCTTGAGTCAACCTCACCATCTCTGACAGGCCTGCCCCCATTGCCACAGTCACTGTGTCAATCATCTCATCTAAGGTCTTCCTCTCCTATGCTGTCCCTCTATCCTCCCAAGCATGATATCCTTCTCCAAGGACTGGTCCCTTCTGGCAACATGCCTAAAGTATGGGAGACAGAGCTTCCGAACTCTTGCCTCCAAGGAGCAGCATGGTTTTATTCTCTCTAGGACAGACCTGTGCGCTCTCTTGGAAGTCCATATACTCAGTACTTTTCTCCAGCACCACAATTCAAAAGCATTGATTCTTCTTTTGTTAATTTTATTCATTGTTCAGTTTTCAGATGTATAGCAAGCAATTGCAAAGACCATGACCTGAATCAGGTGCACCTTGGTCTCCAGACTAACATCATTGCTCTTTAGCACTCTCAAGAGGTTCCTGACAGTAGATTTTCCTAATTAAATTATTCTTTTGATTTCCTGATTGCTGGTGCCACGAGTGTTCATTGTGAAGCCAAGCAAGCTAAAATTTTTAACAACCTCAACTTCTTCTGTATCTGTCATGATGCTGTCAATTGGTCCAGTGGTGCGAATCTTTGTTTTCTTGATGTTGAGATGCAATCCATTTTGAAGGCTACCATCCATGAATTTCTGCAGCAAGCACTTCAGGGCCTTCTCAGATTCACCTGCATATTGCAGGTTGTTGATGAGTCTTCCTCTAATCCTGATGCCACCTCCTCTTCATTAAGTCCAGTCTCACAAATGATCTTTTCTGAATATAAATTGAAAAGATAGGGAGAAAGAATACATTGCCAGAGACTAGGCAGAACTTATTTCAACAATTGCTAAAAAATTCAAAAAAGTTATTAGCCCAATTATTTGAGGAGTAGAAAATGCAAATGCTGTTTTGGTGGCCTAACAGCAAGAAGCTACAATCCCAAAGGCATGTGGTTAGAATCCACCAGCTGCTCTGTGGGAGAAGGATGGACACTTTTGTGAAATGAACTGCCTCTGAAAACCTGTTGGAGAATCAGCTGAGTCAGTTCCACCTTGACAGTATATAACAACAACATACAAAACAAAGGAGCTCCGGTAATAGAATTCTTTGCAATAATTTATTCATTGCAAATACCTTTTCAAAGAACCACAAACGGTGGCTATACACATGGACCTCACCTGATGACCTACACAGGAATTAGATTGAGTACATCTGTGGGAAAAAAATCTTTGGAGAAGTTCAATATTAGCTGTGAAAACTAAGCCAGGTGCTGATTGTGGAATAGATCATGAAGTACTCGCAAGTTCAAGTTGAAGCTAAAGGAAATTAAAATAAATCCACAAGAACCAAAATTTGACCTTGAGTCTATTCCATCTGAGTTGAAAAACCATCTCAGCATCTCAGGATCAGGTCTGAGGCCTTCAGCACTAATTAACAAAGACCAGACAAGCTGTGGAAGGCTATCAAGAACATCATCCACAAAGAATGCAAAGATCATTACAAATATGAAAGAGGAAGAAAAGACCAAGATGGATGTCAGAAGAGACTAGAGTATTGCACTAGAATGACAGGAAGCCAAACAAAGGAAGAAAATCAGAAAAATAAAGAGCTGAACAGAAGATTTCAAAGGGCAGCTCAGAAATACAACACAAAGTATTATGATGAAATGTGCAAAGAGCTAAGCCAGAAAATCAAAAGGGACAAGGCTCACTAGGTATTCCTTAAGCTGAAGGAACTTCAGCCTGAACAGATTCAAGCCTTGAGTTGCAATACTTAAGGACATCGTGGCAGAATACGGAATTATCCAGGAAGCATCAACGAAAGATAAAAGGAATACACAGATTTACTGTACCAAAAAGAAATTTGACTGACACAGAAGAATTTCATGAAACAACATATGATCAAGAGGTAATGACGATGAAATTCAATGAGGAGGAAATTCAAACTGCTCTGAAGGAATTAGCAAGAAATAAGGTCTCAGGAATTGATGGAATACAAAGTGATATATTTCAGCAAACAAACGCTGCCCTGAATGTGCTCACCAGATAGTACCAAGAAATCTAGAGGACCTAGCCCACTGACTGGAAGAAATCTGTATTTATTCCCATTCCAAACAAAGGTATCCAACAGAATGTGGAAATTACTGATGATTAATATCACCCACAAGCAAAATTCTGCTAAGGATTATGAAATGATGACTGAAACACAACATCCACAGAGAACTACCAGAACTACAAGCCAGGTTTAGAAGAGGCCATGGCACTATGGACATCATAGCCAATGTTGGTTGGATCTTGGTAGAGAGCAAAGAGTACCAGAGAAATAGCTATGTTTCATTGACTATGCAAAGGTATTTAACTATGGGCATAATAACAAAATGTGGCTAACATTGAGAGGAATGGGAATTCCAGACACCTGATTGTGCTCATGTGAAACCTATACCTGGATCAGGAAATAATAGAGCAAAGAAACACTGTATGGTTCAAAATTGGGAAAGGAGTGCATCAGGGATACATCCTGTATCCATACCTGTTCAATCTAAATCCAAAACAGATCATACAGGAAGTTAAGTTGTATGAGGAGGAATGTGGCTTCAGGAATGGAGGAAGACTCATCAAAACCTGCATTATGCAGATGATACAACCTTGCTAACCAAAACTGAAGGGGACTTGAAGCATTGGCTGCAAAACATCAACACTGAATGAAGTCTTCAATATGATTGAAGCTCAGTATCAAGAAAACAGATTTTCATCACAGGGCTACCATGATAGATAGAAAAGAGTTTGAGATTGCTAACAATTTCAGCTTGCTTGGCTCCACAATCAACACTCTTGGAACCAGCAGTCAGGAAATCAAAAGACAATTTACATTAGAAAAATCTGTGGTCAGAGACCTCTCTAGAGTGCTAAAGAACAACAATGTCAGCCTAAAGACCAAGGTGCACCTGATTCTAGCCATGGTCTTTGCAATTGCTTGCTATGCATCAGAGAGTTGGACAATGACCAAAAATGACAGAAGAAGAATCTAAACCTTTGATTTGTGGTGCTAGAGAAAAGTATTGAACATACCATGTACTGCCAAGAGAACAAATAAGTCTATCTTGGAGAGGGTGAAAGCAAGTTACTCTGTGGAAGCAAGGATTTTCTCTCATCCTTTGGGCATGTTGCCAGGAGGGACCAGTCCTTAGAGAAGGGCATCATGCTTGTCTGGGTAGAGGGGATGGCACAGGAGAGCAAGACCCCAGATAGGATGGATTGATATAGCAACTAGGATAATGAAAATAAGGGTGTCAAAGACAGTGAGATTAGCTCAGGATAGGGCAGGGCTCAGGGCTATTATTCACAGGGTCACTATGAGTTGCAGTACACTCAATGGCACATAACAACAACAAAATATTGATTCTTCTCCATGGTTCTCCCTCTGGGTCCCTGAGGAACACATTCTGATGCAGAGCGATCAAAGTTGATCTGCTCAGTGGAAATCCAACCTCCCTGCAGTTGTACACAGGGCAGTGCATGGTGGATCCACATAGCCCTGACTTTGAATACCTTCTCCTTTGGTTCTGGCTATTTACGGAAATTTAATTTTACTACATAATAGAAGGAGAATTGCTGCCTTTGAACTGTGGTGTTGGAGAAGAGTATTGAATATACCATGGACTGCTAAGAAAATGAATAGGTTCATCCTAGTGAGGGTTAAACCAGGCTGTTCCTTGGAGGCAAGGATTCTGAAGCTTCATCTGACATACTTTGGACATGTTGCAAGAAGGGGCCAGTCCTTGGAGAGGAACATCATGCTTGGGAGTGTGGAGGGACAGTGCAGGAGAGGAAGACCCCCTATGAGGTGGGTTGATTCAGTGACTGGGGTAATCGGGGTAGGTGTGTCAGAGATAGTAAAACTGACACAGGATGGAGCAGAGTTCAGGGCTGTTGTACATAAGGTCGCTATGAGTGACACATAAAAAAAACAAAAACAACATAAATAACAATAATAAAGGAGAGAAGTTTGGAAAGGATCTCTCAAGAAATGGAAACCAAGACAATATGCTATTTGTCCAAACACAAACTAAACTTGACATTCTGTCATGTTCAACCACATTATTTCATTATTCTCCCTAATGGGAGAGAGTTCCCACTCGCTGCCAAGATTGTACCATCCCATCTACAGTAGAGCCACTATAGATGCCAGAGCAATTTGCAGCTCCTTAAACCTTAGAAATCAAAACCCTCATAAATGCATTGGTCCTCCAAACCCAGGGATAATATTGCAATACTAAATACAAATTGTTGTTGATAAAGATTGGTGGACGATTTATCAACAATCTGCGTTATGCGGATGACACAACCCTGCTTGCTGAAACTGAAGAGGACCTGAAGCGCCTGCTGCAGAGTGTCAAGGACTGCAGCCTACAATATGGATTGAGGCTCAATGTCAAGAAGACAAAGATTCTCACCACTGGACCAATTGGCAGCATCAGGATGGATGGTGAAGAGATTGAGATTGTACACAGCTTTAGTTTGCTTGGCTCTATAGTCAACAGTCTTGGCACCAGCAGCCAGGAAATTAAAAGGCGCATTGCCATGGAAAAGTCTGCTGTTAGGGACCTCTCCAACGTGCTGAAGAGCAGTGGTGTCTCTTTGGAGACTAAGGTGCGTCTGATACAGGCCATGGTCTTCGCAATCACCTGTTATGCATCAGAGAGTTGGACAATGACCAAGGAGGATAGAAGGAAAATTGATGCCTTTGAGCTGTGGTGCTGGAGAAGAGTATTGAGAATACCCTGGACTGCTAGGAAAACAAATAGATTTGTCCTGGAGAGGGTTAAACTGGGTGGCTCCTTGGAGGCAAGGATTCTGAGGCTCCGTCTAACTTACTTTGGACATGTTGTGAGGAGAGACCGGTCCTTGGAGAGGGACATCATGCTTGGGAGGGTGGACGGACGGCGCAGGAGAGGAAGGCCCTCTATGAGGTGGATTGATTCAGTGATTGCGATAATTGGGATGGGAGTGTCGGAGACAGTGCTATTGGTACAGGACAGAGCGGCGTTTAGGGCTGTTGTACATAGGATCTCTATGAGTCACAGGTGACTCGACGGCACATAACAACAAATATAAATTGTTGCCAAGGAAATGTTTTCCTTTCTGTTTTTTGCCAGAAGAGTCTAAGGCACTGCTCAGATGGAAATAAATATACTTTAAGGAGAATGGTCTATAGTTGTTCACGTTTTCTTGGAGGTGTTTTGTTATTTCTTTTTCTTTTCTTTTCTTTTTTTTTTTTAGTTAAAAATCTCTGTGCTTCAAATTCACAACAAATGTTACAACTCCTATCTGAGGGATAAAGCATATATTTAATAGTGTCAATGCAATGGCGAAGCACTTGGCTGGTAATCAAAAAGCGGCCAGTTTGAACCCAACAGCCAAAGCCTAGGAGAATCTGAGATTAATGCTCCAGGCTCTAAATATTTGAATACAAGATCCCAAACAGGCAAAGTCCGTGCTAGAGCTGGCCCAGTTCTAACATGATATATAGAAAATCAACACAAGGAGCCCTGGTAGCCTAGTAGTTAGAAGCTGCACTACAATCCCAAAGGCACATGGTTCGAATCTGAACAATCACCTCCTGTGCATTTTTTTCCCCTCCTGTGCATTTTACTGCCTCTGAAAACCCACTAGAGGTTTAACTGTGGGTCAGTTCCAACTCAAAAGCACAAAACAACAACAACAGCTAGTACTATGGAAAAGGTAGCCTCACTCAGGTACAATTTATAGAGGGTAAAAAGGTGATATTTGAACACTGAATATTTGAGACATTGAATGAAGTAAGGAATTGAGTTCTGCTCAGTCAACATGTAGCTCCAAGAATAATGTGGTGCTGAGGAGAAATGCCGATTTCCTCATCTGCCAACAGACAAGTTTCACTAGCTAATTGGTGAGGCCTTGTCAACATTTAGAACATGGCCTTCAATTTCACCCAGTAAATTCACTTTAACTGTTAAGGGTGGCATTCATGATTTCAGGGTACACACCATGTCTGACCCAGTGATGTGTTAAGAAACACCAGGCAATGTTTTATCACAGTCCGTGTGTCTTTCCTCTGCAGACTATTTTCTCCCAGCTTTTCTCAGAGCCAGGGGTTTTTATACTGTGGCTATTTTTAGGTGTTGTCTGTGTGGCTGATTCAGCCAATCGCCTCAGGAGGCTGCTGAGAACTTTACCCTAGGGAGGGGCATTCCAGTCTGTAATCTCATCCTGAAGAGCACTATAATTGAGATTTGATGATTTGCAACTTCTAAGAAACTAGACACTCCTGGTCAAATGCAAGCTCAGAAGCTGTATACACCTGGTAATCAGCAAGAAACTGCCCAAAGGTTTTTTTGGTCGATGGATCAATAATTCCCATTTTGCTGAGATAAAGGGGATTGTTTGGGTTTAAAGTTGATTCTTAGGAAGTCTCAATTGGGGCCAGGTGAAAGGATGATGGCTCTCATGTTCATTTCTCTCTAGGGCATCCCAGTCTCTGCCCAGATCCCATGTTTCAAACAAGGGACTGACATGAGATACTTAATTATTTGCCTGAGAGATGCTGAGCTAAATATTCAATCTGCCACTGCTCGCACTTTCTTACTTGCTCCCAAAGCAGTAAAGTAATAAGAGTAAGACTCAAAATGATTTCAGCAAAATAATTTTCCAAAATTATAGTTCCTACCTCGAAAGTTCATGATTTAAAATGCTTAGACCAATCAAAACAACTATGAGATATCATTTCCCCTCAGTAAAAATAGCAAAGTTCAACAGAACCACAAAAAAAAAAAAAAATGCTGGCGAGCTTGTGGAGAAACTGGAACCCTTATTCACTGCTGGTGAGCGTGTAAAATGGTGCAAACACTATGGAATGCAGTATGGCGCTTTCTCAAAAAGTTGTAAATAGAGATACCATTTGATCCAGCAATTCCACTATAGGGAATATACCCTAAAGAAATCAGAACTCCCACCCAAATAGATATATGCACACCTATGTTTATGAAAGCATTTTTCATAATAGTAAAAAGATGGAAACAAACCAAGTGCTCATGAGTAAACGAATGGATAGAAAAGCTGTGGTATATTCACATGACAGAATACTATGTAGCACTGAAAAGCAAGGAACTAATGAAATATTATACAAAATGGGTGACCCTGGAAAGTATGCCAAGTGAAATATCTCAGTCATAAAAGGACAAGTACTGCATAGTGCCACTGTTATAAAACAGGACTGACATGGGTGTTGGAGGGGAAACTAAGAGGGAATATATAATATACACTGCATAGGAACAGATGAGGGAAAGAATGGTTTAAAAGGAATATATAATTAGGTATTATTTATGTGATAACAGTCCAGAATAAGAGCTGCATAGCAAAGTGGACTTGGGGCAGAGGAGGAAATCGTGCAACAATGAAAGAATTTGTTTTTTTTTTCAAAGAGAAAAGCAAACTGGGGGAGGGGGGTGGTTTGGGAGGAAAATGTGCAACAATGAATGGATGAAAATCCAAGTTCTCTATAAACACTCTGTAAAATCTCAATGAAAATTAAAAAAAAAGTTTGTTAAGAAAGCATATGAGATGGGGGGTGGAAATACTGAGACAAAATATACTACCAATAAAAAATATACTACCAGATAAAAGCCTTAGCTGCTGTTCAAGGCTTCTATAGGCCCATGTAATTTGATTCTCCCATGCCATGTCCTTGTGTTCCATTCAAATTATAATATTAGCTATCTGGAGTTCAAGGTCTGTTTCTTTCATGAAGTTTTCCTTTATAATTCTAAACAATTTTTAATGTTTTCAGTATTTTGTACTGCCAATGATATCAAGAGACCTCCTGACATAGTTGTTAATGTTGTTGTAGTTGTTGTGTACTGTAGAGTCAGAACCGACCCATAGCTAACCCTCTGGCTGGTTTTCAGAGGCAGTTAATCACACGGGAGGAGATTGCCCATCCTTCTTTCATGGGGCAGCTGGTGGCCTCCAACGCTGCGCTGTAGGATTGCAGCATAGCCTCTTGCTGCTAGGCTAACTGAAAGGTCAGCTGTTTGAATCCATCAGTCAACTGTGGGCAATAGATGAACAATCTCTTGCTCCAAAGATTTACAGTCTTGGAAACCCAATTGGAGGATTGTGTTATGTTAAAGCTGACCTTACAACGTGTCTTTTTAGTGACGTATTATATATTCTTGAACTGGATACTACCAGAGGTCTTGTGGTGGTGGTGTTATGTTCTGTTGAGTTGCTTGCAACTCATAGCGACCCTATGTACAACAGTCTTGTATTAAATCCTAAATGCTTCCTAGCTTTAATCCTTCTTCCTGACCCTGAGGGCCCGAGTTTCACACAGTCTCTTCTCTTTCTTGTGATACATATCTGCACTTGAGGTATAGTGGGTAGGCTTAATAAAGACTTATCAACATGTTGATTTGAGATATATTAAAGGGATGCATAGGAATAAATAAGTATAATGAGCTAACTACTTTCGTAACTCTAACATTTTTACCATGGAATAAAATTTCACATTTACCAGAGAATTACCTTCACTCTTATGTTTTCTCAGAAGCTGTCACCATCTCCTTTCCCAACCTCAATAATCCTCCAGAATTATAATGCAGTGGGCCATCATAGGTACTCTTTATCAATTATTAATATTTTATTAATGGTATTGGTAGCTTCTTTTACTTGGCACTGTAATTTCTCATTAAACTCAAGCACCAAATCTTTTTCTTGTTAGACAAAGGAAGAGAGTCCCATAAAAGAGACCTGAATTGGCTGTTGTGTTGTTATGTACCATTGAGTCAGAAACAACTGACCCTCCATCGGATTTTCAGAGGCAATTATATTGCACAGGAGGAGATTTCCCATCCTTCCCCACTGGACAACCTGGCTGAAGATAGCTAATTCATCTTTATGTCAAATCTGAACCCAGGCTACCCCCAAAATAATGGTGCCTAATAGAAGTCTTTCTTGGTAATGGAAATGTTCTGTACCTGCTCTTTTCAACGTGGTAGACATTAGCCACTTTTGGCTAGTGCATATTTTAAAAGTTGCTAGTGTGACTGAGGAATTGGATTTTTAATTTAACTTCATGTTAATCAGCTTAAATAGCCACATGTACCTTGAAGCTATTGCTTTGAATAGAAGAGTTAAAGAAAAATAAGGCCATTTTATAGAATGCTGCTTCTGTGATTATAAATAACTATCCACCATATTCTGTTCCATCTTGGCATCACAGAAGAAAGAAGAATTTTTGTGGAGGGGGGAAAAAACCCATGCAAATGTAATCCAATTAACAAAAGGCACTCATGTCAGTTATTCATTACCACCTTATATATTTACCTTGTGTTTATTATCATTGAAGCATGAGAATATCAGTAGTTTTCTAAACAATGGATTCTCCTGTTTATTTAAATTGTTGCCATGTTAACTATTGTCCACCAAGCTTGAGCAGTAATGGGAGGCTGACGGCTTCTGACAGGCCTGGCTCTTGTACTGTCCCACAGGCTCTTGTACAGAGGTAGAAGATCTCTGTTTATAAAGCATAGATGTGGGACATAGCTTCAAGCCCAGGTATCTAATCTTTGTCCTCAGAAGACTGCACAAAAACATTTGGCTTCAAGTCTGAAGCACATACTCTGCTCATAAGGAAAGTCATCTTGTATGTTTGAGTGTTATCAGGGAGGAGAACTTTGAGTCAGCACATTCTCCCATGCCCACAATAAAATTCATATGAGTTGATTTGGACACTTGGGCCTGGATATCAGAAAATAGCTCGAGATAGGACTCCCTCCTGGTAATAGTAAAGTCCATTGATTCTGAGATTTCACAAGAAAGTTCACAGGATCACTCAAAGATTGCTTGTGAAAAGATAACATTACCTGCTGGTTTGTGTTCATGAACTAATCAGTTGGAGCATCTTTTTCCTCTTTGAAAATTTCCAGAGACTTAAAGTGTAAGATTAAAAATCTTGTAGAAGATAGCCTACTTTCTCAAACTGATTGGAAAATAGGAGACTCCGAAGAGAATCTCCTCACAGAGAGCCAAAGCACTTTGTTCCAGCTCTTCTCCCACAGCATTATTTAATACCATAATTATGGTGTTCTTATTCAGTTGAGTGTCATGACTATACTTCCAACTCCAATTTAAATTTGTATTCAAGAGGCCAGTATTACAGAATGAAAGAAGAGAAACTGAAGAGAAATGTAGAGCTCAGTATTTGTTAAAATAGTCTCTCCTTCTGACCATGATCGGATAAAAGGAACTAGAGGAACTAGACTTATCATTTTACCTTAATAAAAAAATAGACGGGAAATTAGACCAACCATATGAAACAACAGCTTTTAGAGATTGAAAACAGTCAAACAGTACTCACAAAGAGACTGACAATTTCTTGGAAGAGGCAGCAACTTTCTTTTTTTTTTGTGAAGGTCAAAGCAGGTAAATCTGTAAATCTGAATATGAGAGAGAATGAGGTTGGATAGAGAAAGAGAGGAAGTGGGAAGGAGAGAAACACTGTGGAGACATGCAAGGAGATCCCTTGAGTATTTGACTAAGTACTAATGTTCACATGGATATGAGGAAATTACCAAATTGAGAGAGACAGCTGGAGGAAGCAAATACTATAAAAACCTCAAGAGCTCATATGGGACCATTAAAAGTTTATGTTCCCAACAAACCAAAACTGAAAGGCTTTCTAACATACAAGACATTGGGCAGTCCTTAGAATGTTGTTTCAGTGGTAGAACCAAATTAACCCTAGATTAGGGCTCTTTGCACCATCCTCACAGAGACTGAAAAAGAAAGAAAATCATCCCAAGCAACAAAACTACATCCCACAATGGGGCCCAATGAGAAACTCTAGCAACCATCAACATAAAACTCAAAAGGAGAAACAAAACAAAACAAAAACTATTACCAGGTCATACAAACAACTAATAGAGTAAAATTCATTACAAAGTGGGAAAAAAATTAATAACATAAACCCAAATGATATAATAATATTGCTACATTGTTGTGTGCCATCAAGTCAGAATTGACCCATATCTGATCCTTCAACAGGTTTTCAAAGGTAGAAAATCACACAGGAGGAGATTATCCATCCTTCTCCCACTGAGAAACTGATGGATTTCAACTTTCATTGTCTTTTAGATTGTAGTGCAGTTCCTTACTAGTCTATTATTAGTATGTTGTTATGTGTCATCGGACTGACTGTGACGCATAGCGCTTATGAACAATAGCTCTAAGTTTACCCTATCACTGTCCCTGACACACCTGCCCCTATTGCCACCGTTACTGTGCCAATCCACTTCATCCAAAGTCTTCCTCTTCTGGGCTGACCCTCCACCTTTCTGAGCATGACGTCCTTCCCCAAGGTCTGGTCCCTCCTAGCAACATGCCAAAAATATGTCAGACAGAACTTCACAATCCTTGCCTCCCAAGAACAACCTATCTCACCCTCTCCAATAAAGTCCTGTTTTTTCTTTTGGCAGTCCATGGTATATTCAATACTCTTCTCCAGTATTACAACTTAAAGGTCTGAATTCTTCTTCTGTCACCCTTAGTCATTGTTCAACTCTCAGATGCATAGCAAGTAATTTCAAAGACCATAGCTTGGATCAAGTAGACCATTGTCTGTGAAATTATTTTTATTGTAAAGGTAGCACACTCAGGTGGCTTAGAGGTTACCACGTAGGTGGTAAGAGGTTTCAGTGCCAATCTGAAAGTATGTGGTTCAAATGCACCAGCTGCTCCCCAGGAGAAAGAGGGACAATTTCCTTCCATGTGATTTAAAGCTTCTGAAAACTCACTGGAGGTTATAGCTATGAGTTGGTTCTGACCCTAAAGCATATAACAACAACAACTACTACTACAATTATAACTATGCTCCATATGTTCAGTTATAGATGGAGAAAAGATCAAAGTTGTTGACAATTTTATTTTACTTGGATCCATAATCAACACTCAAGATACTAACTGTCAAGAAGTTGCAACACATTGCATTGTGAAATTTTGTTGTCAAGCACCTCTACAAAGCACTGAAGAGCAATAGTGCCAATTTAATGACTAAGCTGTACCCGATCTAAGCCATACTTTTTATCAATTTTTTCCTAAGCATCTCAAAACTAGGCAATGAATAAGGATTTTAGGGGAGGAATCTTTGCCTCTAAACTGGTGTTGGAGAAGTGTACTGGATATCCCATAAATTGCCAAAAGAACAAATGATATTTTTATAACAAGAAAAGATAACTATGAGATTGAACATGCCATGGACTGCGGACTGCGAAGAAAGCAAATAGGTCTGTCCTGGAGAGGCTACAACCAGGTTGCTCCCTGGAAGCAAGGATTTTAAAACTCCATAAGACATATTTTGGACATGTTGCACAGGAGAGGAAGACCTTGGAGGAGATGAATTGACACAGCAATTGTGACAGTGGAGGCAGGTGTGTTAGAGACAGTGAGATTGGCTCAGAGCTATTGTGCATAAGGTCACTCTGAAATGTAGTTGACATGATAGCACATAACAACAACCACCTTCTCAACAAAAGGAAGCATTGTTGACATAAAAGAGCAGAGAACATTTCAAAGTACATTTCTAGAAGACAAAGTAAAATATTATAACAAAATGTGTAAAGAGCTGGAGTTAGGGACCCGAACAGGAAGAACTTGCTTAGCATTTTCAAGCTGGAAGAAGTAAAAAACAAATTCAAGCCTCAAGTTTTAATACTGAGAGATGGCAATGGGAAAAATCTTGAGTGATCCAGGATGCAATAAAAGCAGATGGAAGGAATACACAGAGTCACTGTACCAAAAAGAATTAGATTACTCTGAAAAGTTACAGAAAATACCATAGGAACAAAAGTTAATGATAACAGAAGAAGTGTAACTTGAGCTGAAGACACTGGCAGAAAAATAAGGCCCCAGGAATATATGAGATACCAACTTACATGTTTCAATTAACAGAAGCAATCCTGAACATGCTTGCCAGTCTATGCCAGTAAGTTTAGAAGACAACTGGTCAACTAACTGGAAGAGATACATTGTTTTCCTCCCATTTCCAAGAAAAGTGATCCAACAGAAAGTGGAAATTACCAAGCAGTATCATTAATATCACATGCAAGAAAAATATTGCTGAACACCATCCAAAAATGACTGGAATAGTAGTATATTGATGAGAATTGCCAGAAGTTCAAGCTGGATTTAGAAGAGGCCGTGGTTTCAAGGATGTAGCATTGCTGGTGTCAGATAGATCCTAGCTAAAAGCAAAGAATACCAAAAGAAGAACACTTGATCGTTCTAATGCGAAACTTATACTTGGACCAGGAGGCAGTCATCAGAACAGAGCAAGGGAACACTGCATGGTTCAAAATTGGGAAGGGAGTACGCCAGGGATGCATCCTATCTCCATACCTTTTCAACCTATATGCAGAACAGATTATCTGGGAGGCTGGGCTCTATGAGGAGAAATATGGGGTCAGGATTGGTGGACGATTTATCAACAATCTGCGTTATGCGGATGACACAACCCTGCTTGCTGAAACTGAAGAGGACCTGAAGCGCCTGCTGCAGAGTGTCAAGGACTGCAGCCTACAATATGGATTGAGGCTCAATGTCAAGAAGACAAAGATTCTCACCACTGGACCAATTGGCAGCATCAGGATGGATGGTGAAGAGATTGAGATTGTACACAGCTTTAGTTTGCTTGGCTCCATAGTCAACAGTCTTAGCACCAGCAGCCAGGAAATTAAAAGGCGCATTGCCATGGGAAAGTCTGCTGTTAGGGACCTCTCCAAGGTGCTGAAGAGCAGTGGTGTCTCTCTGGAGACTAAGGTGCGTCTGATACAGGCCAGGGTCTTTGCAATCACCTGTTATGAGAGTTGGACAGAATTGATGCCTTTGAGCTGTGGTGCTGGAGAAGAGTATTGAGAATATCATGGACTGCTAGGAAAACAAATAGATTTGTCCTGGAGAGGGTTAAACCGGGTGGCTCCTTGGAGGCAAGGATTCTGAGGCTCCGTCTAACTTACTTTGGACATGTAGTGAGGAGAGACCGGTCCTTGGAGAGGGACATCATGCTTGGGATGGTGGAGGGACGGCGCAGGAGAGGAAGGCCCTCTATGAGGTGGATTGATTCAGTGACTGGGATAATTGGGATGGGAGTGTCAGAGACAGTGCGATTGGCACAGGACAGAGCGGAGTTTAGGGCTATTGTACATAGGGTCGCTATGAGTTGCAGGCGACTCGACGGCACATAACAACAACAACATCTGTGTTTTACTGACTATTGTTGTTGATTGCCTTCAAGTTGAGCATGACTCATAGCAACCCTATGAACAAAAGGCCTGAAGCCCCTCTACAACTACTGACATTTATCAAAGTTCATAGAGTTTCTGGAGGCATGTTGTTTAGGAAGTGGATGCCACTCCTGCTTCCAAACCTGTCATAGTATATTATTGTTGTTACATGCTGTTGAGTCATCTGTGATGTATAGCGACCCTATGTACAACAGCTCTGAGCCCTTCCCTGTCCTGAGCCAGTCTCATTAATTCCAACACACTAACTCCCATTGCCCCAGTTACTTTATCATTCCACCTCATCTGGAATCTTCATTTCCTATGCTGTCCCTCCACCTTTCTAAGCATGATGTCCTTCTCCAAGGACTGATCTAGTGGTAAATACCTTTGTTTTCTTTCTGTTGTGGCATAATCCATATTGAAAGCCGTAGTGTTTGATCTTATGCAGGAAGCACTTCAGGTGCTCCTTAGTATCAGGGAGCAAGATTGTGTCATTTGCCTAATGTAGGTTGTTGATGAATCTTCCTCTGATCCTTATAGCACATTCTCCTTCAGAGTCTGCTGGCTTCACAACTTGTTCAGTATACAGAGAGAATAGTTATGGAGAAAGGGTATAACCCTGAAATACACTCTTTATTATTATAAACTATACAGTATGCCCTTGTTTTATTCACACAATAACTTCTTGGCTTAGGCTTAGATTTCATAGGAACACAATTAGTGTTCTGGGATTCTGACTTTTCTCATGGTTAGCCATAGTTTATTGTGATCCACACAGTGAAACCAAGTCTCTCCTTGGAGCTAGGATTTTGAAGCTCAACCTCGCTTACTTTGGTCATGTGGCCAGGAGAGATCAGTCCTTGGATAGAGAAATGATTGAAACTGTCAATGATTTCATCTTACTTGGATCTGTAATCAACACCTTTGGTACCAGCAGTCAGAAGATAAAGAGAGACATTACATTGGGCCAGGTCACTGGGCCACTGTCCAGGACCTCTCCAAAATATGACAAGCAATTATGTCAGTTTGAAGAGTAAGGTGTACCTAACTCAGGCTATGGTCTTTTCAATCACTTGCTATGCATCTGAGAGCTAGACAATAAATAAAGATGATTGGTTTTGTTGTTATGTGCTATCAAGTTGCCTACAACTCACAGCAACCTTACATACAACCACTCTGAAGCCTGCAATGTCCTGAACCAGTTTCACTGAGTCCAACACACTTACCCTCATTTGCCCCAGTTACTCTATCAATCCATCTCATCTGTGGTCTTCCTTTCCTGCACTGTCCCTCCACCCTTTAAAGAATGATGCCCTTCGCCTAGGACCAGACCCTCCTGGCCCAAGTATGTGAGAGGGAGCTTCAAAATCCTAGCCTCCAAAGAGAAACTTGGTTTCTCCCTCTCAGAAAAAGATCTATTTTTTTTTTTCTTGGCAGTGTACGGTGTATTCAAGACTCTTCTCCAGCACCACAACACAGAGGCATTGATTCTTCTTCTTTATCCTTAGTCATTATTTAGCTCTCTGATGCATAGCAAGTAATTGCAAAGACCATGGCTTGGATCAGGTATACCATAGCCTCTAGCCTGATATCTTTACTTCTGAGTACTCTAGAGAAGTCCTGGAGAGCAGATTTTCCCAGTGCAATGCGTCTTTTGATTTCCTGACAGCTGGTGCCCAAGAGTGTTGATTGTGGAGCCGAGCAAGCTGTAATTGTTAACAACATCAATCTCTTCTCCAGCTGTCATGGTGCTGCCAACTGGGCCAGTGGTGAGTATCTTTGTCTTCATGGTATTGAGCTTCAATCCATATTGAAGACTGTAGTCCTGGTGCAATAAGTGTTTCAGGTCCTCCTCAGTTGTGGCAAGCAAGGTTGTGTTATTTGCATAACTCACACTGTTGATGAATCTTCCTTCAATCCTGATGCCACATTCCTCCTCATAAAGCTCTGCCTCCTGAATGATCTTTTCTGCATGTAGATTGAAAAGGTATGGAGATGGGATGCATCCCTGATTCACTCTTTTCCTGAGATTTTGAACCCCATCGTGTTTCCTTGCTCTGTTCTGAGGGCTCCTTCCTGGTCTGAGTTTTGCATGAGCACAATCATGTGTTCTGGAATTCTCATTCTCCTCAAGGTCAGCCACAGTTAAATGCTTTTGCACAGACAAGGAAACAGATAGACATTCTTCTGTTACTCTGCTTTCTGCCAAGATCCATCTAACATTGGTGATAATGTCTCTAGTGCCACAACGTCTTATCAACTCAGCTTGTATTTCTGGCAGTTCTCTGGCTTCAGTAGTTTTGGGATAATCTTCAGCAGGATTTTGCTTGCATGTGATATTAGTTATATGTAGACATTAACAAATTTATTTTAGCTTTTATATAAAAATGGAGTTACCTGCTAAAATCAAAGCAATTTTTTAAAAATAACATTAAAAGACATTGCCTAAAGAAGAGAAAACAGGACTTTTGGCCACAGAGACAGGAACGTCTCCCCGAGAGGGCCAGGAGTAAGAAGAGCACAGCTCCTCACTGCACCAGAATAGAAAGCAGATAAAGAGCCAGTAGTCCAGCCCCATGGTTCCTCTAGAGCCACATCAACAGCAGAGGTTAGTTTATTCACTGCTGATTCACACACTCACAGCTGTGGTACCAATAATGGGGTTTATTAGGGAAGGAACTTGGAGAGTAGGGGAGGCAAAGAATTTCACCCACTACAAATCCAAGTTTTTAAAACAATCCCAAGGCACAATTCCTTAATTGGTTCAGGGTCTGGTTTCAGTTCAGCAGTCAAATCCAAATCATCCAGCAAGGTTTGCCTCAGAGCGGTTATAATCAGCTTCTCCTTCAGGAATCCAACAAGAACAGCAAACCTTTAACTGTGGCCAGCACATATGCAAGAAGCCTCATGTCACATCTTGCCACCATTTGTGCACAACAATGTCACAACAATGTCCACTTTCATCAGGGTCTTGATGCTACAAACCTTGCTTACCTCGAGGCTTGCTTGCCTCTAGCTTTGCTTGTGTCTAGTCTTGCACCTCAGTGTAGGAAACACTCTTTTTCTTATCTTGGTCCCACAGCTGATGCTGATTTGCAAAACTATACTGATTTGCAAGACCTTGTGCTGCAGTTAATGTAACTAGAGTCTAGAAGCAGCAAACTCTAACGGCAAAAAAAAAGTGCCAACTTTTAGGCTAATACCCCAAACATATGCTACATTATTTCAAAATCAAAATGAAAAGATATGCTATTAAAAGACATAGATTAATAACAAAATAAGGCACCCAAAATCCACATAGACATATATAGTAACTTAAATCACATTAAAGATATCAAGCCACGTTGATAACGGTATTTTTTTTTATCAAGTAGTACTAAAGTAATTGAGCATGATGGAAATAAGGATAGTGTGAGATAGGGCAAGGTTTCAATCTCTTATTCTTGGGTTATAAGTTGTAATTTACTTAGAACCTAATAAGAAGGAAGGAAGGAAGAAAAAACAAGAAGAAAAAGCATTTATACTTTTTATATTAAAAAATTAGTTTAAAATTAATCATAGAATGAAATATGAAACTGTAAAACTTCTGGAAGAGAATATATGAGAATTTTTTTTTCCTCAGGAAATTGGGCCCTGTATGGTTTTTCTCCTCAGCAACCAGGTACCGAGAAGATAAGGAATATACAGGACCATTCCCTCACCAGCCTGAAGACTGAGAACAAACTTGATCTCCAATGTCGTGGAAAAGGATTATATGAGTAAAATTTTGTGACCAATCTTAGACAAAGATTTCACAGGTAGGATAAAAATACACAATTGATGAAAAGATTTTCTAAAAATAACAAAAAGTTCTGCTCTTCAAATGCTACTTTTATGAAAATGAAAAGCCAAACCATAGATTGGAATAAAATATTTGCAAAATACTTATTTTATAAAGAGTTGGTATCTAAGTAAGCAAAGAACTTTTATAAATCAATAGTAACTAAAATAACACCATTAATAAGGAAAAAAGAACAAACACAAAGAACTAAAATCATGCTAAACTTCATTCATTAGTCATTGTTGTTATTGTGCGCTCTTGAGTTGGAACTCATACATAACTGAGCTTCTGTGATTTTCCAGAGGCAGCAAATATCACAGGAGAGTTTACATTTATCCCCCAAGGAGCAGCTGGTGGGTTTAAATGTTGTGCCTTTGGGTTGTCAGTGCAGCTCCTTATTCACTAGGCCAGAAGTTCCCTCATTAGTCATTAGATAAATACAAATTAAAAATGTAATTAAATAGCGCAATTACTTGCTGTGCATCAGAAAGCTGGGCAATGACTAGGGGATGATAGAAGGAGAATTGATGCCTCTGAGCTGTGGTACTAGAGAAGAGTATTGAATATACCATGGATTGACAGGAAAATAAACAGGTTTGTCCTAGAGAGGGTGAGACCAGACTGCTCCTTGGAGATAAGGATTCTGAAGCTTTGTCTGACATATTTTGAACATGTTGCAAGGAATCACCAGTCCTTGGAGAAAGATGTTATGCTTGGGAGGGTGGGGGGACAGCGCAAGAGAGAAAGACCCTCAATGAGATGGATTGATTCAGTGACTGGGGTAATGGGGGGTAGGTGTATCAGAGACAGTAAGATTGGCACAGGGTTTAGGGCTGTTGTTCACAGAGTCACTAACAAAAACAACATATATTCACTAGAGAGCCTAAAATTTAAAAGACTGACTATATCAAGTCCTAGAAAGAAAGCCACAAATTCTAACACTCACTTTGAAAACAACTTGAAAGGGTCTTTTTAAAAAAAAATTTTAAGCTTTATTTTTTTAATTAATTTTAATGAGCATTTACAGAGATTTTAGATTTCCATTCATTCATTGCTGCACTTCGCTCCCCGCCTTCAAAAGTAAAAGAAACACTCCTTCCCTGGTACACAAAGTTGTTGTTTTTTTTTTTAAATAAAGTTACATTTTCACTTATCATATGACCTAGTAATTCCATTCCTAAGTTTTTAACCAAGAGAAATGAAAACAGAACACAAAGGCTTATACTGAAACGTTTATAGCAACAATAGGCAAAAACTAGGAAAGAATTAAAATGTCCATCAGCTCGTGAAAGGACAAACAAATAAATGCAAGATTCAAACAGTTAACACCTACAAATCAAAGGGACAAACTATTGCCACATATACCAACACGGGTGAAATGCAAAGCATTGTGAAACAAGTCACATGCTCATGACCACATTGAGCTTGATTTTACTTATATGACATTTTTTGAAAAAACATAAAACTATAGTGGTAGAAAGTCTATCACTAATTACCATCAGTAAGCACAATGGGAGTGGGAGTGTCCTTGGAAAGGGGCAAGAGGAATTTTTTAGGTTACTGTGTTAGTTGTTCTTGTTATGCTATTCCATGCATTTGTCAGTGACTCATTGAACTGTACACTTAAATTAGTGAACTGAATTTATATCATTTACACCTCAGTAGAAATAATTCTATGAAAGAAAGCTACATAACAGAGTATATCTGTGTAAAAGAAAAATGAGAGATACTTAAATATATGCACTTAAACTTAACTGAATGTACATAAAATACCTCAGGAAACACATACACCCTTAAATTTTAGAATCAATTGCCTCAGATAACAAAAAAAGGTTTTCAAGAGAATATGGAAGCAAGGAGAGACCCATCTTCTGTATCTTTCAAATTCTGTACCATGGAAATAATCAACTTCCTTAAATTGAATGGAGTGTCAATTGAGCTAAAAAATTTATTTTATTCAATATGATTTGAGTAAAAATTCCGTTTCTTTCAAGTTACAATAGAGATGTACATTTAAAAAAAATAAAGACATTCTTTACCCTTGAGGTTAAATTATTGTTTGGTTTTAAGAAGACTCCAGAAGATAGTTTTGGTTTTAAGATTTATCGTCTATCTCAGGTCAATTGTTTCAGGAGATCACCTAGCTTCCATAGTTTTAAAAAGTCTGGACTCCAGAGAATTAAAAAGGTATTCTACATTTTCTCCCTTTTGATAAAGAGTCTTTAATAGAATCTCTGATTAAGTGAGAAGATATTTGCTATATGATGACCAAAGAAGCTGCTTTTGACAAGATTAGATAACACACTTAAAACAATCAGGGCACAACAGATGCAGAACACTGGTTAGCAAGCGCCATCTGAAAAAAGTGTTCATGGAGAATGAGTTCTGGCTGAATACTAGTATACTAGATTTTCTTAAGTGTGATTTTTAAGACAGTTAAAAAGAATTTACCATTATCAGTTCACAGAGTACAATTCTGTAAATATTTGATACTCATCTCATACAGAGTCAGAATCCACTCAGACACAATGGGTGTGGACAGGCCCTCTGTCACTTGTGGAGCTACTAGGTGGACATGATGGATAGAAAGTGTTTCACCATAGTGTTTCCTACCTAGTGAGGAACGGAGAGACACAGATTTAACCAGGTAGGTGCAACATCAGGGGACAAACACAAAGCTGAAGGTAAGCATCAAGGAAGGTTCATTGGAAAAGCGTAAAAGCTCAGAGAAAACTTCCCAAGAGAATTTGAGTATAGAGAGATGAGGAATTGTCCAGATAATGGAACAGGAAAAATTCTGTAGGCAGAGAGATCAACAGAGGCAAATCTAGATGGTACAAAACAATACTTGATTTGTGGCAAATTGCAAACAGCTCAGTGTGGAGCTGTAAACAGTATAAAGTGGGAGATGAGATGATTTAGATTGTTAGGATATCAAAGCCCTTGTATGTGCCTCTGAAAGGAAGACTAAGTTCTTTTGGCATTGGCTAAGTTATAAAGTAGAAAAGTGAAGGATCAAATTTGTTCTAAGGGATGGTAATCTTTCAACATCAGGCAGATAAAGCCTCCTTGAGTATCTCCAGGCAGTTCACCTGCATCAACATTTGCAAAGTCCCCAGGACAAGTTCAGACCCACACAGGACACTGATCTACAGATATTGACAAAGGATGGACCCTTCTGTAAAGGAGTTGGCAATCTAATAAGGCGTTCTTTAAGTCCAGAAAACGGTCCCTTCCCTACTAGTCTAAGTCCCATGGCCACATGTCCCCATCTACCTACTCCTTTCTGATTGGCAGCCAGATCCCTGTCAGTGTTTTCTCCCCAATGTGTGAATGTTGCGAATGTCTCTCCCTTTCACCTGGTCACTGTGTTTGGTTTGGCTTGGGTGTCTATTGACAGCACAATGTTTGGAAAATAATATTGATTCAGAAAAACACAAAGGCAAGCTCAGGGACAAGGATGCATTGAATTAGCTATGGTAACATTGCTTCCTTGGGTGGTTCCCTGCAGTGTTTAACACCAGTCCTCAAATTTCTTACTTTAATATCCCTGCCAAACTTAATACCTGCAGTACCAGTACTTCGACCAAGCTCAATGGAGGCAGTGTCAACAGTCCTGGCCTCTTGTTCTGATAATGGCCTTTATGCAGCAATGGGCTCAAGAGTGTCGGAGAATATAATGATGGCACAGAATAGGACAGGGTTCAGATCTCCTATTTATAAGGTCAAAGACACTGAATGACACCACTCGTCCTTCAAGATTACATAAGCTTGCTTTCACTTTAGAAGGACCAAACCAATCCTTCCACAATCAAATGCTTCATCGCAATCACCTTCATTTGATACAAGCACAGTTTCTAAGTCCTTAAAGGCACACTCAGGAAGTGATCTCGTTTATAACCCAGCAACTTTCTATATATCAAATTAAGCACTCAGGATAGATACTGGCTTTCTGCCTAAATTCAGGAGGATGCTATGAACATGCCAGGAATTCTCATGAATGTCTGAGAGCTAAAGTAAACATCACCCACTAAGTCGTCACAGAACTCCAGAACTGGCTGCCCATGGCCAGAGGTTCCCATGCTTCCACCATCACACTTGTTGCTGCTGTAGGATACTGGGTCAAGACTTTCTCCTGCTCCTCTGCCTTGAGGGTCTCTAGAGAATCCATCATTAAAGCATCATTCATTCATAATAAGTGAGCCAGGTTTAAACAATTCAGACTTTTCTTTGGTAATTCACAACTAGAAAGAAAATTAAAAAACTAAGCAGGAGATCAGCGAGGAATCCAGCTCTGCCTCATCTGGAGGGACTTGCGAGGGTTTCCCTGAGGAAGTGACTTATACTGGAAACTGAAATGACAATAATTTATCTTGAGAAGAGAGAGTTTTAAAAGGGGAAATTTTAACAAAGGCCCACTGACAGGCATGAAATGGCATGAAATGTTCAGGGAAGACCAGGTATGTCAATGCATTTTTACAAAGTGTGAAAAGAGCAGTGGCTGAGAAGGTCTTGACTGATGGATAACAGCGGCCTTTGTATACATTCTGTCAAGCTCGACTTTTTTCTTGGAGAGGATGAAGGACTACTGCACAGATAAAAGAAGAAGAAAGAAACACTCTGAAGTCCCCTTTATAAAAGACAATGTGGGATGGAGAGGTTTGCTTCTTGAGAGGGAGATATGAATCTATAGACAGTGACTAGTTGAACAGATATATGGCCAAAATGTCAGTGATCAGTGAAGAAGAAAAAGAATTTAGGAGTTGAAAATGGCTTACCTGTCTAGAGGCAAAGGAGAATCAGAAATCAAAGTTACTGAAAAGTTTTCACTTGGACAGTTGGTGGTACTATCCACCAAAATTGTAGGAGTTATCATAGGTGAAATGATATTAAGTTTTCAGTCCCCTGGAAAAAATACCTACAAAGTGTCCTAATTTGTGGACATTTATATCAAAACACCATGTTGTCTTCACCCAGAACTGACATGCCCTACATGATGATTCAAGCCATGATTCTTTATTACTCTTTCATGAGAGCCACTCATGGCTTCTTGAGAATGCTGAAAGGCTTAGGGCTAGTGGATGACTCCACAGGCTGCCTCACAGCTTGTTTTACCTCCTGCCACTTGAACACACAGATTATCCAGGGGGCTGGGCTGTATGAGGAGAAGTGTGGCATCAGAATCAGAGGAAGATCCATCAATAATCTGTGTTATACAGATCACACAGCCCTGCTTGCTGAAACTAAGGAGGACCTGAAGGGCTTGCTGCAGAGGGTCAAGGACTTCAACCTTCAGTATGGATTGAGGCTCAATATTAAGAAGACAAAGATTCTCACCACTGGACCATTTAGCTGCATCAGGATGGATTGTTCACAGCTTTAGTTAGCTTGGCTCCACAGGCAACACTCTTGGCACCAGCAGCCAGGAAATTAAAGGCATATTGCCAGGGAAGGTCTGCTGTTAGGGACCTCAACAAAGTACTGAAGAGCAATGGTATTACTCTGGAGACTAAGGTGGACCTGATACCGGCCATGGTCTTTGCAATCACTTGCTATGTATCAGAGAACTGTACAATGACTATGGAGGATAGAAGGAGAATTGATGCCTTTGAGCTGTGGTGCTGGAGAAGAGTGTTGAATATACCATGGACTGCTAAGAAAACGAACAGGCTGCTCCTTGGAGGCAAGAATTCTGAGGCTCTGTCTGACATATTTTGTCAGGGAGGGACCAGTCCTTGGCAAGGGATGTCATGCTTGGGAGGGTAGAGGGACAGCGCAGGAGGAGAAAACTCGCTTTGAGGTGGATTGATTCAGTGACTGGGGTAATTGGGGTGAGTGTGTTGGAGACAGTGAGATAGGCACAGGACAGAGCAGGATTTTTAGAGCTGTTGTACATAGGGTTGCTATGAGTCACAAGCAACTTGACGGCACATAACAATAACAACTTGAACACACATGTCATAGAGAAAGCAGGCAGGGAAGGTGCATTACATTGTGGTAAATTTTAACATTTCTGAGAAATCATTGGCCATTTTGGAAATGAATCCCTACACAAAATTTGGCATAGAAGATTAGACTATTCCTGAGACTTCTGAAGCATATCCATGAATATCTAGAACCACAGGCTAGAAATGCCCATATAGATGAAGTCACGCTGACTGACAGTCCACAGCAACAGCCCGTCATTAATTTTTGAGCTGTCTTGATCCTTTTGGCTTTTCATATTCTCGCCACGCAGTTGAAGTTCTGGGGCCTCTTTAACTGATGGTGTTGGTTCACAATGCAAATCAGACTATGTTGGCAACTGCTAAGTGAGCTTTTACATAAAATCAGGTCTTGAGTTGTCAGCCTCTCCCTCCCCCCAATTAAGAAGACATTCTGATAAGAATAGAATAGAAATCTTTGTTTAAACTTGTTTATTGTTCCTTTTTTGTAGGCTTCCTTGGCTCCCTAAAAGGACAATTGGACAAGTTCAGACTTGTATATTCTCACAAATGTTTCCAGGGCATAATTTGAAGTTATCTCTATCACTATTAGAATAGATATGTATCTGTTAGGACAGATTCTTCCAAGAAGATTTTTCTGGGTTCTGGCTATTTGCAGATAGCTAAATGTAAAACTTGAAGAAGTTCAGTCAGACTAAGTCAACTTCACACAAATGCACTGGAAGAATATTAAAATGACAGCAATCAAAACTTTGTCTTAAAGTGGAAAAAAACCCCCAACAACCTAAAAACTTTGTCTTAAACCAAATATGACATAACTGTTGCTAGGTACCAACAAGTTGAATACAACTTACAACAACTTTGTTGTTGTTGTTGTTGTTGTTGTTGTTGTGTGCTGTAGAGTTGAAATCGACCCATAGTTAACCCTCCTGTGGTTTTCAGAGGCAGTTAATAGCATATTACCCATCCTTCTCCCGTGGAGCAGCTGGTAGATTCGAACTTCATGCCTTTGGGATTGCAATGCAATATCTTACCATTAAGCCACCAGAGGCCCCTACATATTTACATTTTAAAAGATGAGATTAAAAGTAAATGGAAATGGTATTTCTATTTCCTACTATTTCCAACTTCCAGCAATCCCACTACTCGGAATATACCCTAAGGAAACCAGAACTGCCATCCGAGAAGATATATGCACACCCATATTTATTGGAGCTTTGTTCACAATAGCAAAGAGGAAACAACCCAAGTGCCCATCAAGAAAAGAATGAATATGAAGCTCTAGTATATTCACACAATGGAATACAATGCTGCATTACTGCCTTGAAAAATAAGGAACTCATGAAATATTACACAAAATGGATGACCCTGAAGGACGTTATTCAGAGTGAAATATCTCAGTCACAAAAGGACAAATACTGCATAGTGCCACTGTTGTAAAGTGGGTCTGACATCAGATTTGGAGGGAAACTAAGAGGGAATAAATAATGTATACTGCATTGAAAAAAATGAGAGAGAGAACTGTTTAGGAGGAATATGTAATTAGGTATTATTGTCATGACAAGAGTCCAGAACGAAAGCTGCATGGTGGAGTGGAGTGGACTAGGGAGGAGGAGTGCAGGGGAATTGTATAACAATGAAATAATTGTTTTTCTTTTCAAAGAGAACAGCTAAGTGGAGAGAGGGGTGTGCAAGGAGGAAAATGTGCAACAGTGAATAAATGGGGGGGGGGAAGAATGTAAAAAAAAAAAGTAAATGGAAAGAACTGTTTAAAAGGATTATATGAGTGGGTATTATTTGCATGACAACAGTCCAGAATAAGAGCTGCACAGCAAAGTGGACTGGGGGTGGAAGGAGGAGGAACAACGGGAAAAAAATTTTTTTTCAAAGAGAAAAGCAAACGGGGGTGGGGGGGGTTACAGAGGAGAGTGTGCAACAATGAATGACTAGAAATCAAGGTTCTCTATAAACTTTT
>NW_006399767.1:9951462-9958781 GCF_000299155.1 Elephantulus edwardii | reverse complement strand
TGCCTTTCGGAATCTTCTGTTCAGCTATTTAGTATCTTGAATTCTTCCTTGTGCTTTGGCTTCTCTACGCTGCAGTGCAACCTTCAGTTTCTTCTGATATCCATTTTTGTCTTTTCTTCCTCTTCTGTCTTTGTAATGACCGTTTGCACTCTTCCTGGATGATACATTTGACATCCTCCCACAACTCATCTGGTCTTCGCTCATTAGTGTTCAAGGCCTCAAACGTGTTTCTGAGATGATTATGTAATTTAGGTGGGATGAAATCAAAGTTTTATTTTGGCTCCTGTGGATTCGGTTTAATTTTCCTCAGCTTTAGCCTGAACTTGCATATGAGTAGTTGGTGGTCTGTTCCACAATCAGCTCCTGGCCTAGTTTTCACAACTGATATTGAGCTTCTCTAGAGGTTTTTTCCACAGATGTAATTGATCTGATTCCTATGCATACCATCAGGTGAAATCCATGTCCTAATATATAATATATTTTTGCCATATTCTTTTGTTTTAGGTTGAGACCCACATTTGTGATTTCATGGGCCTAAAAGAACAGCAGAATTCCTGCCCTATGGTTACAGTAATAGTGGAAATTCTGTGACATTTTACACTGGTAAAGTCCTTCTCTCTCTGTCATTACATTTAATCTGGGAGGTAGGTTTTATTAGCCTAGTTTTGTACAACTGGAAAGTAAGTAAAAGGGAAAGAGAGAGGGACAAGTTCTAACATAGACAAGAAAAGTCTGAAAGTGACAGGATTAGAATACAAACTTCAGTTTCCAGTTTCATATTAATTTCATTTCTTCATGCTGTCACCTTAAATCTCTTCAAAAGCAGTCAGAATGCAGCACTGATACTGATGCCCATTGTTGTTAAGTGTCATCGAGTCGGAAGCAATTCATAGCGACCCTATGAACGAAAGACCTGGACACATGTATAACTTTCGTCCTCTCTCCAGGTTCATAGGGTTTTCAGAGGCAGGCTATGATAGAAGTGGCTGCCACTCCAGCTTCCAAGCTTGTTTTAATTGGGGAGCTCCACCAAACAATGTCGACCAAGGGTAACCATTCTCGCATTTGACTCATCAGTGTCACAGTGTTTGGCTTCACAGCAACCACGAGTTACCTCTGTACAGGAAGTGGACACACCAGGGTTACACGACCTAGAAGAATGTTTCACCAAAAACAAGTAAAGGCAGGCCTGAGGGCTGTGGATTAGTCACCCACTTTTGGCTTGGGAGCATGACTTTCTGTCCTCTAGGCCAACTGATCTCTCTGTATGCTGTTGTTGTTCAGAGGCGACTCACAGTGATCCTATGAAAGACCTGGACACCTGTATAACTTTTGTCCTTCAAGTTTATAGGGTTTGCAGAGACAAGCTATTATGGAAGTAGATACCACTCCTGTTTCCAAGCTTGTTTTAATCAGGGAGCTCCATAGTCCACCATGGGTAACCATTCTCACATATGGCAGGATATGTGGACTCAAAGCCAGAACCCAGATGCCTGAGCTTTCTGAGCTCTGCACAAACCGCTCCCCTGTTACAGCGAATCAAGAGCAGCACCCAGCAAGCAGGAGGGCCAGGGCTCACACTCTAGGTGACACAGCTTCTCTTGCTTATTTGCTTTTGTTTCCAAGGAAGAAAAAGATTGATGCAAAGGGATACATTTTAGAATTGTCTAATTCACAGAGATTTTTCTCCCTGGTGTCTCTAGCCTATGCTTAGATCACATCTAATGACTTCGTGTCATTATGACCAACAGAGTAAAAACATTCAGACATAGTGGTGTAGAAAATGTTAGTTCCTGCTGATGGATATGACGGTCATGATGAGGCTATTTGCGATGATGATGACTACTAGCATTTATTGAGCAACTTCTGTGGTGATGCATCCAAAATTATATCCACTTCATAAATAAAACGCCTCCAGAAACTCTATGAATTTGATAAATGTCTGTAGTTGTAGAGGGGCTTTAGCCTTTTTGTGAAGGCAATCAACAACAACTATCACTGATGGAGATTTTCAGTACTGTAGTTCAGAGGGTGCTGCACTGTTAATTCAAAGCTGTCCAGCTCTCCAGCAGTTCTGTGAAAGAAAGAAGGACAATCTCCTCCTGTGCATTTACAGTCTTTGAAAACCCACTGGAGGGTCAACTATGAGTCAGTTCTGACTCAACATCAGAGTTTGAGGGTTTTTTTGTGTTTTGTTTTATCAAAGAAAGTATAATTTTCAGACATTTTGGAAATTGCTCCTAAAACAAAAGACCTATTAAGAACCACGAATGTTTTATACTCAGAAACAAACTGGCTGACTCTGAGAAGAATGGGAATCCCAGAAAACTTGATAGTGCTTATGCAAAACCTATACTTGGACCAGGAGGCAGTCGTCAGAACAGAGCATGGAGGCACTGCGTGGTTCAAAATTAGGAAGGGTGTACGCCAAGGATGTGTCCTATCTCCATATCTTTTCAATCTGTATGTAGAACATATTATCCTGGAGGCTGGGCTCTATGAGGAGAAATGCGGCATTAGGATTGCAGGAAGACTTATCAACAACCTGCGTTATGCAGATAATACAACACTGCTCACTGAAACTGCGGAGGACCTGAAGTGCTTGCTGCAGAATGTCAAGGACTGCAGCCTTCAATATGGATTGAGGTTCAATGTCAAGAAGACAAAGATTCTCACCATTGGCCAATTAGCAACTTCAGGATGGAAGGTGAAGAGATTGAGATTCCTAACATCTTTAGTTTGCTCAGCTTCACAATAGACACTCTTGGCACTATAAGACAAGAATTTAAAAGACATATTGTGATGGGAAAGTCTGCTGTCAGAGACTTCTCCAAAGTACTGAAGAAACGATGTCAGTCTGGAGACTAAGGTGCACCTGATATAGCTCATGTCCTTACAATCACTTCCTATGTATTATTAGAGAGTTGGACAATGACTAGGGATGATAGAAGGGGAATTGATGCCTTTGAGCTGTGGTGTTGGAGAAGAGTATTGAATATACCATGGACTGCTAAAAAAAATGAACAGGTTCATCCTGGAAAGGGCTAAACTAGGCTGCTTCTTAGAGGCAAGGATTCTGAAGCTTCGTCTGACATACTTTGGACATGTTGCAAGAAGGGGCCAGTCCTTGGAAAAGGACATCATGCTTGGGAGGATGGAGGGACAGCACAGGAGATGAGATGGATTGACTCAGTGACTCAGGTAATAGGGGTAGGTGTGTTGGAGAGAATGAGATTGGCACAGGATAGAGGAGGGTTTAGGGCCATTGTATATAGGACCACTATGAACTGCAGGCGACACATGCACAACGGCACATAACAACAACAGTGGCCATATGCCCATAGATATATCCTTGCAATGTGCACTGATTTAAGTATCCAAATGCTTCTAAGCCATATATAGAAAGGATACCACAGGAGTATGGGCTAGTGTTAACTTGAAGACTAAGATAAAGCACTGACTTGCTTCAGAGAAACTTTTCAAATATAGTCAGATCCTGTGTCTAGAAATACAAAACTGGACTTTACTACAGAATTCTGCAACTCAGGCTGCACAATGTTGGAGATACTTAGATCAATCAAGAAAAATTGCACCAAGAAGGCAATACCAATAATAGGATAACAGAGTCCAATGGTGAACCAAAATTTTATTAACACTGCCTAAACATTCAATGGTAACTATAGGTATTATAGACCAAATTCTAGACTTTGGCCAGCAATAAAGAAATAACCTCACACACATAGCAGACTTAACATCTCTGATAGCTCTTTGGGGTAATTAAATCAATAGGAGGCCCCAATGTCTTCTAGCTGAGGCAACTAAATAATGATAAACTAGCAAAGTCCTCAAACATGCATTGGAATCACCTGCCAGATTTGTTAAACCACAGATTATAAGGCCTCACTCACAGAGTTTCTGATCTATTAAAACTGGGGTTATTTGAAGGCTGGACAGTGAAGTGGACTTGGGGGAAGGAATTATGTAACAATGAAAGAATTTTTTTTTTCTTTTTTTATTTTTCAAAGAGAAGAGCGAATTGGGGGATAGGGGCAGGCTGGGAGAAAAGTGCAACAATGAATGAATGAATGGAAATCCAAAGTGTCTGTAAACTTTCATTAAAATTAATTTTTAAAAAAAGGTTGGGTTTGTTATTTGGTACCTTCGATTTGGACCCAAATCACAGTTGATCTCCAGCGGGTTTTCAGAGGCAGTAAATCCCCCAGGAGAAGTTTGCTCAACTTTCAAACACAGTACTGGTGGACTCAAACCACCAGAGAAATGCCACCTTTGGGTTAACAGCACAATCCCATTATGGGCCACAACCACAGAACATTTGGGCTCGTAGCACAACCCCTTACCATTAAGTCACCAGAGCTCCTTAAGACAAGCAGGGCTAGAGAATTTGTTCTTTGAACAAAATCTCAAGTGAAGATTATTGTGTTAGTCCCTTAGCCAAATGTTATGGGCCATTGAGCCAAATTGCAGGGAAACACTACACAGGGGAGGAAATTAAAATTATTTCAGCCTAATGTGATCATGAGGAACATACACCAGGGATGCTACATTACCTGGCTGGAGAGGGACAGCATTCACTGTGTCAGTGAATCGTTCCCCCTTAAATGTGTTGAGTTCATAGCCTGTTCATACCCTTTGAGGTTCTTTGAGTGTTCTAATTAGAGAAGTCCTGCAGACCATGACTACAGATACTTTCCAAGGGATGAGCTGCATACGAATTGAGGGTAGAAAGAGTGTTGATATTTGCTGGCCCTTCTAATCACACCCAAATCTAGAGATCTTAGTCATTGTTGAACAGTCCTTCAATTTTTTTTAAATCTTTTAAAATTGTGATTTTATTGAAAGTTTACAGAAAATTTGGATTTTTCATTCATTCATTGTTGCACATTTTCCTCCCTACTCCTCAGGTTTTCTGTTGTTCATTATTTTGTTTGTTTTTTAATTTTTTTAATTTTTGTTTGTTTTTGTTTGTTTGCTCATAAAGTTCATGTACATTGTGTTTCACACTATTCTTCATTCATATATGTTTCATTTAATAATTCTCATGTATTCTGTTTTATAAACATCATTCAACCTTACCGAACAATACCCAATCTTTTCAGGTCCCTGCTGGATCCTTCCCATTTCCTTCACCCCCTCACTCCACCCACCAAACTGTGTAACCCTGTGGTTTTGTCACTACCCATCCTCACACCTCTTCTTCCACCCCTTTCCCCTTTGTATTCCCCTAAATATTTCACTTGTTATCTTTCTATTTTTATAGTATGGTCATATGCAATATTTGTCCTTATGAGACTGCGTTAGTTCACTCAGCATAATGCTCTCCAGTCTCTCTGAAGTTGTGTAGTATGTTTTAGAAATTGTTGCTCCTGAGTGCTTCCTGGTATTCCTTTGTGTGAATGTGCCACAATTTCTTTACAATTTCTTCAGTTTTAGTTGGACATCTGGGCTGTTAAACAGTCTTTTAGAGTAGACTATATATGATGTCATGCATGTACACGCTGAGCTAGGGTAATGCACACAAGAATCAATGACTGTAAGAGTGGGAAGGGATATCACTTTAGGGATGAGAAAATTTGGACCCAAGGATATTTCACAGCAAACTACTAAGATGATGTTAGATTCCCTTAGAAAGCTGAAGTGAAAAGGAAATTTTCATCCACTAGGCCAAGATCCTTTGAGTTGATCACAACTTTTCATTCCTTATATCCACATCAATTCATCAGACAATTCTTCCAAGATGGTGGTGGAGGCAGAGACAATGTGGTGAGCTGTGGGAGCAGCGAAGCACTTGGAATAGGGCCACTTGGCCTTCTACAGACTTCTGTTTATTGATAATTGAACAGTTAAACAGTTGATGACTGGTCTTCAGTGAGGATTGAGGCTCAACAACGGGAATTCAAGGATTCCCAAGGAAGAATGGGTGAGTGCCACAGCTCCCAACTTCCTCCCACAGAGCCTGCACTGCGCCTCACTGCAGCCACAGCACCATGAAGCTCCCACAGCCAGAAACCTATAGAATCCCTTGCCCAGGATGGAGAGTGGACACCAGTCCTCCCCAGGACTGGTGCAGAAGAGCCGCCACACTGCAGCAAAGTGGACTTATTCTGGGGAGAATTCTTGGAGCCAATATGGCGGTGGCAGGGGAAGCTGGCAGCCACTGGCCTCCCACATGTGAGATGATGCACGCCTGCCAGCCGCCCATGTAGGAGATGACACTCTGGAGATGGCGCAAACCCGCCGGCCGCCCACACTGGGGAATGGCGCACACCCACCAGTCGCCTGTAGGAGATGGCGCATGCCTGCTGGCCTCCCACGCTGGGGGATGGTGTGCACCTGCCAGCTGCCCACACACGAGATGGCGCACGCCTGCTGGCCGCTCACGTGGGAGATGACACGCAGGAGATGGCGAGCGCCCGCCTGTCACCCGTGTTAGGGGATGGTGCACGCCCCCGGCCGCCCACACGGAAGATACAATGTGTGCCCTGCCACCTGTGGGGGGGGGTGTGTGTGCCCCACCGCCTGCAGGTTTGGGTTTCCTTGGAAAACCAGAGAAGATGATCACCTATACAATGGATTGTTGGAAGTCACTGTGAGTTGTCTACTTGATAACAATTAACAGTGGCAGCATGTCCAAGAGGACTGACATCTTAAATGCACCACATATTTTGATCTGTTGAATGCTTCTGCCAAAAGATGTTTAGACCTGGGGGGAACCTGTTCACAATGTTCAGGTTCTCTTTACCATTTATAAAGGAGGAGGACAGTCATACCTACTTCAAATTATAGTATGACCACTTATGGGGGGGGTAAAAGTGGTGGTGCTGGAATTGGAGACGCTGTCCTTGGCCACACAGTCCTTGGTCAGGTGAGTGGACCAGATTGGGGTGGGGGCAATTAGAGGGGAGTGTACCAGCCAGCCCATGGGGGTGTTGCCCTGCTCAGGACGGGCTGCCTTCGGCCCTCGGCTCAGGGCGAGCTGTCATGGCCCTCTGCCTGGGGCAGGTTGTCTTCGGACCTCGGCTCGAGGCGAGCCATCATGGCCCTCAGGGTGAGCTCCTCGGTGCCCAGATTGTGCCATCTGACCCCTGGGTTGTTGTTGTTGTTACGTGCCGTCGAGTCATTTGCGACTCATAGCGACCCATGTACAATAGCCCTAAACCGTGTTCTATCCTGTGCCAATCTCATTGCCTCTGACAAACCCATCCCGAGTACCCCAGTCACTGAATCAATCCACCTCATAGAGGGTCTTCCCCTCCTGTGCTGTCCCTCCACTCTACCCAGCATGATGTCCCTCTCTAAAG
>NW_006399767.1:9950869-9951362 GCF_000299155.1 Elephantulus edwardii | reverse complement strand
ACCCTATGTACAACAGCCCTAAACTCTGCTCTATCCTGTGCCAATCACATTGCCTCTGACACACCCATCCTATTACCCCAGTCACTGAATCAATCCACCTCATAGAGGGTCTTCCCCTCCTGCGCTGTCCCTCCACCCTACCAAGCATGATGTCCCTCTCCAACGACCTGTCTCTCCTTACAACATGTCCAAAATATGTCAGGTGAAGCCCCGGAATCCTTTACTCCAAGGAGTAGCATGGTTTAACCCTCTCCAAGATGAATGTTTGTTTTCTTGGCAGTCCATGGTACATTCAATACTCTTCTCCAGCACCACAGCTCAAAAGCTTCAATTCTCCTTCTATCCTTCCTAGTCATTGTCCAACTCTCTGATGCATAACAAGTGATTGCAAAACCATGGACACTGTTGCTCTTGAGTACTTTAGAGAGGTCCCTAACAGCAGACTTTCCCATCGCAATACGTTTTTTGATTTCCTGGCTGCTGGTGCCAAGAG
>NW_006399767.1:9945888-9950769 GCF_000299155.1 Elephantulus edwardii | reverse complement strand
CTAAAGACCTGTCTCTCCTTACAACATGTCCAAAGTATGTCAGACGAAGCCCCAGAATCCTTGCCTCCAAGGAGCAGCCTGGTTTAATCCTCTCTACGATGAACCTGTTTGTTTTCTTGGCAGTCCATGGTACATTCAATACTCTTCTCCCAGCACCACAGCTCAAAGGCGTCAATTTTCCTTCTATCATCCCTAGTCATTGTCCAACTCTCTGACCCCTGGGTAGGAAAAAAAATGCCTAGGGTATCCAGAGAATTTTATCTAGGCTACTTTCTGCCACCTTCTTCCCCAGTAAACCTGAAAGCAACACCTCCAAAACCCCTCTATTTGTAACTCACAAGTTTGTTCTCTCTAGGTTTGCTCCCTTTGCTATAAGTAACCTTACCACTGAGTTTTACTTCAGACCTGACCCTGACCCCGGTGCCAGTGACAAAAAGGAAATACAACTGCCAGCTAAGGAAGTGAAGGAGGATGGAGCCTCTAGGTCCAACCAGCAATCCCCACTGGACCCACCTGGGAAAACACTTTGCAGTCCAGAGTGGAGCAAATGACAGGAAAATATCTTCTAACCGAACAAGAAGGCAAGCAGCCTTAACCCAAGTTCACCAGTAAGGTGATAAAGTGTCCTCCCTTTCCCCCTTCACATCAACACCCCTGTTCAGCATGAAGAAGTCAGAGAGTTGGCATCCAGTTCCCAAATCAATAAGACAGTTGATTTAATTGCCATTGGAAAATGCTTGTCATTTTCCTGTAGCATTTGGTCCCCACTGGATCATTTTCATTTCCTTCACCTGCTCCCCCCACCAACCAATTTCTGCAGCTCTCCAACTGCATCCCTGCCCATCCTCACCCTTCTGCCCCCAACCCTCACCTCCTTGTACCCCCAATATGGTTTTTCCCAATTAAAAAAAGGGGGGGGGAGAAAAGAAAAAAAGAAAAGAAAAAGAAAATTCTTCAGGTTTTCTCCTTAAATGAATCCCATGCAACTCCTCACCACCTCCACCACTTCATCCTCAACTCTCGCCTGGAGTTTGATTAATTGCCTGCCAACTTTTCTTTCTGTTTCCACACTTGTCTCATTATAGTCTTTTCTCAGAAAGGCAGACGGAATGACCTTTTCAAATTCCTCCCGTGACAACTCAGATAACTCAGAGTAAAAGTGAAAATGAAATTTTCCCAATGATCCATAAGCTCCCTATGACCTGTTCTGCCTTTACCTCTCTGGCCTCACCTCCTAACTCCGACCATTACGCACACTGCTCTAGTCCCACTGCCTCTTCTCTCCTCTACTCAGTATCACACATTGTGGAGAGTTGAATAAGGAGCCTAAAATATGCTTGTGTCTTAATCTTTTCTTAAAAAATTTTTGTTTTATTAATTTTAATGAACATTTACGGAGATTTTGGATTTTCATTCATTCATTGCAGTACTTTTTTCTTCACCCCCCTCACCCCAGTTCACTCCTCTCTTTGAAAAGCAAGAGAAACTTCTTCGTTGGTATACAATCCCCTACCCTGCCTCTTGCCCCCTCCCCGCCCCAGCCCCAAATGGACTCCACTATGCAATCTTAATTCTGGATTCCTGTGATAATCATGATATGCTATCATGTATCACTTTTAAACTGTTCTTTCCCTCATCTGTTTCAATTCAGTATACATAATCTATGCAGTTTTTCCTCAGTCTCATGTCTTAATCTTAAAACCAGTGAATGATACCTTTTCTGGCCAAAGGGACTTGGCAGTTATGGTCAAGGAAACCTGAGAAGAGAAAATTATCTACATGGGCTTCATGATCAGAAGGGTTCTTACAAGACGGTTTCAAGAATCAGAGTCAGAAGAGGACATTGTGATGCAAAAGCAGGAAGAGAAGGTCCTATAACGTGGGTCCATGAGCTGAGGAACAAGAACAACTTCTAGAGGCTGCAAAAGGCAAGGAAATAGTTTGTCTCCTAAATAACTCCAGAAGAAGCCAGCCACGCTGATACCTTCTCTTTAGTCCACGCTCATCCAGATTTCTGATCTCCAAACCTTAGAGAATAAATTCATGTTGTTGAAGTCACTAAGAGAGTGGTACTTTGTTGGAGAAGCAAATGTTGTTGTTAAGTGCCATCAAGTCACCTGCAACTCATAGCGACCCTTTGTACAACAGCCCTAAACCCTTCTTTATCCTGTGCCAATCTTATTGTCTCCAACACACCTATCCCAATTACCCCAGTCACTGAATCAATCCATCTCATTGAGGGTCTTCCCCTCCTGCACTGTCCCTCCACTCATCCAAGCATGATGTTCCTCTCCATGGACTGATCCCTCCTTGTAACATATCAGACGAAGCTTCAGAATCCTTGCCTCAAGGAGCAGCCTGGCTTCACCCTCTCTAGGATGAACTTATTTGCTCTCCTAGCAGTGCATGGTATATTCAATACTCTTCTCCAGCACCACAACTCAAAGGCATTAATAGAAACAGAATTATTCAGTATCCTGTTAATATGTTTTCTTGTAGCCTGAATGCTCTTTAGAAGAGAGGATGGGGAGACTTCATCTCATGGACTTCAGACATGTTCATAGTGAGAATTCTCGTTGCTGTCAAAGTAGGAACAAACTCGTAGCTGACCCTCTAGCTGGTTTTCAGAGGATGTAAATTGCACAGGCAAAGACTGACCATGTTTCTCCCACAGAGTCATTGGTGGATTAGAACCATTGGAGAGTCTTGGCATAAGCAATACACTACTCCCTATGGATTAAGCCACCAAAACTCCATAGGTGAAATTTTATCTTCAGTACTTTGGACATGTTACTGTTATTGTTGCTATAGTGTGCCGGTGAGTTGGAACTGACCCATAGCTGATCCTCCAGTGGGTTTTCAGAGGCAGTTAATCTCATGGGAGGGAAGTACCTATCCTTCTGTCTTGAAGCTGCTAGTGGATTTGAACTGCATGCCTTCAGGATTGCAGCCAAGATTCTTACCACTATCCTATATTATTAGGAAGGACTAATTCTTGGAAAAGGACTTGTGCTTTGTAAAGTAGAGGGTCTGAGAAAAAAAAAAAGAAGATTCACAATGAGATGGGTTGACACATGGCTGCAAGCATGAGCTCAGATACAGCGAGCATTGTGGGGATGGTGCAGGACCAAGCAGTGTTCTTTCTTTGATGGATACAGTCAGCATGAATGGAAACAGAACTGGTGACACCTAAAATCAATGGAACCTTCTCATGGCCTAGCATATCTTATAATACTTACCTATTTGTCCTTCAAGGTCTTTGCTACTAGGATGCAAAGTCCACGAGAGCCAGGACTCTGTTTTCTTCATCATTGTAAGCCCAGTGCCTGGAAACTATCTGGCAGATGAATAAATGAGGGATATGTTTGAATGAATTCATTGGCCAACACCCTGAAATGTCTTAGCCTCAATAACATGTTGGTTCCACGCACAGGCATAAATGTGCATGGCATTTCTGTTGACTTGGCTGGAGCAGGTGTAAACTCACACAAATTAGCACAGTTGTAGATGCAGAACAAGTGGTCTCCAATTTAATAGTCCAGGAGCAGAATCCCCAAGACCGTGCAAAGTCGATGAGCCATAAAGAATACGTGACCCTGCTCAGTGTAGTGACCTCAGCATCCCTGTGATGCTGGCAGGAACTTGTGCAAGCCAGACCCAGACTCTCTACACCCACTGCAAGCAAAGCCAATCCTATTGTACACATTGGTGCATATGACACTCTCATTCAGTATTAAATAAAGAACTCCAGTGAGTAAAGGGTGGAGGGGCAGGGAAGTAGTGTTAGAAATATTGCTCTTCTTATTTAGTGGTGATAAATGTAAATATAAAATAAATATGTAAAAGGAATTCCCATACAGGAGAAGTTTATAGTACATGCTAAGGCCTTGTGGTTAACATAATTATACTAAAATGACTTTAGCACAGTAACATAGTAAAAACCAGTTATATACTTAATACCCTTTAAAACAAAAAAAGAACTTAAAGGCACTGCCATCAAGTCAAGTGTGACTCACGGTGACCCACAATTGTTTTCCGAGCTACACATCTTATGGGAAGATATTGCTCCTCTTTTTCCCACAGAACAACTACAGGACATAATACATGAAGAAAGCAAAAGGTTGCTTAAAAGACATTAAAAAAAAAAAAAGACCAAAATGAATGTGACAAGAAATCCTAGAATTTGCTCTAGAACTTAGAGGTGCTACACTGGATGGAAGAAATGATGATATAAGAGACTTGAATAGATTATTTCAAAGGTGAGTACACAAGACAAAGTATTACAAAGAAATGTGTAAAGACATTATAAAAGAAAAGAGAAGAATCCTCTTGGCATTTCTCAAACTGAAGTAATTGAAGGTAAAAAAAGCAAGTCTCAAGTTGCAATACTGAATGGTTCTATGGGCAAAATATTGAATGAAGCAGAAAATATCAAAGAAAGACAGAAGGAATACTTAAAAGAGTAAAAATAAAATTGGTTGATGTTTAATCATCTCAGAAGGCATGTAATTTTAATCTACCAGGAACTCCATGAGAGAAAGATGGGCAATCTTCTCACATGTGATTTATTGCCTTTGAAAATCCTCTGGTTTTCTGAGTCCACAACACACAATAACAACAACAACTATTTCAGACAACAGTATATGATCAAGAATCAATGGTACTGAACAAAGAAATCCAAAGTGCACTGAAATCATTGGTGAAAAATAAGGCTCCAGAGAAGTTGACAAGAGTTTGAACAAATTGATTTGTTCAACAGATAAAAATCTGTTCATCAGATGAATTTAGACTCTTACCAAGAAACTTGGAAGACAGCTACCTGGCCAACTGACTGGAAGAGTTGTCCATTTCAAACTCTTTGAGTCCATTAAAAAAAAAAAA
>NW_006399767.1:9934572-9936343 GCF_000299155.1 Elephantulus edwardii | reverse complement strand
GTAACAGAAGAAGGATCAATGCCTTTGAATTGTGTTGTTGGATAAAAGTATTATACATTCCATGGATTGTCAAGAGAACAAACAGATCTTAAAGAGAACTGGGTTGCTCTTTGAAGGCAAGGATTTTGAAGCTGTGTCTGACATACATTGCGTATGTTGCCAGGAGAGACCAGTCCTTGGAGAAGGACATCATGCTTGGAAGAGTGCAGGGACAGTACAAGAAAGGAAAACCTAATAGGACATGAACTGACATGGTAACTGAGAAAATGGGGCTAGGTGTGTTGGAGACAGTGAGATTGGCTCAGGATGGGACAGGGTTCACAGCTTTTGTGCATACGGTCAGTATGAATCTCAGGCAGCTCATAACAACATCAGCAGCTCAACCCAAATGATCTTGCAGATACCAAAAGACTGAAACACTCTTGTAGAAGTTTTCAAAGGAGAGAAATAGGAGCAGGCACTATCTTAGTCAAGTTATTGCAAACCATGGTAAAGATACAGTGCATGAGTGTAAAATGAACTGGTAATAGTCCCACATTCACTTACTTACTTTATGGATAATTATTCAACCATTCTAGGAAGAACCTTTCTGCTTTCTGCTATGGCCTATTTTAATCCACTGAGGTCTTTCACACCACACTCTCCCTCTAACATATTGTTCCATCTTCTATTTTATTTTTAAGTGATTAACTTCCTTGTTAAATTTATTTTAATAACCTCATTGCTCCTTCTCATTCATGTTTGATTTTTATTTTGTCATTTGAGGAGTTCCAGGCTTCTCTGTTTAGGGACATCCCATACACACACAAAACACATCTGTTAAGTAGAGGTCTGTATTATGAAACCAAAAAAATCTCTATCAGTGTTCTTCTCTCCATTTATAATGCATATTTTCATTCTAAAATACAATGTGTATAAACTACTGAATAAAAAATTCATTTGCTCTGTAAATTTTAATACAAATCACATAAAAAGTTAAAAAGTAAAAGAAGATGGGGAAGTCTCTGCATATAACTGCTAACATTGAACTTAAAAAAATTTTTAAATGTGATTTATTATATAAATAGATGGTATCTTTCCTATTTAGTAAGATTCTTTTCTGATTATAAAGGTAGCCCATGCTCATTATAGAAAAAGATAATAAAAATCATGAGTAATCCCACTACTCAAACATTTTTCACTATTTTTGTTTATATATTTGGATATATAAAAAAACCTACTGCCAGTAAGTCAAGTCCAAATCATAACAAACCTCTAGTAAGCTTTCAAGGTTGCAAATCTTTATGGAAGAGACTGCTCAGATTTATTCCATGGAGTAATTCAAATACCCACCTCTGATTAAGCAGTGCAACAGAAAATGTACTATGTAAGGCACTAAAAATGTGACAGGGGAAGAGTGTTTCCTTGGGGCATAGTCTGACATAAAGACATGGACAGTAAAAACCCTCCATTCAATGAAGGTCTTTAATTTGCTGATGTGACAAGTCTCAAAATAAGGAGGAACAGTTACAAATATCCATTAATAATTAAAACATATTGCTCTTGTTATGTGCCATCCAGTTGCCTGCAACTCATAGTGACCCTAAGTATAATAGATTGGAAGCCTGCCCTATCCTAAGCCAGTATCACTGACTCCGACACACCAGCCCCATTCCATCTCCTCCTGGGTCCTCTGCTGTGTTGTCCCTCCACCTTTCCAAGCATGATATCCTTCCTGGTCACATGTCTAAAGTATGTGAGATGGAGCTTCAAAATCCTAGCTTCCAAGGAG
>NW_006399767.1:9926030-9934472 GCF_000299155.1 Elephantulus edwardii | reverse complement strand
AAATAAAAATTAACCAAAAATAAAAAACATGATCCATGATTGTGGAAATTATACAACAGTATAATTAATGTCACATGAAACCAAAAATTATGGAGTTATTGTTTTTTAAAGCTGGAGCAATATGTCAACAGAAAACTGTAAGAAATTCAAGTTTAATTTAGAAGAGGGCATATAATGAGGGATACCATTGCTGATATCAGGTGGACGATGGCTCAAAGCAGAGAAAACCATAAATATGTGTACCTGTGTTTTACTGACTATATAAAGACATTCAATTATTGACATAACAAATTATGGGTACTATTGTGACGAACAAGAATCTCAGAACACTTACTTGTGTTAATGAGGAAACTGTACATAGATGAAGCAGTATTCCTTAGAACAAGTGGATAGTATATGGTTTCAATAAGAAATGGTGTATGTTAGGTTTATATCTTTTCACCACATATATTTAACTTTAAGTATGGATTACATATTAACAGAAAGAAAACAAAAGTCCTCACAACTGAACCAATAAACAACATCATGACAGAGAAAAAATTGAAGTCATCTAAGATTTCTTTTCCATGGGATCAACCATGAATGCCTATGAATTAGTGGTTATGAAATCAGATTATATGTTATTTGCATTAGACAAATATGCTGCAAAGAATATCTTTAAAGAGTTAAATAAAAGCATGCCATTTTGAATACCAAGTGGTACTTGCCCAAACATGACATTTTCAATTGTCTTATATACATGTGAAAGCTAGGTGATTAAAAAGGATTATGAATAGGAGTAGTGCATTTGAATTGTAATGTTGACCTAGAGGGGTGTAGTGAATATACCATGACCTGCCAAAAGAACTAACAAATCTGTCTTGGAGGAAGAGCACCCAGAATCCTCCTTAGAATGAGGCAGACAGTCTTTGTCTCACATGCTACAGGCATGTTATCTGGAGGGATTAGACCCTAAAGAAAGGCAACAGACTTTAAGAGGGTCAGTGAAAAGAAGACTGTGAGAATGATCGGCAATGGGCTCAAGCATAGTAGATATTGTGAAGATGACATGGTACTGGGCACAGATTCTTCCTTCTGATTCACACAGGGTTGTTTTGAGTTGGAGTCAATTCAAAGCACCAACTCAAAAAACATATGCTAGGGAGCTCTGGTGGCTTGGTGGCAAGAAGCTGCCCTTCAATCCCAAAGGCACCTGGTTCAAGGCCACCAGCTGCTCCATGGGAGAAGGATGGGCAATCTCTTAGATTGGAGACTAAGTGGTGCTCAGAATTGGCTCCAACATATGCTATGTATATATTTTAAACTACCAATATAAATAGTGTGGTGGAGGTCAGTTAAGAGGGGGATTTTTTATTAATAAATAGCCTTGAAATTTTTTTATATTTTTTATAGAATTCATAACCAAAATCTTTGTTATATTTATCAGTCTAATACAAAGATCACCAAAATTCTTTGTTTAAACTTTATATGTATTAAAAATTAACTCTAGTAATTGCTGCCCTTACTCATACTGAAATCATTTGCCTTTAGTTATATTGGTGGCAAAAGGGCAAAATCAGCGTCAGTGGTAACATTTATTGACTCTCTATCTAAAGTATCTCTGGCCTTGGGAACCAAGAAGGAAAGTCAGATGCCCAACAGTAGATTTGACTTTCTCTCACAAGATGTAGTTTCATTTTTAAAAACCACATTGAGCAAGGAAATTTAACCAGACAAGGAACTGTACTTAACGTCTGTCACAAAGGAAGACTTCAGAGCAACAATTTCTGCTCATTCATTAATGAAATCTGGGGAAAAAAAATATGTTCAATGAGTAAACACACACTCTCTCCAAATATTATTTTGAGAAGTCCTGACTACACTTTGGAATGTTCCACTTAACTCAGCTCTACTTTTGAATATGTATTGAAGTCTAGGGGCCATGGCACAATGCATCTTTTCCCTGACCACTCAGAGCAAAAAAAATCCCAAATAAGCCATCTCTACGTTCAGGTGCACTTTCTAGAGCATCCCTTACCTTCACATAGAGGTAAATCTCAGGTTGTGTGGAGGATGCTTCAACTTCTTCCCAGTCATTAACATTGGAATAGCCAGTGGGTGGTTCTACGCTGGTAGAGAAGGTTTTGCTATGATGGATGGTGAAGCTTGAAGGAGAGGGCAGGTCTTCTTTCATCACACTTCCGTTCTCCCGGGCCTCCTCTGAGAAAGGTTCTTCTAAAAGGAATCCCTGAGCCTGGACTGATGGGCCTGATTTTTCCATCAAGCTATCTGTATCCTCCTGTAGATCCCCTAGTTGAGGACTCTGGGCCTCAACCTGCACCTCATCAGGCAGGAGGTGGCCCTCTGCTTCTGATTGGGAAGAGTCTCCGCTGTTCTCAACTCCAGCAACATCGTCATACTCACAGGTTTCCAAATGGGTAGCATATACATTGATTTCTGGCTTCACATCTACGTAGATGTCATCATATAGGGATCCTTCATTTTCTCCTGGATTATCTGGAACTTCATACGCCTCCTTTTGGATTGTGTCATAGATATTGCTGTAGTCTTCGTCAGTCATGTTTATTGATCTGAAAGATCCTTGTGCTGGGAAATCTGAGGAGATGTACAGTAAATAAAGGGATCAAGGATGCTGTACAGCCTTTCAGATGAATCAACAGGCTTTTGAAATGCAGAAACTAGCACCAGCTATCTGTGATAGGTCTCTCTCTAACAATCATTTACAGGAGACTTTAATCAGCAAACCACAAGTCCACTGGACAAAAGATAAAGCTTACACAGGCAGTTAACTCCTTCGCTCCTAACGACTCTTTTACCTAGGCTCTAGAGCTTCCTCATTGCCTCTAACTTCAAGATTCTTTAGATGAATCAGGCTTGAATTCTTTTCTCTGTGGACATTGAAATTCTGAATGCCACTTGTCACTAGGTAGAGCTCTCCTAATTGTCTACAAATGTTGACAAGATTGAATAAATCCTTATCATTCAGCAAGAGTTCCTTGCAATAGCAACCCATTTATTTACAGATGAATCCACCAAACAATACAACCCTTGTATATTGACATCACCTTACGAAAGAGTTTTATACATGTTCCAGTTAGGAAAAAGTTTTGTTTACACTTCTTATCTGAGAACACCACTAGGTGTTTAAGTGACAGAAAAAGATGATGAACACGCTGGCTTATGTGCACATCTAAAGATGTAGTCAAACCATCCAAAGTAAGAGATTTGAAGATTTAGGTTTAGGTTTTATTTCTCCCCTTTAAATCTGTAAGCCCATCTCTGCCAACAAATATTCACTCAGAAGATCTTGATTATAGGAAGCTGAAATGGACACTGAACATATAGGAATTAGAAGATAAAGTCTCTATTTGGTTAGTTCGTACAAACTGTAAATACTGGGTTATCCAACTTAACTCAAGAGCATCAGTTTATAACTAATTAACAATATCATTAATGTCATGTGCAAGTAAAATCCTGTCGAAGATAATAATTTTTTAAAAAGCATCTGTTTAGCATTTGAATTGCCAATTTATTAATTACCCTCCAAACATAACTGGATAGGGTATTCCTTGGAAAGGGACATCATACTTGGAAAAATGGAGGGTCAGTGAAGGAGAGGAAGATCCTCAATGAGATAGATTGACATGGTGACTTCAGCAATGGGTTCTAATATGTCAGAGATGATGAGGATGGGGATAGGGCAGGGTTCAAGTCAGGTGTTCATAGGGTCACTATGAGTTGTACTAGACTTGCTGTTTAGTGCCATCGAGTCATAGACAACTCATAATGACCCTGTGAAGAAAAGACCTGAACATTAGTATAACTTTTATCATTTTCCCAAGTTCATAGAGTTTCCAGAGGCAAGCTGCTTCCAAGCCTGTTTTAATCTGGGAGCTCCAACAAACACTGTCCATCATGGGTAAATATTATCACATTTGGCACATCAGGGTCAGAGTGTTTAGCATCACAGCAACCACGAGTTACCTCTGTACAGCAAATGAACAGACCAGTGCTGTACCACTTAGAAGAATGTCTGACCAATTAAAACCAGGCCTACAGGCCATAGATTAAAATCACCCACCTTTGGCTTGGTAGCATAATTTTATACATAAAATTTCAAAGGTAGCATAACTTTCTATCCACGAGGCCAACAGAGCTCTCTCTATGACTCACAGCAATTCTGTGAACAACAGATTGGTACCTAATTGTAACAACAAATATAACGGACACGTTTACTTACATACTGGTTTATGACAATAAGCATCATTTCTTCATAGTTGTTGTTGTGTGCTGTTGAGTCAGGACAACCTCATAGCTGACCCTGCAGCTGATTTTCAGAGGCAGTAAATCACACAGGAGGACCCTGCCCATCATTCTTCTGCAGAGCAGCTGGAGGATTAAAAGCACGTGCCTTTGGTATTGCAGTGCAGCTGCTTTACCACTAGGCCATCAGAGCTTCCTGTGAACAGTCAGCACAGATTCTAAACTGGTCATCCAAAGTGACTGTCAGCACCAAATCAAATACTGTCTTTAAAACCTGATTCTGTCAGCCTGGCAGGTAAGTTCCTTCTATCTTCTGCATTTTTCAAAGTAGCAAATTCTATATAAGGAAACAAATCAAAAGAATATTCTCATACTAGTTAGTAAGCTTTAAGGTAATTCTTTTTGTCAAGTTTAATATCGTAACTATTTTCTTTTTATCAGCTTCACTAAGGAATTAAAATTGTATTCCTCTTTTTGGGAAATGATTTACTTTATTAATGGCCTCTGCAATTATTTTTTCAATAATATTATTTTATGTTCTTATCATTTTTATTTCACTTTCCCCTATTTTTTTCATTCTATTTTGATTTTTTTTTTACTCAGAGATAATGGAAATAGACTTTTTTCTGGTTGCTGTGATGCTGAAGACTGTGACAGTGATGTGCCAATCGTGATAACGGGTACCCATGGTGGACAGGGTTGGCTGGAGCTTCCCGACTAAATCAAGCCTGGAAGCAGGAGCGGCATCCACTTCCAAAATGGCTTGCCTCCGGAAACTCTATGTACGAACATTGCTCAGGCTGTTCATTCATAGGGTCGTTATGAGTCGTCTATGACTCAATGGCATCAAACTACAACAACAACAGTACATGTGTTTAAGACTATGCATTTCCTGTTTACATATAGCTTTAGAAATATCCCACAAATTAGTTTTCTTTTTGCTTTTCTGTAAATAAAGTTTTGTTAGCAGTTTTACTCAACTCTTTATGTATTGTCTAGGGTCATTTTGTGTGTGTGTGTGTGTGTGTGTGTGTGTGTGTGTGTGTGTGTGTGATTTGAATGAAATTTGGTAGTGAAAACGAATTTTCCATTCAACCACTCAGACATATTTTATGAGACAAATTGCAATACATGAGACGTAACTGGTTTATTCTTGGCTCCTCCTTGTAATTTTCATTCCCATGAGTCTTCCCATCTTAACCTATCCTGTCTTTTGAGCTTTATCCTATGTAAATGTTGAATTATTTTTCTCTTGTGTGGTGGATTTCTCTAAGGAAGGATCCTTTTCTGATATTATTGTTCACCTTACATGGCTATCAATTGTTTGAATGAAAATTTAGTCACTTTTGTTCCAGATTTGAAGGCCATAATCTTAGAAGACCCACCAGTCTCTCTCAGAAAAATAAACAAGCAAACATTTATATTTCTGAATTTTGTTCCACATTGTTCACACCTCTCTCTTAGGCTTCTACTGTGATCCCTACCAGCAGTGACTGCCAACCACAATCTAATTCTTTTGGCCACCGGCTCAGCCTCTAACACGTGTTTACATGTTTTCTTTCATTGTTATTCAGTCAAAAATACTTCATTTTCTGTTATTTTACTTGTCTGACTCATGGGTCATTTATATCTTGTTGAATAATTTACAAACAGCTGAAGATTTTTTTTCTTAGTTAACTTTTAGCTTAATTCCACTGTGGTCAGAAAGAATTTTGTTTAGAGGTTTGCATTATGACCCAACATATGGTAAATACTTAAAACAGTGTCTCAGCGGCAGGCTGAAACATGATCATTCTGAGGATAGCTCAGACTTGGGAAGCATTTCATATTGTTGTACATAATATTGTCATTAGGTAGAACACCACCTAACAACAGCAACTACAATGTACAATGAACATTAGAATGATAGAATAGTGCATCATCAATAATTTATTCATTGTAAATGGCTTTCATAAGAAAACACAAACAATGGGTCTACATAGGGACCTTGCCTGTTGATCTATACAGGAATCAAATTGATTACATCTGTGGGAAGAAGTGCTGAAGAAGCTCAAGATCAGCTGTAAAAACTAGCCCAGGTGCTGGTTGTGGAACAGACCATCAAATACTTATATGTAAGTTAAAATTGAAGCTAAAGAAAGTGAAATAAAATCCACAAGAACCAAAATTCAACCTTGAGTCTATCCCACCTGAATTTAAAAACCATCTCAAGAACAGGCTGAAGCCTTGGACACTAACGAACAAAGACCAGAGGAGCTGCAGGAAGATATCAAGAGTATCATCCATAATGAATTTTCAAGGGGATAGAAAAGCAATTGTTCAGTTTATTTGGAAAAGAAATAGACCCCAAATAAGCAAAGCACTTCAGAAAAACAAAAATGAAGTGGGAGACATAGCACTCCCTGATCTTAAAAACTACCACACAGAAATAGTAACTAAAACATCATGGTACTGGTACAATGATAGGAACATAGACCAATGGAACAAAAATGAGAACCCAGAAATTAACTCATATATCTGTGGTCAATTGATATTCAGCAAGGAAACAAAACCTATCAAATGGGGAAATGACAACCTTTTCAACAAATGGTGCTGGCAAACTGGTCTGCTACCTACAGAAAGCTGAAGCAGGATGAATCCAAGACCTTGGCATAAAGCTTCAGATTATAAAGATCATAAGAGATAAATTGGGACCAAGCTTAGAGGCCTTGCCTATGATATAAAGAAGCTGTCAAATACAGACAGAAATACGTAACCAAGAGAGAATAAAATTGATGAAAGGAACCCTATAAAGATTAAATCTCTATATACATCAAAAACTTTCCAATAGGGTGAAAAGAAAATCTACTGACTGGGGGAAAAAATATTTGGCAATACAATCCCAGACAAAGTTCTAACAAAAGTTCACAAAATCCTGTAAGTCCTACACAAGAAAAACACTAACAACACAATCATAAATTGGCAAAAGACATGGAAAGACTCTTCACAGAAGAAGACATTCAGATGGCCAACAGACACATGAAGAAATACTCAAAATTACTGGCAAAGACACAAATCAAAATTACAATAAGATACCATCACACCCCAGTAGCAGTGGAAAAGTTTAATTGGACAGCAAGTAATACATGTTGGAGAGGATGTGGAGAGATAGGAACTCTTCTACACTCTGGGTGGGACTGTAAAATGGTACAACCACTCTGGAAGGAAGTTTGGCGTTTCCTCAAAAAGCTGAAAATAAAAATTTCATATGATCTGGCTATTCCACTGCTTAGAGTATACCCTGAGAAAATGAGAACTGAGGCACAAAGAGAGACTTGTCCAATGTTCAAAGCAGCGTTATTCACAGTCACCAGAACATGAAAACAGTTTAAATGTCCAACCACAATCAAATGGATTGAGAAACTGTGATACACTCACAGGATGGAATACTATGCAGCAGGCAGGAACAATGATTTTGAAAATTACTACATAACTTGGGAGAAACTGGAGGGCATTTTGCTGAGTGAACTAACTTAGTTTCATAAGGATAAATACTGCAAAGGACCATTATTATAAAAACAGAAGAATAACTAGTAAAATGTGTATGGAGATTCAATAGGGAAATGGATAGGAACAGAGCTGTGTGGGTGGGCAGAGGGAAAATTATAGGGTCACACAATTTGGTGGGTGGAGGGAAGAGGGATAAAGGAAATGGAAAATATCTTGCAGGGATCTGTAAATACAGGGCAATGAAGGGCATGGTTTAATGGTAATTGATTTTATAAAATATAATAAGAATGATTGTATAAAATATGTGAATGAAGGATAATTTAAAACACAAGTATATAAACTTTGTATGCAAATCAATGTAAAATTTAAAAAAATAATTTTTTTAAATCATCAAAATTAATAATACAGTTATGACTTGGATGGTCAATTAGAGATTGTTGTTGTTGTTGTTGTTATGTACCATCAAGTCGCTTGCAACTCATAGCGACCCTATGTACAAGAGCTCTAAATGCTGTTCTATCCTGTGCCAACCTAGCCATCTCAAGTGCACTTATTCCCACCGCTCCAGTCACAGAATCGATCCATCTCATCAAAGGTCTTCCTTTCCTTCGCCGCCCCTCCACTCTGCCAAACATGATGTCCCTCTCCAAGGACCAGTCCCTCCTTGCAACATGGCCAAAATATGTCAGA
>NW_006399767.1:9919510-9921355 GCF_000299155.1 Elephantulus edwardii | reverse complement strand
AGTCCTTGACTTTTGCAGCAAGCTTCAGGTCCTCCTCAGTTTCAGCAAGCAAGGTTGTGTCCTCAGCATAACTCAGATTGTTGATGGGTCTTCCTCCAATCCTGATGCCACAGTCCTCCTCATAAAGGTCAGCTTCCCAAATGATCTGTTTTGCATATAGCTTGAAAAGGTATGAAGACAGGACACATCCCTGATGCATTCCTTTCCTGATTTTGAACCATGCACTATTTCCTTGCTCTGTTCTGAGGACTCCTTCCTGGTCTAAGTTTCACATGAGGGCAATCAAATGTTCTGGGATTCCTATTCTTCTCAAAGCACAATTTGTTGTAATTCACACATTCAAAAACATTTGCATAATCAGTGACACATAGAAACTAGGAAAATTGGAAGTTGTCAAAAATTGGAAATGGAATACTTAAAAATTAACATCCCAGACTTTACTCAGTTGAGATGAACTGGTATTGGCCATTCTAAATCAGTCATATGATCTACTATGCCCTGAATGACAAAATGAAGAGACTCGACGGCACATAACAACAACAACAATAGTGCCTAATTCATTGTCAAAAAGTGTTTCTAGATTAATTCTGAAGTACAGTGCTGCAAGTGAAAGGATATTTATTATGCATACACATACAAAGAAAACTTCTTATTATTCAACTATAGGTACTAATCACTAAAGACAAAGACAAATTAAGAATCAACTTTTTTCAGTCTGATAGTAATCAAACACTACTGACTGGAGACAAATGTTGGAAATAAAGAAAATGCAATGACTCCAAAATTTAGCCTTGGTGACAAAAATGTACCTGGAGATAGGACTCTAGAATTTTGTATAATGGTTTAGTCATTGCAAATAGGTTTTAGAAAACCATAAAAGGCAATTGTACACATAAGTCTTCCCTGATGAACTATGAAGGAATCATATTGACTACAAATATATAAAAGACACTGGAGAAGCTTGATATCAATAGTCAAAAGCAGGCCGGGGGCTGACAGTGGAACAGATTATTAGTTACTCATGTGCAAACTCTTACTGAAGGGAAGAAAATGAAAACTAGTTCACAAGAACAAAAATGTGACAGTGAGTCTATTCCAACTTATTTAAAAGCCAGCTCAAGAAAACATTTTGGGGAGAAAAAGAATATATCTGTAGCTTTGAACACTAAAGACTGAAGATCAGATGAAACCTGGGATGGCAGCAAGGACATCATTCATGAAGGAAGTAAAGGGTCATTGCAAAGATAAAAATGGAAGTCAGAAGAGGCATAAATGAATGAATGAAGAGGCTCCAGAATTTATTTTAGAATTTTTAAAAAGATATAAAAGAAATAATGAGTAGAAAGGGTAAAGTATGAGATCTGAATGGAAAATATTAATGAGCAGCTCAATAAGACAAAGGAAATGTATGAAATGTGCAAAGAACTGGAGGTAGAAAACCAAAAGAGAAGAATTGTTGTTGTTATGTGCCATCGAGTCGTTTGCGACTCATAGTGACCCTATGCACAACAGCCCTAAACCCTGCACTATCCTGTGCCAATCACACTGTCTCTGACACACCCATCCCGATTATCCCAGTCACTGAATCAATCCACCTCATAGAGGGCCTTCCCCTCCTGCACCGTCCCTCCACCCTGCCAAGCATGATGTCCCTCTCCAAGGACCCTTCCCTCCTGGCAACATGCCCAAAATATGTCAGACGAAGCCCCAGAATCCTTGCCTCCAAGGAGTTGCTTCGTTTAATCCCACAAGGATGAATCTGTTTGTTTTCTTGGCAGTCCATGATACATTCAATACTCTTCTCCAGCACCACAGCTCAAAGGCATCAATTCTCCTTCTGTCCTC
>NW_006399767.1:9917600-9918612 GCF_000299155.1 Elephantulus edwardii | reverse complement strand
AGTCGTTTTTGGATAATCTTCAGCAGAATCTTGCTTGCATATGAAATCAATGATATTGTTCTACAGTTTCCACACTCCATTGGGTCACCTTTCTTTGGAATGGGAACAAATATAGATCTCTTCCAGTCAGTTGGCACTTATCAAGCTGAAAGAACTGAAGGACAAAGTCAATGTTGGGGTTTCAGTACTGAAGGATCCTAAGGGCAAAGTCTTGAATGATGGAGGGAACATAAAAAAAAGATTGAAGGACTATACAGACTTACTTAACAAAAACAATTGGTGGACCCCTAACCATTTCAGGAAGTCGTATATGATAAAGAACCAATTATACTGAAGGAAGAAGCCCAAGCTATACTAAAAGCATTAAAAAAAAAATCAGAGCGCAGGAATTGACAGGATATTAGTGGAAATGTTTCAGGAAACAGATGTAGCCTTGGATCTAGTCTGTGACAATAAATTTAGAAAACAGATCCATATTTATCTATCAGAAAAGGTTACCCAAAGAGTATGAGGTTATAGAACAGTATCATTAATATCACATGCAAATAAAAGCTTGCTGATTATTATTTTTTAAATTACTGGAACATTCTATCAACAAGGAACTATTAGAAATTCAAGCTGGATTCGGAAAATGCTGTGGAATGAGGCATATCATTGTTGATGTCAGATGGATCTTTGCTGAAAGCAGAGAATAATGGAAAGACATTTCAGGATCATGGAGTATGCAAAGACATTTGCCTGCGTGGATCATCACCCATTATTGGTATCACTGAGAAGAACAGGAATCCCAGAACACATAATTGTGCTGTATTGGAAAGCTGTATGCAGAAGACTAAAACAAGATCCACACCTCACTCCATATACAAAAACCAACTCAAGGTGGATCATAGACTTAGGACTAAAACCAAAAACTATAAACTTCATTCAAGAAAAGCTTGGAAGAACTTTAGTGGTCCTAATCCACAACATAAAAAGTCTTCCAAGTATTCTGGAAAATCTACAACTGGGAGAA
>NW_006399767.1:9900503-9915235 GCF_000299155.1 Elephantulus edwardii | reverse complement strand
AATGGTGCAACCACTATGGAAGGCAGTATAGAGCTTTCTCCAAAAGTTACAAATAGAAATACCATTTGACTCAGCAATTCCACTACTGGAAACATACCCTAAAGAAACCATAACCCCCACCCAAGCAGATATATGCACACCCATGTTTATCACGGCTTTGTTCACAATAGCAAAGAGTTGGAAACAATGCAAGTGCCCATCAACAAACAAATGGATAGCTGTAGTATATTCACACAATGGGATATTAAGCAATACTGAAAAACAAAGAACTCCTCATGAAATATTATACAAAATGGATGACCCTGGAGGGCATTATGCTGAGTGAAATATTTCAGTCGCAAAAAGACAAACACTGCATAGTACTATTGTTATAAAACAGGACTGACATGGGGGTTGGGGAAACTAAGTAAAGAGGGGATAAATAATGTATACTGCATTGAAACAGATAAGGGAGATAACTGTATAAAAGAAATAAGTGATTAGGTATGATTGGCATGACAAAGCCCAGAATAAGAGCTGCATAGTTGAGTGGTCTGGGGTGGGAGTGGGGGGATGACAGTATAACAACAAAAGAAAAAAAAGTGAACTGGGATGGAGCAGGGAGGAAAATGTGCAATAATGAATGAAAGAAAATGTGCAACTATGAATGAATAGAAATCCAAGTTCTTTATAAACTTTCATTAAAATCTCAATAAAGAAAAACAAAAACAAATATTCTCACCACTGGGCCAATTGGCAGCATCATGATAGATGGTGAAGAAATTGAGATTGTTAACAGCTTTAGTCTGATTGTCTCCAAAATCTGTTGGTACCAGCAGCCAAGAAATAAAGAGATTAATTACTTTGGGGAAACTCTGTTGTCAGCGATGTCTACAGAGTACCAAAGAGCAATGATGTTAGTCTGGAGACTAAGGTGTGCCTGATCCAGGCCATAGTCTTCACAATTACTTGCTATGCATCAGAAAGCTGGGCAATGACTAGGGATGATAGAAGGAGAATTGATGCCTTTGAGCTTTGTTGCTGGAGAAGAGTACTGAATATACCATGGACTGCTAGGAGAACACACAGGTTCATCTTACAGAGGGTGAAAACAGTGTGCTCCTTGGAGGCAAGGATTCTGAGACTTCATCTGACATACTTTGAGCGTGCTGCAAAGGACCAGTCCTTGGAGAGGGACCTCATGCTTGGATTGATTCAGTGATTGGGAGAATGGGAGTAGGTGGGTCAGAGACAATAAGATTGGCACTGAATAGAGCAGGGCTCAGGGCTGTTGTACATGGGGTTGCTATGAGTCACAAGCAACTCAAGAGCACATAACAACAACAATTGTGATCTTAACAAAAGTTTATAGAATAGATGGTTTTTCATTCACTGTTGCACATTTTCCTCCCCTCTCCCCATTTCATTTTCTTTTTTTTTTATTTGAATATTCATTCATTAGTGAAAGAACTGACATCTTTGAATTGTGATATTGGAGAATAGTACTGAGAATTCCATGGACCAAGAAAAGATCAAGGAAATTATTCTTGGAAGAAGGGCAGTAAGGGTCTTTCTTGGAGGCAAAGATGGTGAAACTTTATCTCACATATTTTGAGCGTGTTGTGAGGAGGGGCCAGCCCTTGGAAAAAGACATGCTTATAAAAGTAAATGGTTAGCAAAAGAAAGGTGGACCCTCAATAAAATGGGTTAACAACAGTACGTGAAACAGTGGGATTGAGTATACTGGAAATCTGATTGGATCCATTGTTCACAGGATCTCTGTGAATTGTAGTTGACTAGACAGAATCCAACAAAAAACCGACCTAGAGAACACTGACTAAAGATTATAGTAGGATAAAGCTCACTTAATTCTTGGTCTAGGCTTAGAAAAGCATACAATTTTTCTTTAAATTTTCCTTTCTGCAGAAGAGATAGATATGTGACTAGGTATTTCTGTCATCACAGGAGTCTAGAGCGAGGGCTACATGGTGGAGGGGACCTGGGGGAGGGTTTGTAAAACAATGAAAGAATCTTTTCTTTTACTTTTCCGTAATTTTTGACTCATGTACTTACAACTTGTTGGTCAAATTTGTGTCTTTTAGGTTGCAATACCCCCATGATACATCTTCAAGGATATGAACATGTACGGCCAAGCACAATCAATAAGAGTGCATCTAAATTCCAAAATCAATCTCCATAATAGTCTATGTGTTTCCTACTGCCAAAGGGGCCCTTTAGAGTAGTGAGAGAAGATCTTCACCCTGAAACCCACAGCGTCCCTTTTCAGCAGGAAGTAGCTAAGAGAATACGCCATCCCCTTTTCCTTATGAATCAGGGTGAAGTCTCTCTCAGGGAGGAGTGATAGGGAATGGCAAAGGACACACCGACAAAGGAGATTAATCAGAACTGACTTTGACAAGCACTGTGGCAATTGGACAATTAAAACAGACATTCGGATCGCAGGGAAGAAGAACAAACTGGGGAGGAGGGTGAAGAGAATGGTGCGGCAATGAAGGAGTGAAAGCCCAGAATCCCTGTGAATGTTCATCGAAACTAATAAAATTTAATAATGATAAAAAAAAACAAGAAAAAAAAAACAAACAAACATCACCTTTATTGTCTTTGAGTCAGTTTGGACTCATACCAACCATCTAAAACAGTAGAACTAGTTGTCCCATGTTATTATTATCATGTGACATTGAGTTGACACCCTGCAGCTAGAGCTGACGCTATGGCAGGTTTTCAGAGGCTGTAAATTATACAGGAGATTGTCCGTTCTTCTCTAGAGGAGCAGCTGGTAGATTAGAACTACATGCCTTTGGATTGGCAGCGAACTTTTTACCACTAAACCACTCCTAACCATGAGAGAAGTTGCCAACTGTTCTATAGGATTTCTATAATCTCTATAGAAGTAGATTATTATATATGTCTCCCTTGGGGCAGCTGAGGGTTTAAGCTGCCAGTCTTTGAATAGTAGTCAAATACTTAACCACTGCACCCCCAGTACTCCTTTAGGCTGGATAATATGTAGATAATATGAGGAATTACAACATCCTTAAGGCATGTTGCCTGTAGGGGCCAGTTCTTGGAAAAGCACATTATCCTGGGAAAGATAGAAGGTCAGAGAAAGAGAAGAAGACTCTTAACAAGGTGAACTGACACAGTGACTGTAACAACGGGCCTGAGAACATCAGAAATCATGGTGATAGTGTGGGGTAAGCAACGGTCAGAACTATTGATCACAGAGTTGCTGCAAGTCTTAGCTGGCTTGATGGTACCTAACAACAACAAAAGTATGCTGCTAAAACTTGGTTCTACTTAGCATGAACTTTCCATTACATAATGGTTAGTCTCTGCTTTCAATATCCTTAATATAATTCTATTCCTGCTATTTACAATCTGAACTTTGTTGTATGTTTAATCTTTCAAAGACCTTTATTTTGCAGTTTACACAAAAAGAGTTAGGCAAGAATTATCAAATTAATGTGATCGATATGAACCCATTCTGATTTCACTACTAGTGTTTGTAAAGTTAAAATAATGCTCTACTGCTTTAACAACGGATAGTGAACTTCCAGCTCTAAAGCTTCTGTGCTCATTTAAAGTGTAACATTTATGCTTTGTCAAAAATATGGCGTCAAGGAAAACACACGACATTAATGAATAATAATGATAAATAATGCAATAAAAATTCACACTTTTTTCAGAAAAATCATAAACAGTGCCATTACTTACTTTCTTACCTCTAGACCACCAAAGCTCCCTTGTAATATGCAAGAAAAGATCAAGCTCAAAATCACTCTCACGATTTGAAGAGTATTTTCTGCATGTATAACCCACTAGTGGGCACTGTTGCTCAGTCTCTGGCTGGGCTCTGCACTGCCTCCAGAGCTCAATTTCATTTCACTCCAGGACAGAGTTGAAGCTCACGGTGAAAGCTGCAATTCACAGATTGTTTGGGGCAATGACTTTTATACATTCCACAGTTATTTTGCCCTTGAAGTTAAGCAGCCTTGAATTCTAAACACGGGGTTTAAAATCTGTTATCCATGTGTGTCAGATTAGTTGACAGCTCAGTTTCTTTTTTCAATCCAAAGGGAAAATGTTGAATTGGTAAATGTTTCATATGTGTGTGTTTGTGTATGCACATGCAAGTGTACCTGTGCACACGTTGTGCATGCAAACATATCCATTTTATTATCTTATTTCTATATGTATATATAAAACTTTTAAAAAGTAGTAAAGAGTGAAAGGAACTCCAGGGGCACATTAGATCTTTCACAATAAATCCTGTAAGGCAATTAATTTTTCTACTTTATGCCTGAGGAAACTAATAGGAGTAAAATAAGTTTTCCATGTTCAGGTAGACAGAAAGTGGGGAAGCCAGATCAAATCCAAGTTTATGTGGCCCATGGCTGTTCACTTGACTATTTTATAGTAATTTCGTTTCTTAAGGAAAAGTATTATCAGATTCGGTCTTTTGTTTTTAGACTTTACAAACTCAGTTCACTGAGTGAATCAGAACTGACTTGTAGCTAATCTTTCACTGTGTTTCTCAGGCTCTAAATCCAACAAAGGGAGCTCTCCCAGTATTCTCCCTAGGAACTGCTGGTGTATTCCAACAACTGGAGACCCATGGTCTTTGGGTTAGCAGTGCAGTTCCCTAGGACTAGACTACAGAATTCCAAAGAAAAGTAAAAATAGGATAAGTAGTTTTAAACAATGACAATGACAAAAATCTATTGTAGTTCTTCAAGTCCTCCTCACTTTCATCAAGCCAGGTTGTGTCATCTGCATACGCAGACTACTGATGAGTCTCTCTCCAATCTTGATGCCACAGTCCTCTTCATAGAGTCCAGGTTCTCAAATAATTTTCTCAGCATACAAATTGAATAGTTATGGAGAGAGAATACAACCCTATCACACTCCCTTCTAAATGTTAAACCATGCAGTGTTCCTCTGCTCTGTTTGCACAATAACTTCCTGATCCAGGTATAGGTTCCACATGAACACAATTAAGTACTCTGGAATGCTCATTCTTCTCCATGTCAATCACAACTATCAAATGTCTTTGCATAGTCAATAAAGCACAAATAGACATTCTTCTGGTGTTCTTTACTTTCAGCTGCTTGAAAGAACTTGAAGCACTTGATGCAGACGATCAAGGAATGCAGCTTTCAACTTGGATTGCATTTCAATGTCAAGAAAACAAACTTTCTTACCACTGGACCAATAGGCAATATCACGATGGATGGAGAGGAGATTGAAACTTTCAACAACTTCATCTTGCTTGGATCCACAATTAACACACTTGGTACCAGCAGTCAGGAAATAAGGAGGTGTACTGCATTGGGAAAATCTACATTTAGGGACTTCTCCATTTAATTGAGGAGTAATGATGTCAGTTTGAAGACTAAGGTACATCTGGTTGAGGTCATGGTCTTTCTGATCACTTTCTGTACATCTAAGATCTGGACAAGGAAAAAAGATGACAGAAGAAGAATTGATGCCTTTGAGCTGTGGTGTTGGAGAAGAGCACTGAATGTCCCAAGGATTACCAAGAGAACTAACAGACATGCCTTGGAGAGGGTGCAAAAAGAGTGTTTTTTTGAGGCAAGAATGATGAAGCTTGGTCTTACATTCTTTGGGGATGTTGTTAGGAAGGGCTATTCTTTAGAGAAGGACACGATACTGGTAAGGATGGAGGGTTGACCAAGGAGAGAAAGACCTTCAACCAGATAGATTGATATGATGACTGCTGCAATGGACTCTTGTGTGTCAGGAAGTGTAAGGATGTCGCAGGATAGAACAGGGTTCAGATCTTTTGTTCATAGTAGTGCTATGAGTCATACTAAACACAATGACACGTAACAACAATTGTAGTTCTTAAGAAGTTTTCCTTTTGAAAGTTATTTTTCCCTCCTTAATGAATTATTTTCTAATGTTAATCTACAAACTAGCTTTAGATGTGTTTTAGTCCTACCCTGGTCCATCTTGTTATGTAAATATTTATATACCCATAAACCAGCATCTCAAATCTTAGCTCTTAGAATTCCTATCATTCAAAACAGATAGAAAGCATATATACATCTATCTAGCTTCTGGATTGTTGTTGTTAGGTCCTTTCAAGTCAAATATGACTCGGCGCAACCCTATGAACAGCTATCCTGACCCCTGCCCTGTGCTATGCCATCCTCATCATCTCTGTGATACTAGAACCCATTGATGACATCACAGTGTCAATCCATCTCATTAGGGGTCTTCCTCTTTCTCTGACCCTCTCTGTCTTTTCAAGCATGCTGTTCCTTTTAAGGAATAGCCTCGACTAGCTACATGCCCAAAATATGAAAGATTGAAAGATGAAGTTTCATCATCTTGCCTCTGAAGAACCCTCTGGCTGCACCCTTCCCAGGACCCACAGCTAAATCAGAATGGTACACTTCTGAACATCTGTATGCATATTTATTTAAAAAAAATACGATTTTCCTATCAGCTACTCCTGACTCTTGAGGTTTCATTCCATAGTTGGAGGAATCATAATTATCTGAAGATTTTACTCCCTAGGCAAATTGTCTCTCTGGAGACTAAGTTCTGCCTGATACAGGCCATGGTTTTTGCAATCACTTGTTATGCATCAGAGAGTTGGACAATGATTAGGGAGGGTAGAAGGAGAACTGACGCCTTTGAGCTGTGGTGCTGGAGAAGATTATTGAATGTTCCATGGACTGCCAAGAAAACAAACAGATTCATTGTAGAGAGGATTAAACCAGGCTGCTCCTTGGAGGCAAGGATTCTGGGGCTTCGTCTGACATATTTTGGACATGTTTTAAGGAGAGACAGGTCTTTAGAGAGGGACATCATGCTGGGTAGAGTGGAGGGACAGTGCAGGAGGGGAAGACCCTCTACGAGGTGGATGATTCAGTGACTGGGATAATCGGGATGGGTGTGTCAGAGGCAATGCAATTGGCACAGGATAGAGCACGGTTTAGGGCTGTTGTACATAGGGTCGCTATGAGTCGCAAACGACTCGACGGCACATAACAACAACAAACACAACAGGCAAATTGAATGTCATTATGACTTGGCTGCTAACTTGTCTTTGTGTAAATTATCCAAAAAAGAGGGATCTACTGTGTAGTCTATGCTGGCCCCACATTGTTTCCCACAGACAAACTATTGATATACTTATCAAAAAAAAGTGACCCAACAGAGTGTGGAAATTATCAAACAATGCCATTAATATCACATGCAAGCAAGATCCTAAAGAAAATTATCCAAAAACAACTGAAGCAGTACATTAGCAAAGAAATGCCAGATGTGCAGGCTGGGTTTAAAAGAGTCTGTTGTACTAGAGACATTATAGCCAATGTTAGATGGATCTTAGTTGGAAACAGAGAGTACCAGAAGAAAATCTTTGTTTCATTGACTATGCAAAGGCATTTGACTGTGTGGATTACAACCAACTGTGGCTAACTCTAAGATTGGGAATTTCAGAACACTTGGAAATCTATCCTTGGACTAGGAGGTAGCCATCAGAACAGAGCAAGGAAAAACTGCATGGTTCAAAATCAGGAAAAGTGTACACCAAGGGTGCATCTTATCCCCATATCTTTTCAATCTATATGCAAAACAGATCATCCAGTAAGCTGGGATCTATGAGGAGGAATGTGACATGAGTATTAGAAGAAGACACATCAATCTGCACTATGTAGATGTCACACCTTGCTTGCTGAAACTGAAAAGGACCTGAGGCATTTGCTGCAGAAGATCAAGGACTGCAGTCTTCAATAGGAATTGAAGCTCAACATCAATAAAACAAAGGTTCTCATCACTAGGTCAATTGGCAGCATCATGATAGACAGAGAAGAGTTGACTGAGATTGTTAACAGCTTCAGCTTGCTTTGGTCCACCATCAACACTTTTGGTGCCTGCAGCCAGGAAATCAAAAGATGAATTACATTTGGAAAGCCTGCTGTGAGACATTTGGAAAGCCTGCTGTCAGAGACCTCTCCAGAGTACTGAAGATCAATGATTTCCGTTTAGAGACTAACGTACACCTGTTCTAGGCTATGGTCTTTACAGTTACTTACTATGCACCAGAGAGCTGGACATGACAAAGGATGATAGATGAATAATTGATGCCTTTGAGCTGTGGTGCTGGAGAATAGTACTGAATACATTATGAACTGCTAAGAGAACAAACAGGTCCATCCTAGAGAAGGTGAAACCAGGCTGCTTTTTGGATGCTAGGATTTTGAGGCTCTGTCTAACATATTTTGGGCATGTTGCAAGGAAGGACCAGTCCTTGGAGAGGGACATAATGCTTGGGAGGGTGGGGGGACAGCACAAGACAGAAGACCCTCAATGAGATGGATTGACTCAGTGACTGGGATAATGAGGATAGATGTGTCAGAGACAATGAAATTGGTTCAAGATAGAGCAGGGTTCAGAGCTGTTGTACATAGGGTCACTACAAGTTGCAAGCAACTCTACAGCACATAACAACACAGAAAATACTGCTTTAAAGAAGCCAGACACAAAGGAATACTTTCTAAATGACTGCCCTTTTCATAAGGTTGTCTGTCAGGCTGTCAGACTGTGGTGACTTCTGTGTTGCAATCACATTACAAGATAACACCACCAGTATTTCAAATAGTAACAGGGTCCCTCAATGTGCTAAGCTTCTTCTGTAAGGCAGAGGAAAATCTGGCAATCTATTTCTGAAAATCAGCCACAGAAAGCTTTATGGATAGTAATAGTCCCAAAGGCTTTACTCCATGTGCATAAATAAAATCAACTCTGAGTTTTCAATGTCTTCTAAAAAGAGTCCCTGAAAAAAGTGAAAATTTTGGAAGGTAGGAAAAAGAGGGTCAGCTATGTATTGGTTCTGAATCAATAGAACACAACAACAACAGGAAAATGACAAAGACCAAAATGGATGTTAAAAAGACTGAAAGTTGTTCTTAGTGAAGAATTAATTAAAGTAAATGGAATGGTGAAGTAAAAGAGCTGAACCAGACTCCAAAGAGCGCCTTAAGAAAACTAGGGGAAGTATAATGTATGTTGTGGTGGTGGTGATGATGGTTTACCGTCAAGTTGGAGCAGATTCATAGCTGATCCTCCAGCAGGTTTTCAGACATAGTTAATCGCACATGAGGAGATTGTCCATCCTTCTGCGGAGCAGTCATTGGCCTCAAACCACATGTTTTCAGGATTGCAGCACAGCTACTTGTCAGTAGGCCACCAGAGCTCCCTTATGTATGCATAGAGTTAGAAAATCTAAAAGAAAGAATGTTGATGCTATTACATGCTGTTGAATCACGTGTTGTTGAGGGATGTTGGGGAGGGAGGAAGAGCATCTGGCCAGGACAGAGAGCCTAAGCTCAAGATAAGTGCAAGCCTCCCATCAGCCTTTAATACTGGGTATAGAAAGATTTGTTTGGCTTTACCGGCTTGAAAAAGCTCACCACCTGGAAAGACAGCTGCCACGTCTGTTGAGCTGGGAGTGGTCCACACAAGGCTGAGGTTCTCCTAACCAATCCACATGTCCCACATCTGTAAGCCCACCCTATCTTGTCTTCCTGTGTATATCAGTGCAATGCAGCCCCAATAAAATTGAGCTGAATTGACTCTCTGATCCTCTCCCAGAGTGGTGTATTTCCTTTGTGCTTACCCCCATCAGGGTGTCGCTGTAGATTGCCGGCAAACAGACAGTGGCCTATGGCACCCGGGACAGGGAAAGTAAGACCTGATGAAGTATCAGGTGAGTACCCTCTGTGCTCACTCCCATCTTTCAGGTGAGTACCCTTTGTACTCACTCCTGTCAGATATTGGGTGAGCACCCCTTTCTGTGCTCATTTCCTTCAGGGAAGACCTGAGCTTTGGGGCCCTGGTGTGTGCTGGCATAGTCTCAGAGGCCTGGCGTAGTTTTGGGGGCTAAAACCTTGGTGGAGACAGGGAAGAGACCTGGCATAGGTCTTTCGCCCTTGCTTGGGCAAAAAGCAAGGGAAAATTCTTTCCTGTTCTTTCTTTTTTCTTCTCTCTTCTTTCTGCACTTGCCCCTGTCAGGGAGCAGAGAACCTGATGTAGGTCCGTCTTATCTGGCAAGTGTTCCCTTGCCTTAGCAGGGGTAATTCAGCAAGCAATTTAAAAGATTTAGAAAGCAATTGAAAAGATTTGGCAAGCAATTGAAAAATTCGGCAAGCAATTTGAAAGAACAAATAAAGTGTTTTATGTCTTTGTTAGAAAGTGGGGAGGTCAAATTTACGCAATCTCAAGCTTTTTTTATTTTGGACAACAGTTGATATTGCCCCTTGGATTACTGCTGCTCACATCTTTAATGTACAAACCTGTGACCCTTTAAAGTAGTGAGAGAAAATTTTCACCCTTACAATGCCCTTTTTCAGCAGGAAGTAGCTAAGAGGATGCAGCTCCCCCTTTCCTAATGAATCAGGGTGAAATATCTCTCAGGGGGAATGACAGGGAATGACAAAGGACATGCCAACGAAGGAGATCAATCCGAACTGGTTTTGACAAAGACTATGGTACCATTAGAAGAAAGGCACCATCAGCTGTTTATAAAGTGTTATGGCAGGGAATCTGAAGACAGTTCCAAAGCATTTAGAGAAGATGATTGTACCACTTCTTCTCTTCTCTAATCTTCTGAGAAGTGGGAAAAACAAAGAAAGCAGAGAAAGCAGCGAAGAAACGGGAAATTCTTGGGCTGAGGTGTTGTGTGGTCAGCAAAATGGTGGGTGGAGTTCTGAGGTATGTGTGTTCTCTGTTGGCATGTGCCTAACACCTGAGTGTCCTTTACATGAGGTATTGTGTGATCAGCGTGACCCTAGCTCTGAGGCACATGTGTTTCTTGTTGGCGTATATACCACACCTGAACATCATTTACAGTGGTATCCATGTGGTGGGAGAGTTAAAAGGACTTAGAACAGCTGTTAGAGGTGATGGAGCTTGTTCTCCGTGGGCATAGGAACAGCTTAATTCATTAAGCCTTAATGTAAACACCTCTCAAGATTGGAAAGAGATGATGAGGGCAGTTTTTTAAAAACCTCCCTGTTCACTGGCAATCAAATACACCTCCCAGTGAGTCACCAATTTGGATTACCTGGAAGGATCCGTTAAGGCAATCCTTTACTAACCATTGGGAGGGAGAGGTTTTGCTTGTATATTCCCACAGAACAAACCACATGCTGTGTGAGTTCTTGCTAATCATGTTCTATTCCAACCCACCTATGAAAAGATGCATCGATTGAGCATCCAGGAAAAGGAAGTCGAAGCCACAGACACCACAGGCACCTGTGACCTAGGGCATGCTGAACGCACTCAACCAACGGGCTCTTGACCTTAACCCTAGGAGTGGTACACCCAGTGGTCCTGTGTTTATAACACTGCTTATCACTGCTTTGACCATCAATAGTGCCACAGCAGGAGAAGCTAATCAGGTTTTGTAACTTTTGTTTCTTCACCCATTTTTCCTACATGTATGTGGGTCTCTTCACCATCCTATATTCCTCTCCCAATCCAATCTGGAAATGAAATTATGGCAATTCTAACTTTTTTTAATTGTCTCCAGTTGTCATTACAAGAGCAGCCGTAGACCTCTTCACAAGACAGAATGCCCAAGCATCTGATGAATTATCTTTCTTCCCAAGAAACATCGGAGGCTCTATACCAGGGACTTTCCCCTCTGTGGGCCCATTTAAAAGAAAAAGGAAGGATATGTTGCGGGATGTTGGGGAGGAAGGAAGGGCCTCTGGCCAGGACAGATCGCCTAAGCTCCAGATAAGTACAAGCCTCCCAACTGCCTTTAATATGGGGTAGAGAAAGTTCCCCTGTGTTTGGCTTTACCGGCTTGAGAAAGCTCACCACCTGGGAAGACAGCTGCCGTGTCTATTGAGCTGAGAGTGATCCAAACGAGGCTGAGGTTCTCCTAACCAATCCACATGTCTCATGTCTGTAAGCCCACCCTATCCTGTCTTCCTATGTATATAAGTGCAGTGCAGATTCCAATAAAATTGAGCTGGATTGACTCTCTGATCCTCTCCCAGAGTGGTGTATCTCCTTCTTGCTTATCCCCATCAAGGTGTCACTGTAGGTTGCCGGCGAACAGATAGCAACAACCTGTGACTGATAGCAAACATATATATGTACAACAGCTCTGAGCCCTGGCGATTTAGTTGTCCTTGACTCACCTTCTGTTGCAGAAGATCAAAGAATGAAGCCTTCAAGGATTCTTACCACTACACCAATAGGAAGCATCATGGTGGATGGAGAGAAGATTGACACTGTCAACAGCTTCATCTTGCTTGGAACCACAATTAACACCCTTGGTACCAGCAGACAGGAAATAAGGAGATGCATTGTATGGGGGAAATCTGCACTGGAAAAAAAAGTTAGGGACATTTACAAATTATTGAGGAGCAGTGATGTCAGTTTGAAGCTGATTCTGACCATAGTATTTCTGATTACTTGCTATGTATCTGAGAGCTAGACAATGAATAAGGGTGACAGGAAAGGAACCGACACACCTTTGAGCTATGGTATTGGAGAAGAACACAGAACATCCCATTGACAGCCAAGAGAACAAACAGTTATGTTTTGGAGAAGGTGCAGCCAGAGTGTTTTTTGGAGGTAAGAATGATTAGGTTTCATCTCACTTACTTTGGACATGTTGAGGAAAACCCTCAACCAGGTGGGTTGACATGATGACTGGTGCCATGGACTTTTGTGTGTCAGGAAGTGTGAGGATGGTACAGCATTGAACAGGGTTCAGATCTTTTGTTCATAGGGTTGCTATGAGTTGTACTCAACTCAACGGCACGTAACAACAACTGACTCCCCTACCCCCATTATCCCATCATTGAGTCAATCCTTCTCACCTAGAGTCTTCCTCTCTTGTGCTGTCCCTCCGCCCTTCCAAGCATAATATCCCTTTCCAAGAACTGGTCCCTCTTGGCAACATGCACAAAGTGTGTCAGAGCTTCAAAATCCTTGCCTTTAAAGAACAGCCTAATTTCAAGTTTTCTCTTTCCTAGGATGGACCTGTTTGTTGTTATTTGCCTATCTCAAGCTGTCAGAAACAGTGAGATTGGCTCAGGATAGGACAGGACTCAAACCTATGGTATATAGAGTAGCTACCAGTCACAGTTTATTCAAAGGCATATAACAACATTAACAAACAAGCTGAAAGAGAGAAGTCTAATGATAAGTGATAGGGAGTTGTGCTGCCAATCCAAAAGCACACAGTTCAAATCCACTGGGTGATTTGCTGGAGAAAAATGGATGATCTTCTCCTGTGCCTCTGAAAACTTGCTAGAGGGGTCACTGTAAATTAGTTCCAACTCAATGGTATGTAGCAACAACAAGCTGAAAGATTGAACAGAATATTTATAATGTCAAGTTGCAGTTTTGAAGGGTCCTATGAGCAAAATCCTGTACAATTCTGGAAACATCAAAAGAAGATGGAAGGAACATTCAGACATTGTATCAAAAAGAATTGATTAAGATTCAATGATTTTAAAATTTAACACCAAACTCAGGTTTATCTTGACTTCTTATGTTTATTCTAGATCTGGGAGATGGGTAAGAACCATGATTTTGCAAGGATCAACACCTCAGACAAGCCTTCACCAGCCTGGTAGGCAATGGAAAGTGCTTCTACATTGAAGATAAAGTCACTGCTTCCGCATCTAGTCATTTAGAAAATAAAACTACCTGAGAGAGGAGGGACTTGGTGCCAGAGGGTTTTTACAAGGTAGACTGCATTAAGAACAAAGTACAGATTGTCCTTTGTTTGCCGAGCAGGCAGGACTAGCATCAGTGCAAAGCTCATGCAAAGAAGCTTCCAGAGCCTGGTGGCCCCGTTTGGGGCCCCAGGCTTCCAGTGTGGTGAGAGTGGTGGTGAGACACAGCTGGAGTGAAACTTCACTGAACTTCCTGGGTAGTTTCCACCACACATTTTAGATTTTGACACTTGATATGGTCAGAGAAAGCTACAGAAAAAAATGGAACTAGTAACATTTAATTTAAAAAAATAAAAACAAAACATTCTGGGAAGAAGGAAACCACTAAATAGTGTATCCCAAGGAATCCTAAATGTAAGGCACAAGGGTAGAAATCCTCATTGAAATTAATTCCACTGATTTGGATTGGGGAGGGGGATTTTACTTTGTTTTTTAGACATTTTAATTCATTTATTTTTACAAAGGCAAGAAATGCCTTTAAAATTCAGGGGGAAAATAAATCTAAATCTGCAATAAAATACATAAAATGTATTCTCTTACCCACATATCCCTGTGCTTTAATTGTGGTTAGCTGTGCATATACATCAGCTTTTTAGTTGACATTCCCTGTCCTAGGTCCCTGGAGAAAGGGAAGGAAAATATATTAAAAATACATATTTCCTCTCTAATCTGTTTGGCAGAAAAAGTGATTATTTTGGTAGTGTCTTGTCCACAGGGGACTTCTAAATAAACCAGATTGTTGTCATGTGCTGTCAAGTTGCAGCTGACCTATAGCTGACCCTCCAGTGGGTTTTCAGAGGCAGTAAATCACATAGGAGATTGCCCATCCTTCTCCTGCGGGGCAGCTGGTGGCCTCAAATCATTTGCCTTTGGGATTGCAGCGCAGTTTCTTGCCACTAGGCTATTACTGAATGTAAAGGGTTCTTTCCATACTCAATTGCCAATAAGCAAACATGGATTGCTATATCCATATGCACTTTATTACAGATCTGGGAG
>NW_006399767.1:9895054-9895533 GCF_000299155.1 Elephantulus edwardii | reverse complement strand
GACAGCAAGAATGGCACAGGATAGAATGGCATTTAGGGCTCTTGTACATAGGGTCACTATGAGTCGCAAGCAACTCAATGGCACATAACAACAACAACGACAGTGTTCCTTAAGATATCTGTGTAAAGACAAAGGTTACCTTGGATCCAAGACACAATATTTTCCATTACTTCTAAAATATGGACAATGAATAAGGATGATAGAAGAAGCGTTTATGCCTTTGAGTCCTGGTGTTGGAGAAATGTACTGAATATCTATTACTGAATGCAAGAGGTTCTTTCCAGGGGTTCTTTTTTCAGTCAATCACCAGTAAGACAAATGGATTGCAATATCCATAAGCACTTTATTATGCAGATCTGGGAGACAGCGAGTCACCTCCAAGACTGCCTCCTTGTCTGGGAGTAGTCATCAGGTTTTATACTAAGATGAAACTCTAGCTCATTTAACAATGCATTTTTGTTGGTAAAAAAAAGGTAATT
>NW_006399767.1:9882170-9893520 GCF_000299155.1 Elephantulus edwardii | reverse complement strand
ATAATTGATACTATAATATAATTGATATAGCAATAATTCTGAACTTATTCAAACCACCCTATCATATCCAGTTGGCTGCCAAAAGAACAAACAAGTTTGTTTTGGAGGAAATGCAACCTGGGTGTGCTCCTTAGAGGCAAGGATGGCAAAATTGTGTCTGACGTATTCTGTACATGTTGTCAGGAGAGGGAAGTCGTTGGAAAAAGATCTCATGCTGAGAAAGGTGGAGGACCAGAGAAAGAGAAGACTCCACAGGTGAATCAACACAGTGACTCTAACAATGGACCTGAGCCTATCAGATACCATGAGGTTGGTGCAGGATAGCACAAGGGTCAAGTCCGTTGTTCATAGGGACACTATGAGTCATAGTAGACTCAGTGACACCTAGCAACAACAACATTAGATTTTTTTAAAATAATTTTACATCATGCTTCTATGAATACTGTCAAATGTAAATTAAAACAGTCTGAAAAGAATATAAATTATGTCTTAAAAATCCTTAACATCTACCTATGCCCATGTACCTCCTGTCTCAAGATCCTCTCTCTTAGTCTTCTTCAACTTGCTGGGGTAACCCCTGAGATTATTGAGCATAATGTCCAGCACAACAACGGAATGGAAGGTAGGAGGAATTGCTATGAATAGGTGACCATTCCATGACTCCTGTCCATACAAATAAGGTTCTACTTAACGGAAGAGCATGATAACGGGATCAGTACCTTACATAAGAATGACACTCCAAGGCCAGGTGAGTAGCAATATGAGTTTGACTTAGGAAATGGTGACAGGCACAGGTATGGAGATGGCCCACTCTTAGTTTAGGCCTTATTTATAGATAATTATGTAAATGATCATATCATAGCCTGCCTAGTTCTTCACACCCCCTCCCCCCGTACTTTCTTTGTCTTAAATGGGACCATTCTCGTTTTCTAGTGCCATAACTGCTCTTAAGGAGGATTTTGTAAAAGGTCTTCCTGGGCCTTCTAAAAGTCAATGTTAATTCAACCATACTTCTGGTCCAACTCTGGCCTTTATGACTGGTTTTGATTGTGTGCTTGTAGAATCCAACCCAAATTCTATAACCCTGGTCTGATAATTAGGTCCATGCCATGTCTTTGTATTGGTAACATGCATAGATTCTATTTGGTGGTCTATCCTTGCCCTCACAGATGTCCTGTCCTTGAATCCCACCAAATAGTGGAAGCTTGATATTCACAGTGATCTCCTTAATACAGATTTCTGTGTGATAAAATTAGCTTCTTCCCATTATCTACAACTGCCTTACTTCCTTACCACTCCTGTCCCTACTGTGAACACACCCAGTTAATTTGTCATGCGTCAAGATTTGACAGGACAAACTAGAAGTGAAGAAATGAGTAGCAAAGATACAACTTCGCCACAATAGGAGAGGCAGAGAGGTAGCTTCCTGTTCTCATGTTTGATATGAAGGGAAGAGGTTATAACATTGAGCCTTCTCAGTTATATCTACACACACAATCAATCTACAGCCACTGAGCACCAGTGACTGAGGTAGTTAGTGTCAGATGACCCCCTGTGTTGCTGATGGCCTCATCCACCTGAATATTGTGGTCCATGAATACTGTTACATGACACACTATGAGCAGTGAGTCATGAGGTAGGGATAAACTACAATTGCCTCTCATTCCAATTTTGTGCTGAGATAGAGTACAACCATGACAATGAGTAAAGTAGAGCCTGTCATAAAACCTTCCTGAATGCCTACACATGGGGAGTCTACCTCCTACACCACAATCACTATAGGGTACTGAGCTATTGCTTTAAAACATAGGCAGGTATAAGAAAGTGAGGAGAAGAAAGAAAAGAAAAAAGAAGCTCAAAACTTGAAAAAGGAAATCTGATGTCAGGTCTGACATCAGACCTAGGCCTCCACTTACTTAGCTGAAACAGCAAGTAGCAAGTGGGACTGGCTACCTATTTTGTAAGATTATTTTGAGCTTTAACATTTAACTATGTTTACCTCCATTAGTGAAACAGGATAAACCACTTTCATTTTCAGTCAAGCTAGTCTGGGCCACATCATTCAGCCTAGGGAATATCTATTTCTACACTGAATGAAGATGTTCCTAACCATCATCATCCAAGAATTTCCTTGGGGATGGATGGGTACAAATTTGAAGTGCATCAAATTTCAAACAGAAAAGACACGACCTCTATGCTGAACCAAGGGGCCCTGAGATGTGTGCCGACCAGCTGCACAAAGAGGTCTGGATACAGAAATCTGTGTAGAGTGAAGATACTTGAATCTCATGGCTGTTCCACGGCTTAGAAAGTTTTAATCCAGAAACATGTACAACTGTGTTGTAAAAAGCTATTCAAAGAATGAAAGTATAATTTCACAGTTCCATAATGGCTTCTGGGAAGGAATATCCCAACCAAAATCATTGTCATGAAATTGATTCCCACTCATAGCAATCCTATAGGATGGAGTAGAATTTCCCCACAGGTCACTGCATTTCTGAATGACTTGTTAAATATTATTCAAATATACAAAATGTTTTATAAAATTGCATTTATTTGGAACTTCTCCTCATTCCTTCAGAAGAGGTTAGTCATTGCATATACACTCGCTCACTGTCATCCATCTGAACTGATAGCAAACCTAGACAGAATAGCCCTATAAAGTGTCCAAAGCTGTCAATATTTCCTGAAATAAACTGCCTTCTTTTCCACCACAATGCAGCTGGTGGCTTGAAACCATTGATCTTTTGGTTAGGAGCTGACTACCTAACTACTATACCATCAGGACTCTTTGTTGTTGTTGTTAATGTGCCATCGAGTCACCTGCGACTCCTAGTGACCCTATGTACAACAGCCTTAAACCCTGCCCTATCCTTTGCCAGTCTCACTGTCTCTGACACATCTATGCTATGCCCATTACCCCCATTTAGTCACTAAATCAATCCACCTCATAGAGGGTCTTCCTCTCCTGTGCTGTCCCTCCACTCTCCCAAGTATGATGTCCCCCTTCAAGGACTGGTCCCTCCTTGCAACAAGTCCAAAGTATGTCAGACGAAGCTTCAGAATCCTTGTTTCCAAGCAGCCTGGTTTAATCTTCTCCAGGTTGAACCTATTCATTTTCTTAGCAGTCCATGGTATATATATTCAATACTCTTTTTCCAACACCACAGCTCAAAGGCATCAATTCTCCTATCATCCCTAGTCATTGTTCGGCTTTCTGACATACAGCAAGTGATTGCAAAGACCATGGCTTGTATCAGGTGCACCTTAGTCTCCAGACTGGCATCATTACTGTGGCATAACATACCCTAAATTAAAATTTAGGAAGAAAAGCAGGGATGGAGAAAAAAGTCATCAATGAACATCAGTGCAAAGGATAAATAGTAATGCTCTTCCATCCTCATGGAAGGATGCATATTCAAATATAATATGGACCTCCAGAGTAGCTGGAAAAGAAAACAATCAACAACTATTGATGGGTGCAAACTTTTTAAATTTTTGTTGTTGTTGTTGTTGTTGTGTGCTGTTGAATCAGAGCCGACTGACACAGAAGGAGATTGCAGCTTCTCCAGCACAGGAGTATCAAGTGGATTAGAGCCATGTGCCTTTGGGATTGCAGCACAGCTTCTTGCCACTAGAAGTGCAAACTTCTTTTTTTTTAATGCAAAAACCTTTTGCTAATTATTTTCTCATAGGATCAGGTTCCATGTGAAACTCACACAGGCTTTCTTTTTTTAGCACAAGAAATAGAAATGTTTGTACTTTACAAGGCAAGTAATAGAGACATGAACAGATTGATAAATGTGTCTATCTGCATAACTCACTTTGGCAAAATGTATACTCAAGATGTTAAAACAATAAGAATGTTGTTGTTATATGTCATCAAGTCAGAAACAACTCATTGCTAAATCTCCAGTAGGTTATCAGAGCTGAAAATCACAGGAAGAAAATTGTTCATCTTTCTCCCAGGAAGCAGCTGGTGGATTCAAATCACGACTTGCCTTTAGATTGGCACTGTTCTTTTTATCGACTAAGCCACCGCATCTCCCAGAGTAATGTACTGCCAACTCAAAGGCAGGTGGTTTGGACCCACAGCTGCTCAGTGGGAGAATGATGGGTAATCTCCTCCCTGCTATTTGCAGTCTCTGTAAACCTGCATTGACTTACCCTCAGTGGCAAATAACAGCAGCAACAGACATCAGAAGGCCTCTGGAAAATAAGAATTACAATTTAAAGAAAAACCAACTAAAGAAAGCCTACTTGCTGGGTTGACTCTGACTCAAGAGACCCTCCATCCGGTTTCTGAGGCTTTCGTAATTTTTTTCTTTTTATTTGAATACAAAATGTAATAAAGTAAATTGGTTTCTGCTCAACCATTCATATGCACTTTATAACATTAACACAAGGGTACTCTACTTCATTCTTGCCTGTGATTCTCTTTCCCATTAATCCTTCTGTCCTAATCTTTCCAGCTTTCTGAGTTTTATCCTGAAGCGAATGTTGCCCTGTTGACCATTAGTGGTTGGGTTTTCTAAGGTGTAAGCATCTTCCTGGTGTTACTGTTCACCATATAGGCCTGTCTATTGTTCGACTGCAAGTTGCAGGGGTGGAGATGAATTTTGTTCTAGGCTTGGTGGGTGACTAAGGGCCATTGTCTTAAGATTAACACTGCCTTGCCTGTGTTTCAAAGAGTGGCTGGTGAAATCACACCTTGGACCTTTCATCTCACAATCCAACACATAACGTACTATGCAGTGCTTGGTAAAAAAGAACATTGTTGTTATGTATCCTCCCATAGAAATCAAGTCATAGCTGATGCTCTCTATCTAGCAGATTTTCAGAGGCTGCAAATCACTTAGGAGATTGTTCCTCTTTCTCCTATAGAGTTGTTCTTATCTGCCGTCGAGTCGCTTGCAACTCATAGCAACCCTATGTACAACAGCCCTAAACCCTGGTCTATCCTGTGCCAATCACACTGCCTCCCACACACACCCATCTGATTACCCCAGTCACTGAATCAATCCACCTCATAGTGGGTCTTCCCTTTCTGCGCTGTCCCTCCACCCTCCCAAGTTATGATGTCCCTCTCCAAGGACTGGTCACTCCTTGCAACATGTCCAAAGTATGTCAGACGAAGCCCCAGAATCCTTGCCTCCAAGGAGCAGCCCGGTTTAAGCCTCTCCAGGATGAATCTGTTTTCTTAGCAGTCCAGGGTACATTCAATACTCTTCTCCAGCACCACAGCTCAAAGGCATCAATTCTTCTGTCCTCCCTAGTCATTGTCCAACTCTTTGATGCATACATAACAAGTGATTGCAAAGCCCATGGCCTGTATCAGACACACCTTAGTCTCCAAAGTGACACCATTGCTCTTCAGTACTTTGGAGATTTCCCTAACAGCAGACTTTCCCATTGCAATACGTCTTTTAATTTCCTGGATGCTGGTACCAAGAGTATTGACTGTGGAGCCAAGCAGACTAAAGTTGTTAACAATCCCAATCTCTTCATCATCCATCCTGATGCTGCCAATTGGTCCAGTGGAAAGAATCTTTGTTTTCTTCATATTGAGCCTCAATCCATATTGAAGGCTGCAGTCCTTGATCCTCTGCTACAAGTGCTTCAGGTCCTCCTCAGTTTCAGCAAGCAGGTTTGTGTCATCTGCATAACACAGATTGTTGACAGATCTTCCACCAATCCTGACGCCACACTTCTCCTCATAGAGCCCAGCCGCTCAGATAATCTGTTTCGCATACAGGTTAAAAAGGTATGGAGATAGGACACATCCCTGGCATACACCCTTCCCAATTTTGAACCATGCAGTGTTTCCTTGCTCTGTTGCCTCTTGGTCCAAGTATAGGTTTTGAATTACAATGATCAAGTGTTCTGGGATTCCCATTCTTCTCAGAGTCAGCCACAGTTTGTTATGATCCACAAAGTCAAATGTCTTTGCATAATCAATGAAACGCAGATAGACATTCTTCTGGTATTCCCTGCTTTCAGCTAAGATCCATCCAACATCAGCTACAATATCCTAGCACCACGACCCCTTCTAAACCCAGCCTGGACTTCTGGCAGTTTTCTGCTGATGTGCTGTTCCAGTCTTTTTTGGTTAATCTTCAGTAGAAACGTGCTTGCACATGCAATCAATTATATTGTTCGATAACTTCCACACACTGTTGGGTCACCCTTCTTTGGAATGGGAACAAATATAGATCTCTTCCAGTCAGTTGGCCAAGTGGTTGTTCTCCAGATTTCTTAGTACAACTTGGTGAGGACATCCAGGGAAGCATCCGTTAGCTGAAATACATCAATTGGTATACCTAGCTGGTGGATTTGAACTATAAGCTAACGTTTGTAGTTGTGTACCACTGAGTCAGAACCGACTCATAGCTGACCCTCTGGTGGGTTTTCTGAGGCAGTTAATCACAAGGAGGGAGACTATCCATCCTTCTCACACGCAGCAGCTGGTGGATTTCATTTGCATGCCTTTGAGATTGCAGAACAGCTTCTTACCTTTGGGCCCCAAGAGCCTTAAACATAAAAACCAAACAAACAACAACAAAACCAACCACCCATACAACAAACCACTTGTTAGTATAAATTTTATTCCTATAGCTTCACGTTTTGAAAAAAATCATTGGAGATTTCATAATATTAACACTTGTATAAGATGTATGAACCAAGATATTTAAATCAAAGATTTAATTAATACAAATAGGAGAGTTTACCCCATGCAATAAACAACCTCTGAAAACCTACCAGACAGTCAGCTATGGGTCAATTCTAACTCTATGGTACCCAACAACAATAACAAAAATGAATATAAGGGAATGAGACACACAAACTTGGTGTATAGGTTGACAGAGAGAACAGAGCAGAACTTTATTTTAAAGCAGGAATGAGATATTTTAAAAAAGAAGAAAGACCAGTTAGTGAAAATATGCATAAGGCAGTGAATTGAGAGGGTACTGAGGTCTCAGGCCAGAGGATGTAAGGCATCATTGGCCACTTTAGGGAAGCGCTTTTCATTTTGAATGTGGTGAGAGGCCATTCTTGTGGTGTGAGCAGGTGAGCAACAGGAAGTGTCAGGCTGCTGACTGGAAGGCTTCACAGAACTTGCAGGAAGTGCAGGTCACAGGGTGCAGAAGGAGGTGCCCAGAGCTAAGGAGGCGTTGCTGGAGGAGGTATGGCATGTGCATGGGGGGGGGCGTGTAGTTGGAGGAGGTGGTTTTGCAAGGAAGTGAGATTAGGAATCAGATTGTGAAACCAGGAAGCAAAAGGTTGTTTTAGCAAAAAGGTTGGCCACCCAGGCACCACCAGTTCCTTTAATAGGCAGGAAGGGAGGTGCTGTTAGCAGAGACGTGGGTGATGTCAGCAAGCAGTTATGTGGCACTGGCCAGTAGGCATGAACGAATGAACAGATAAGTCTTGGAGAGAGTATCGCTGGAGTGCCTCACATACTTTGTTTTTCACATGCTTTTGCTAGAAGGTGTTATTCCTTGGAGAGGGACATGATGTTGGGAAGGTTGGAGGGTTGGCAAAGGAGAGAAAGACCCTTAATCAGGTGGATTGACACAGTGGCTGTTGCAATGGGCTCTTGTGTGTCAGGAAGTGTAAGGTTGGCGCAGGACAGGACTAGTTCAGATCTATCGTTCATAGGGTTGCTGTGAGTTGTACTAGACTCGATGGCACCTAACAGCAATAACAACATGTGTATGAAAGTCAGAAATAGGGAGAGAGATAAAATGTAAAAAGAAATAGGGAGAGATATGGTTAATTTACTCATGGAAAGCAAGAGGGGAAAGTTGTCTTTGGGAATAGATGTTAGCCTGAAACAATCCAAATTAATTCAAAGCAAAAATTAAATTACAAGAAGCTCGTGTATAATTACTAAAACGCATGCTATCTCCCATCTTGGCTCTGCCTACGCAAAGATTGGTAGTTTAAAGCCACCAGCTGCTTTGAGGCAGAAAGATGAGCAGTCTATTTTCAAGTGATTTACAGCCTCTGACGACAAGTGGTGGGTCAGCTCCAACTTGACAGCAATGGCTTCTTGTTGTTGTATTGTTTTCTTAGACCATTTGCTTCAGCATCCAAGATGTGTGAGTGTTGACTCCTCTGGTGAGGATAGCCATTGCCAAGACCATCAGGTCTTAAAGTAGTTGTGGAGACAATTTGAGGTTGATTATGGATGATAGATTATCTGTTGATGATTACTTTGTTGTTGTTGTTGTTGTTATGTGCCATTGAGTGACTGGTGACTCATAACAACCCTATGTACACAGCCTTAAACCCTGCTCTATCCTGTGCCAATCTCACTATCTCTGACATACCTACCCCCATTACCCCAGTCACTGAATCAATCCACCTCATAGAGGGTCTTCCTCTCCTGCACTGTCCCTCCACTCTCTGAAACATGATGTCCCTCTCCAAGGACTGGTCCCTCTTTTTAACATGTCCAAAGTATGTAAGACAAAGCCTCAGGATGCTTGCCTCCAAGGAGCAGCCTGGTTTCACCCTCTCCAGGACAAACCTGTTTGCTCTCCTAGCAGTCCATTCAATACTCTTTTCCAACACCGCAGTTCAAAGGCATCAATTCTCCTTCTATCATCCCTAGTCATTGTCCAGCTCTGATGCATAGCAACTGATTGTAAAGACCATAGCCTGTATCAGGCGCACATTAGTCTCCAGAGTGATACCATTCCTCTTCAGTACTTTGCAGAGGTCCCCAACAGCAGACTTCCCCTTCACAATACATCTTTTAATTTCCTGGCTGCTGGTGCCAAGAGTGTTGACTGTAGAGCCAAGCAAACTAAAGCTGTTAAACAATCTCAATCTCTTTACCATCTATCTTGATGCTGCAAATTGGCCCTGTGGTGAGAATCTTTGTCTTCTTGATATTGAGCCACAATCCATATTGAAGACTGTCGTCCTTAACCTTCTGCAGCAAGAGCTTCAGGTCCTCCTCAGTTTCAGCAAACAGGGTACCTTGATAAATTGATTCCAGCTTTTATTTACAGGGCTGTGCCTTGCCTGTCTTTTGGTAAGTTTAGGGCAATTAGATCTGTGAACTCAGAGCTGAAAGGAGTGGTAGAGAGAATGCACTTCAGTTCTTAGAATCCACCTCACTTGAAATAAAATATTTGTTTTGCCTCTTGTTAAGGAAGCCATTGTAAGCTTTTTTTTCTCATCTGCAAATGAGTCCTGTTATAGAATCATCTTTTTAGAGATATTCTCTAGAGAAGTTATATAAAGCAAGTAAACTGCTCAGCATAGTCTCTGATACATATGAAGAGTTAGCAATTATTATCGCTAAAAAAAACCCCAAAACAAATAAACCCTCAAATGCATTGCTGTGGAGTCAGAACTGACTTATAGCCGACCATCCAGTGGGTTATTTGGAGGCTGTAAATCATACAACTACACTAGGGAGCTCTGGTCGTGAGAAGCTGTGCTGCATTCCTGAAGGTATATAGTTGGAGGCCACCAGTTGCTCTGCAGGAGAAGGATCAGCAATCTCCTCCCATGGGATTAACAAACAGCCTCTGAAAACCTGCCAGAGGGTCAACTATGAGTTGGTTCTTACTCAACAGGGTACACAGCTATAACAACTCATATGAGAGGAGATTGCCCATCTTTGCCCCTCAAAGCAGCTAGGATATGAACCACTGGATGCACCACCATTGGAGTCAGCACTTCAATTTTCTGTCCATTAGACCATCAGACCAGGTAAATGTTCCCCAATTCAAATAATCACTAAGAAGAGAAATTTAACAGAATTTATACTTTCTGGCATTTGGGGGAATTATGATGAAGTAGGCCTTGTTTGTCTAGCTACCAGACACATGATGCCTTACAGAATAGACAAAAGCATCTGCCAGGTACTTCAGATGGGTAGTGAAGACTGCAGGCACATCGACAGCGGAGAGAAGTGTTCTCTTTATCTACTCCTACTGTCTCTGGGCCTGGGTCAGTCAGATCAGGGATGGGGGACTCAGTTCTGTAAGACTTACACAATCACCTTAACCTCTCCGATTTGGGCATACTGTTGGTATGTGCCATGAAATTGGTTTCCAACAGGACAAAACACTGCCTGACCCTGCCTCATTTTTCAGTAGTTGTTAAATTAGAACACATTTTTGCAGCCTTTCTGCCAAACCATCTCATTGAGGGTCTAGTATTTTTCTCCTGACCTACTCTGGTAGCCTAATGGGTGAGGAGTTGGGCTGTCAACCCAAAGGCAGGCAGTTCATGTCTATGAGATTGTCCTCTGGAGAAAGATCAGTCATCTTCTCCTGTGTGATTTACAGTCTCTGAAAACCCACTGGAAGGTCAGCTTATGCATTTGTTCTGATTTTATGACAATGAATTGAGTGTGGCTTTAACAAGCATCATGTCCTACTCAGGGACAGTACTTCCAATAACAGCTTCAAAGTACATGATATGAAGTTTCAACGTCTCACTTGAACATTCTATCTGGCTTCCAGCAGTCATACTATATTTGATATTCATCACCAATACCATAATCCAAATGCATCCACTATTCTTTGATCTTCCTTATTCATTGTCCAACTTTTGAGTGCAGATGTGACAACTGAAAACACTACAGCTTAGAACATGCATGCCTTAGTTCTTAAAGTGACATCTTTATATCTTAACACTCTAAGGAGGTCATTTCTAGTAGATTTTCTCAGTGAAACACATTATTTGATTTCTTAAATGCTGCTTTCACAAGCATTGATTTTGGATCCAAGTAAAATGAAATCATTTACAATTTCTTCATTTCTCATGATGCTATTTATTGGGCCAATTTTGAAGTTTTTTGCTTTGTTTTGGTATAATCTGGACTGAGGGCTCAAGGCTTTCATCTTCCTTGAGAAATGCTCCAAGTCCTCTTTGCTTTCAGCAAGCAAGGTTCTTGGATTATATGCTTAACATGTTTAATAAGTATAGTAAACTATGTTGTACTAGACATACTTTTCACAGGCTTACTGGGGAAATAAATTTTATCTAAAAGTACTTTATAGACTGCAAGTCACTAAATAACTTCAAAGTTCATTATTATCCTATTCTTCCTTCTCCATTAAATGCATTTAACAGCAACCAGAAAATACCTATTGCCCTTAAGCTTATTCCATCTCATGATGATCCTATAGGATAGAGTTAAACTGTCCCAAAAGGGTTCCCAAGGCTCTTATCCTTACAGAAGTTGATTGCTACAGGTTTTCTTTTTCTGCTGCAAACCTTCCTAGACTGTGTAGCATGTACAAATGCTTGTTCCCTTTAACATCTGTATTAGCCAATATTTTTTCATATATGTTGTGTTGTTATGTGCCATCGAGTCGCTTGC
>NW_006399767.1:9871106-9879226 GCF_000299155.1 Elephantulus edwardii | reverse complement strand
AACAATGATTTGCATGGCAACAGTCCAGGATAAGAGCTGCATAGTAAAGTGGACTGGGATGGAGATAGAGAATTGTACAACAATGAAAGATATTTTTTTCTTTTTCAAAGAGAAAAGTGAAAGGGGGGTGGGCAGGAAAGAAAATGTACAACAATGAATTAATGGAAATCCAAGTTCTCTATACATTTTTATCAAACTCTCAATTTAAAAAAGGGAAAAAATGGAGACCATATTGATCACTATAATTGAAAAGTCCAGGGGTTCAGCTTCAAGAAAACTTGGATCCAAGTGTTTCAGGTTCCAATCCCTGACTCTGTTTTCCTCAGCATTGGTTTATACCCAGGTAGGGTTTCCCTTTGTGGTGATAACGGCAGCTAACAGCCTGTTACTGAAGCAATGTCTATGGGCAGCGAGTGGAGTGGGCTCTGGTTTCCCAGTCTTTGTGTGGGTTAGAGGAACCATCACTTCCCAGCTTGTCCAATACTTTTCTAGTTTTAGTACTGTTGGTCCTACCCCTCAGGAAATCCCGTAGTTCACCCTATGAGGGGAGTTATGGTCAGCTAGAAGTCTCATGTTATTATTAGGTGCTGTGGATATGAGTATACCTCTTAATGACCCTATGAACAACAGATCGGAACCCTGTCCTGTCCTGTGCCATTCTCACAATCTCTCACACACTTGAGGCCATTGATGCAGTCACTCACTATAAATTATCTGGTTGAGGGTTTTCCTCTTTATCACTGACCCTCATCCTTTCCAAGCATTACGCCCATTTCTAAGATGAAAAGTAAAGGCAAATGCATCAACAACTGGAGCCAATGAGGAGGAAACAATGAGCTCTACCAACGTGCAACCAAGATGCATTAGGACGGAGTACATCCTATAGAAACTTCTTGTGAAAAGATGGATTTAACATGCATTTTAAAAAATTCCTAATATCAGAAAATGTCCTCTTTTCCTCATACTTTACTTACAGTTTGTCCACTTGTAGAATTTTAGATTGCAAATAATTTTTTCCCCAGAATTTTAAAGGTTTTTTTTTTCTCCATTTGTTTCAAAATGCAGCTTAATTTTTTTTTTAAAAAAAAGCCATTCTGATTCTTTCTTCTTTGCAAATATATTTTCTCTCTGAAAGCCTTATTTCTCCCTCTCCTCCCCCCCCCCCCCCCCAAAAAAAATATAAAAGTAAAGGCAGAGATACAATCACCAAAGACACAATCGGGAAAAGGGAATTGAATGCTCGGTATGAGAATGCAGCGGGATCATGTTCTCTTTATTCTTTCTGACTCAAACACAGGCTGGGAGCAGGGTCTGTACCTCAGGTATATCACAGAAAAACCGGTCACATTGCTACATAAATAAGAGTAGCCTCAAAAAAAAAATAATCACACTGCTTCTAAGCTTCTAACACAACTTTATGGAATACTTTTCAAATTCCCCCTCTAGTTAGGCATTTCTAACACTACATAATTAAAGACATGATATTTTTAGCAGAAATATTTTTAAATCATTTAAACTCTTAATTAGTAAAATTAATCAAATATGATCCTACTGAAAAAGAATGGAATTGGTGGAGAGTTTTGCTTAAATGATGAACTTTCAAAACTCATTGAAATACTATGATATAAATCACAGGTCCTTTTTCCTTCTTTAGACGCTCTGATGCTACTAATGGTATCTTCAACTCGTGGTTAAAGAATGAAGCTACTACTCAAAAGGTCGGCAATTTGAAGTTATCATCTGTTTAAAGGGAGAAAGAAAAGCTTGCCTGCTTTCATAAAGGTTTACATCCTTGCAAACTCTTTGAGCAGTTCTGCTCAGTGCTACGGGGTCACTATGAGTCAAAACGCCCTTGATGCCAGTATTTTTTGTTTTTCTTTCTTAAATTTAAGAAAACAAACCTATACTGTGTTAGTAAACGGTATCTATTTAAAAGTGAAACTTAAAATACCATTCTGCTAATTTGAAATTTGATCCCATATTTGTGGTGCTTTTGTTTAACCAGGGCTCAGCAGCAGACAGGAAGTCTTTTTCTCTGGACAGAGTATGTGTGGCTTTTGCTCGGAAATCTTTTTATATAACTTGTAACGACCTGCCAGCAATAAACTATGTATAACAATTAGGAGTTAAAAGATAAATAACTAGAGAGTCGTGTCCCTGATTTTAAAACAAGTTAAGATCTTTAAAACATTTTATGTTCTTGAATACATGGTGGATCTTAACAGGGAAGAAGGTACTCCATCTGACATATTGCTTCCACTTATAACGTGGCTCATGAAGGCAAAAAACTCGAGTTGGCATTCGTTTTTGTGATTTCTGCCGATTATAAAAATGGCACGGCAGGAGCATCAGCTGTCTTTTAGCTTCATCAGATAGAGGAAACATTATTATTAGTCTGAGGCTGATTTCCATTTAGTAGAGGTCAAACTTCCTTCTACAGGCAAGTTTTTTCACCAATTCACGCACCCACCATCTTTCTATAACTCTCTTAGGGCAAAGTTTAGAGTTATTATTCATAGGGTCACCATGAGTCTTTGGGAACTCAATGACACATACAAATAGCAACAACTCTCTGTTATATTGGATAGTTCATTGAAGTGACTACAGAATCACAGAAAACATTCATGATTATGGGGCTTATTAGGAAAATATCTCTCCCTCTTCTTCCTTTCTCTCATTGCCATAAAGTTAGAACTGACTCATCGCTGACCCTCCACTGGGTTTAGGAGAAGGTAGATAACGTGGGAGGCAGGTATCCATCTTTCTGTCAATGAGCCTCTGGTGGCTTCAAACCATCAGAGAGGTATGGTCCTTGGATTATCAGTGTTACTTTTTTACAGACTATTATAATTTGAGATGGGGAATGAACAGGACAGAGTTCTTTAGTCAGAATATCATGTGAACAGGCCTGTCCTTCAGCCTCGGGCCCCTTCAGGCTGGCCTCTGCCCTGTTCAGACAAGTATTACAATGCTGTCACTCCCCAATTATGTTCCCAGAAAGATCTAAATCTGCTAGGGAGCCTCTTACCCAAACTCAGATCTCTTCCTAAATGGACTAGGAAGTCCATTGTTAGCTCAAGGTACAAATTGGATTGGACTGGCCCACGTCTTAAGGTAAATAGTCCAATTGTCTCCAGATTGACTGAAAGAGATAGTCACTACAACCTCTAGAAAGGAAATCTGCAAGATGTTTCTACCTGCCAATGGAAGTGAAAAATAAATCATATGGTGCTTGCTGTTGGTGATAATCAATTTGCTACAGGAAGAAGCAAACTCTGCTAACAGTTGACTGGAGAGTTGGGAAAACTTGGTACAAGATGACGTTGCTGGGCTGCTAATTCTTCCACGGCTGGAGCCTGCCCTGCCTTGACCTTCCTGGTCCAAGAGATGATTAATATCTTTATTGTTATAACCCACTTGAAACAGATTATGGCTGAACAGTAAATACACATAAGATAACAGATTCCTGGCACCAAAAGTTCCTTATGTGTCATTGTGTATGCCTATCCCCCACCACATTAAGTTACAGGGAGGAAAGAAAAACTCTATGGGGGCTCCTAGTCTCACGAGGTATTCAGAGTGTCCTCTACCAAACAACTGAAATATCTGGCAGCCACAATGTCTATTCTTAAAACAACTATGAAAAAACAAAACTATGAGGTATCATTTCACCCCAGTAAAAGAACAAAGTTCAACAGAACAGCCAACAACAAATGCTGATGAGGTTGTGGAGAGTTGGAACCCTTATTGACTGCTGACAGAAATGTTGCAGAAGGCCACCAGTGCTTTCTCAAAAAAGTTGGAAATAGAAATACCATTTGAACCAGCAATTCCATTACTGGGAATATACCCTAAAGAAACCAGATTTGCCATCCAGACAGATAACAGAGATGGAAGCAACCCAAGTGCCCATCAACAAATGAGTGGGTAGAGAAGCTGTGGTACATTCACATGATGGAATACTACTCAGCACTGAAAAGCAAGGAATTCACAAAATATTATACAAAATTAGTTACCCTGGAGGACATTATGTATAATGAAATATCTCAGTCACAAAAAGATAAATACTATATAACACCACTGTTATAAAACAGGACTGACATGGGGATTAGGGGGAAACTAAGAAAAGGGGATAAATAATAAACACTGCACTGGAACAGATTAAGTTAAGAACTGTTGAAAAGGTATATATATGATTAGGTATTATTTGTATGACAACAGTCCAGAATAAAAGGTGCATAGTAGCGTGGACTGGGGGAGGAGAGGAGGTATAGAAAATTATGCAAAAATGAATGAATATATTTTTCATATTTTCAATTTCTTTTATTTGTCCAAATGTTGAAAAAGAAATATTTTTCAAAAAAGTGAACTGGGAGGATAGGGAGGAAAATGTGCAACAATGAATGAATGAAAATTCAACTTTTCTGTAAACTTTTGTTAAAATCACAATAAAAAAATAACTACAAAAAATAGTTAATTGCAATAAATAAAAAGCTACATTAAAATACATTGTTAATGTACTATAACTTGTTAGTTAAATTTGTGTCTTCTAGGTTGCAACACCTCCATGATACATCTTCAAGGATATGAACATGTATGGCTAAGCACAATTAATAACAGTGCATCTAAATTCCAAAACCAATCTCCACAATAGTCTATGTGTTTCCTACTGCCAAAGGGGCCCTTTAGAGTAGTGAGAGAAGATCTTCACCCTGAAACTCACAGCATCCCTTTTCAGCAGGAAGTAGCTAAGAGAATATGCCATCCCCTTTTCCTTATGAATCAGGGTGAAGTCTCTCTCAGGGAGGAGTGATAGGGAATGGCAAAGGACACACTTACAAAGGAGATTAATCAGAACTGGCTTTGACAAGCACTGTGGCAACTGGACAATTAAAACAGACATTCGGAGGGGAGTGGAAAGAAGAACGAACTGGGGCGGAGGGTAGAGAAAACAGTGCAACAATGAATGAATGAAAACCCAAAATCTCTGTAAATGTTCATTAAAACTAATAAAATTTAATAATAATTAAAAAATACATTGTTAAGAAATTTGAAAACAAATAATAAAAAGGAAAACTTTTAAAACCTCAAGAGAGAAGAATAGGCTAAAATGGAATCAGACTTCTCAGAAACATTTAAAAAATTAGAATAAGATACAACAATGACTTCATAACTATGAAAGAAAATTCTTTTACAGTAGGTTTTCGTATGTCATAGAGCGCATCAGGGATGCATTGTCAATGCACTTTTCAATCTGTGGAACAGATCACTTAAAAGGCTGGACTTTGTGAGGGGAAAAATTTATTCTTCTTTAAACCATTATGCAATTGTGAAGACAGATTATAAATTAATATTCATAATTAATACCACAAGTGGCATCAAAATTAGAGGAAGACTTATAAAAAACCTGCATTATGCAGATGACATAACCTTGTATGTCCAAAATGAGGAGGACCTGAAGCATCTGCTGCAGAAGGTCAAGTCAAGTACTGCAGTGCTAAGTATGGATTGCTTTTCAACATCAAGAAAACAAAGCTTCTTACCACTGGGTCAATTGACAGCATCATGATAGATGGATAAGAGATTGAGATTGTTGGCAATTTTGTCTTGCTCAGATCCACAAGTAACACGCTAAGCACCAGCAGTTAGGAAATTAAAAGATGAGTTGCATTGGAAAATCTGCAGTCAGGGACCTCTCCAGATTGCTGAGGAGGAATGATGTCAGTCTAGAGACTAGGGTGCACCTGATCTAAGCCATGGTCTTTGAAACTACTTGCAAAGTACCAGAGAGCTGAACAATGACTAAGGATGACAAAAAGAATAAATGTTTTTGAACTTTGGTGCTGGAGAAGAGTGTTGAATATACCATAGAATGAGAAAACAAAACAAATAACAACAACAAAAAAACCAATCAAAAACCCCAAACAGGTATCCTCTGGAGAGGGTGCAACCAAGCTGCTCCTTAGAAGCAAGGATTTTGAAACTCTATCTCATATACTTTGGGTATGTTGCCACGAGAGACCAGTCCCTAGAGAAGAACAACATGTTTGGAAGAGTGGATGGACAGTGCAGGAGAAGAAAACCATGGTTGAGACAGTTTGACACAGTGACTGAGGTAATAGGCACAGGGATGTTGGAGACAGGAATGTTGGAGACTGGCTCAGGATGGAGCAGGGTTGATAGGGTCACTACAAGTCACAGTCCACTCGACAGCATATAACAACAATAAAGTGCCAAAAGTTTGCTGTAGTCCTATACTATTGAGTTGGAACAAACCTATAGCTGATCCTCTGGTAGGTTTTCAGAGGCAATAAATCTCAAAGAAGGAGATTGGCCATCTTTCTCCCATGGAGCAGCTTATGGATTCAAACTGTTTACAGTTAGCAGCAGAATAAGTGTCCTTAGCAGCACAATTCCTTACCACTAAGCCAGAATCTGTAGCCCTCAGGCTGGTTTTAATGGTTTTTGGTTAAACATTCTTCTAAGTGGTCTAGCACTGGTCTCTCCATTTGCTGTACAGAGGTAACTCATCGTTGCTGTGATGCTGAACACTGTGACACTGATGTATCAAATGTGATAATGGTTACCCATGGTGGACAGTGTTTGATGGAGCTCCCAGATTAAAACTAGCTTGGAAGCAGGAGTGGCATGCACTTCTGAAATAGCTTGCCCCCGGAAACGCTGTAAATTTAGAGAAATGATGAGAGTTATACAAGTGTTCAGGTCTTTCATTCATAAGGTTGCTATGAGTCATCTACAATTCGATTTAACAACAACAACAAAGCCAGAAAGTTTATATCCTGCCAATACCCCAGAAACTCAGCCTTTCCCTTCTGTGGTTCATTTGGGGGATCATCTGCCTGGACCCAATGGCAATACTCCCCTAACAGACTGTTAGATACTCTGCCGACTGCTTTACTTTCTTTTTCTTATTTTTTTAGATAATACCACTAAAAAGTTGGTTAGAAAACAGGGCACATTTTGCAGACCAGAAAACAGATGCTCAAAAATGTAGCAAGAGTTACAATAATTACAAGATGCTTAACAAAAGGCAGAGTGAGTACTGAAATTCAGGTGTGGCAGATTCTAGGAACTGAAATGCATGGTCTCTACCATCTCTTCCAACTCTGGCAGCCCTTCGATAAAGATGCTTCAAATTCACCAAAGCATGGGGGCAGCCTGAGGCTTAAAACTGGATTACATTATCAATGCATCAACTAATTATGCACAGAATATATCCAGTCTCAAATTGTCTGTCTTGACAGGTGCTTCCAGATTTAGATGTCTTCGTAATGTTACACAAGCTCAGTCCAACGGAATCAAATTTAAACCTCAATTTCGAAGGTTCATGACTATAGGATACTAACTCAAGGTACTAACTATGCTACTGGTAATTTTCAAAACTCAAAGAACTTATTGCCATTGAGTCAGAACTAATTCTTAGCTGACCCTTCATTGGAGGTCAAAGGCTGTGAATCTCACAGAAGGTGATTGTCCATCTTTCTTTCCAGGAGACACACTGATTAAACCAAACCACCAGAGAAATGTAACCTTCGGCTTAGCAGGGCAACTCCCTTTGAACTATGCTATCAGAACTCTCCTAGTAGTAATATTAGGCTAGAATTATTTACATATAACTGCTTTTACAAATTAAAAACAAAGTATGTCAGTTTATGGACAAATGACAGGTAAGGAGATATTTTGCAGATATGTGTCCACTCAATGGCACTTTGCAACTGTTTGGTGCTGTTAGGTACCACTGAGTCAGCTCCAACTCTTAGCCAATCTAGGTACAACATAACTATTACCCTATCCTATCCTGTGCCATTTTAAGAGTCTTTGCTGTGCTCAAGCTCATTTGTTGCAGACTGAAGGCAAAGTATTATTGTAAGTATTAATAATGAGACAGAACACCAAGAATGTAGGAGAAAAACAGAGGTAAAGCAGGAGGCAAACAGTTCTCAGACAACTGAAGGGAACTCCTGGTGATTCCAGCTTTCCTGTCTTAGTTGAAAATTGCCAGGTAGTAAATCACAAAGAATCCAATACAGGTGAAGCTAAGCTTTCTCTATTGACAAACTTCTGCTTGACTCAGGAGGGAGGGGCAATGCAAAAATCCT
>NW_006399767.1:9850640-9870641 GCF_000299155.1 Elephantulus edwardii | reverse complement strand
CTATCCTCCTTGGTCATTGTCCAACTCTCTGATGCATAACAAGTGATTGCGAAGACCATGGCCTGTATCAGAAGCACCTTAGTCTCCAGAGAGACACCATTGCTCTTCAGTACTTTGGAGAGGTTTATTACAAATATTTAATATAAAATTTGGCTTCCCATACTCATTATTGCAGTCACTGTCTCAAATCATCTCATGAAAGATCTTTCTATCTTGTGCTGACCTTCTAATTTTCCAAGCATGGCATTTTGCACATATGGTTGATAGAAACTGGTACCGGAGTTGAATTTGAGGAATGACAAAAAGATAATGTTTTCTGGCTTTTGGATGTTGTTATGTGCTGTCACCTGAGATTCATAGCAAGCCTACGTACAATAGCTATGAACCCTGTGCTATCCTGAACCACTTTCACAGTCTCTAACACACCTACTCTCATCATCCCTGTGACTATGTCAATCGATCTCATGCAGGGTCTTCCTCTCCTGCTCTGTCCCTTCACATTTCCAAGCATGATGTCCTTCTCCAAGGACTAGTCCCTCCTTGCAACATGTCCAAAGTATGTGAGATGGAACTTCAATATCCTTGCCTCCAAGGAGCAACTTGGTTTCATTCTCTCCAAGACAGACCTGTTGGATCTCTTGGCAATCCGTGGTGTGATCAATACTCTTCTCAATGGCATAAATTCTTATTCTGTCATCCTTAGCCATTGACAGTACTCTGATGTGTAGTAAGTAATTGGGAAGACCATGGCCTGGATCAGGTGCACCTTAGTCTCTAGACTGACATCATTGCTCTTCAGTACTCTGGAGAGGTCCTTGACAGCGGATTTTCCCAGTGCAATTTGTCTTTTGATTTCCTGACTGCTGGTGCCAAGGGTGTTGATTAGGGAAACAATTAAGCTGAACTTATTAACTATCTGAATCTGAATCTCTTTTCCATCTAACATGATGCTGTGATGCTGCCAATTGTTCCAGTAGTGAGAATCTTTGTTTTCTTACTGTTGAGCTTCAATCTATATTGAAGAGTTTAGTCTTTGAACTTCTGTAGCAAATGCCTCAGTTGAAACAAGCAAGGTTTTGTCAACTGCATACCTGCAGGTTATTGATGAATCTTCCTCCAATCCTAATGCTACATTTCTCTTCATATAGTCCAGCCTACTGAATGATCTGTTCTGCGTGTAAATTGAAAAGGTATGGAATATAGCATACATCCTCCAGCACCTTTTCCTGATTTTGAACCATGCAGTGTTTCTTTGCTCTGATTTGACAACTGCTTCCTGGCCCAAGTGTAGGTTTCACATAAACACAGTTAAGGTTTCTGGGATTCCTATTCTCAAGGTTACCCACAATTTGTTGTGATCCACACAGTGAAATGCCTTTGTATCAGCAACGAAACACAGAGAGACATTTCTCTGGTACTTTTCTGTTTTCAGCATGCTAATTGGCTATAATGTTCCTAATGCCATGGCCTCTTCTAAACCCTGCTTGCATATCTGGCAGTTCTGTGTCAATGTACTGTTCCAACTGTTTTTGGATAATCTTCAGCAGGATCTCGTTTGGGTGTCGTATTAGTGATATTGTTCAATAATTTCTATACTCTGTCAGGTTACCTTTTTTTGGAATGGGAATAAATATGGACCTCTTCCAGTCAGTTGGCCAGGTAAATTGGTCTCCAGATTTTTTGGCACAATCTGGTGAGTGCATCCAGGGCTGCATCTGTTTACTTAAATATGTCAACTGGTATTCCATCAATTCCTGGGGCCTTATTTTTTGCCAGTTCCTTCAGAACAGCTTGAACTTCCTTCCACATTACCATTGCCTCTTGGTCATGTGCTGTTTCATGCTATAGGTGCATAATAAAGAGCTTTGCTAGGCGAATCTCAAGAATTGATAGGCATGGAGATTTCTATGAATTGGCTATTGGCTGTATGATTTCAGAATCAGCTCTATATTCAACAACTGTTGTGTTGCAGGGCAGCAGGCATGGTTTCTTTACACTAAAAAAAAATACCAATATGTTTACTGATATGGAAAGTACTGGTGGTTTAGTGGTAAGGAATTGGGCTGTTATTATTATGTGCCATTGAGTTGTTTGCCACTCATAGCAAACCTTTGTACAACAGCTCTGAAGCCCACCCTGTCCTGAGCCAGTCTCACTGACACCATTGCCCCAGTTACTGTATCAATCCATTTCATCCAGGGTCTTCCTCTCCTGCGCTGACCCTCCATCCTTCCAAGCATGATGTTCTTCTTCAAGGACTGGTCCTTCCTGACTACATTCCTAAAGCATGTGAGGAGTTTCAAAATCCTAGCCTCCAAGAAGAAACTTGGTTTCACCCTCTCTAAAACAGACTTGTTTTCTTGGCCATCTATGATATGTTCAAGACTCTTCTCCAGCACTATAAGTCAGAGGCATAGATTCTTCTATCATCCTTAGTCATTGTCCAGATCTCTGATTCATAGCAAGTAATTGCAAAGATCAGCAGATTTTCCCAGTGCAACTTATTTTTTTACTTCCTGACTGATGGTGCGAAAAGTGTTAATCTCTTCTCCATCTATCATGATACTGCCAATTGTCCCAGTGGCGAGAATCTTTGCAAAATTTGTTGTTTTTACATGCCATTGAATCACCTGTGACTCATAGGGACCATATGTAAAACAGCTCTGAAAACTGCCCTATCCTGAGCCACTCTCATTGTCTCCAACAGAACCAATCCCATTCCATTTCTCTAGTCACTGAGTCAATCTATATCATCCTAGGTCTTCTTCTTCTGCACTGTCCCTCGACCCTTCCAAGCATGATAGTCTTCTCCAAGGACTGGTCCCTCCTGGCCGCGTGCCCAAAGTATGTGAGATGGAGCTTCAAAAATCCTTGCCTCCAGGGAGAAGCTTGATTTCACTCTCTCTAGGACGAACCAGGCGTACGCCAGGGATGCGTCCTATCTCCATACCTTTTCAACCTGTATGCAAAACAGATTATCCAGGAGGCTGAGCTCTATGTGGAGAAATGTGGGGTCAAGATTGGTGGATGATCTATCAACAATCTACATTATGCAGATGACACAAACCTGCTTGCTGAAACTGAGGAGGACCTGAAGCGCTTGCTGCAGAGGGTCAAGGACTGCAGCCTCCAATATGGATTGAGGCTCAATGTCAAGAAGACAAAGATTCTCACCACTGGGCCAATTGTCAGCATCAGGATGGATGGTGAAGAGATTGAGATTTTTAACAACTTTAGTAGGCTTGGCTCCACAGTCAACACCCTCGGCACCAGTAACCAGGAAATTAAAAGGTGTATTGCCATGGGAAAGTCTGCTGTTAGGGACCTCTCCAAAGTACTGAAGAGCAATGGTGTCTTCCTGGAGACATGGTCTGATACAGGCCATGGTCTTTGCAGTCACTTGTTATGCATCAGAGAGTTGGACAATGACCAAGGAGGATAGAAGGAGAATTGATGCCTTTGAGCTTTGGTGCTGGAGAAGAGTATTGAGAATACCATGACCTGCTAGGAAAACAAACAGATTTGTCCTGGAAAGGGTTAAACCGGGTGGCTCCTTGGAGGCAAGGACATTATACTTGGGAGGGTGGAGGAACAGTGTAGGAGGGGAAGGCCCTCTCATGAGGTGGATTGATTCAGTGACTGGGGTAATCAGGATGGGAGTGTCAGAGACAGAGCAATTGGCACAGGACAAAGCAGAGTTTAGGGCTGTTGTACATAGGGTCAGGGTCGCTATGAGTTGCAAGCAACTCGACGGCACATAACAACAACAACAGGATGAACCTGTTTTTTCTCCTAGCAGTCCATGATATATTCAATACTCTTCTCCAACACCACAGCTCAAAGGCATCAATTCTCTTTCTATCATACCTAGTCATTATCCAGCTTTCTTATGCATAGCAAGTAATTGTGAAGACCATGGCCTGGATTGGGTGCACCTTAGTATTCAGAACAACATTGTTGCTCTTCAGCACTTTGGAGAGGTACCTGACAGCAGACTTTTCCAATGCAATTTGTCTTTTGATTTCCTGGCTGCTGGTACCAAGAGTGTTGATTGTGGAGTCAAGCAAACTGAAGCTGTTAAAAATTTCAATCTCTCCTTTGTCTTTCATGATGCTGCCAATTAGTCCAGTGGTGAGAATCTTTGTTTTCTTGATGTTGAGCTTCAATCCACATTGAAGTCACTGTCCTCAGTTAATGCCTCAGGCCCTCTCAGTTACTGTTAGCAAGGTTGTGCCATATTCATAACAAAGACAAGACTAGGGTATTTCTCCATCCTATATTGGCTGGCTGAAGGCAGTCACACCAGTTTGAAGGGCCTGGGGTCATTTTCTATTATTTCAGCACTCCCTGTTTCATCTCCCGGGATGAGTCACAAAATTGTGTTTAGAGGTAAACATTAATCAGATTGTTTACTATTTCCTAGAACACAGGGAATTATTGGAGTAGAATCAGCAAAATGGAATGGTTTCAATGCAGCCCAGGTGCTGAAAGTCAAACCAAGCCCCTCCTGTCAGTTTGGGTTTCTAAGTCTTCCATAGGTTTGTTACTCAATGCAAGGGTTCTATGTGTAGTCAGTTGTCAATGAAATAGACAGATTGCAATATCCAAAGCACTTTATTGCAGATCTGGGAAAGTAAAGATAATTCTCTCAAAAACTGCCTCCTCATCTAAGAGTGATCATTGGCTTTTATATTTGGGTTAAGTGTTAATCTAGTTCAAATTTATAGAATTTTTACACTAAAAAATACAGTTTTCAAAGAGTTACTTAAACAGTTTGCGATACTGTTTACATATGACTAAGAAAAACAGTTTCAAAGAGGTAAATACTAAACCAAGAAATATTTACATATGATTGAGAAAAACAGTTACAAGCGGTAGATATTAACCTAGGAAACAATTATATATGACTGAGAAAAACTGTTCCAAAGACATAAATGCTAATCCAGGAAAGATGCATTCCCTTTCTTGGTAAACAGTTTTAATGACTTTACATGACTAAAGAAAGGGAAGCAGGATTCTAGGGCAAAATGATCAGTTTTGCAGGCTAGAGGCAAATGGTGTCTGTTTTACAACCATACTACATGTTTGAATAATCCTGTATGTTTTAATACTACCGTATCAGGTTTCTGAAGCTAAAAAACTTAACAGTAGGAGACTTCCCCCTTTTTTGCCCAGCAAAGCTATTGGTAGACCTGCACTGCTGATATTTCAGCTAACAGCCCAGTACCTAATTTTGTGTATGAACCACTAACGAGCTCTAATGCTCAAGCCTGTTGCTCTCCTAAACCAAAAGGCCACATGAGTTTTTGGTTGGAAGAGTAATAGAGGGCTCTTTTGTGTTGTTGTTATGTGCCATCCAATCGCCTCCAACTCACAGGGACCCTATGTCACTAAACCCTCCCCTATCCTGGGCCAGTGTCACTAACTCAGACACATCTACTTACCCCTATTCAGTGTCAATCCATCTCATTGAGTGTCTTCCTCTGCTATGCTGTTCCTCCACCCCTCCAAGCATGATGTCCTTCTCCAAGGACTGGTCACTCTTAGCCACTTGCCCAAAGTATGTGAAATGGAGCTTCAGTTCTTTCCTCCAGGGTGAAACTTGGTTTCACCCTCTCCAAGACAGACCTGTTTGTTCTCTTGGCAATCTTCTCCAGCACCACAACTCAAAGGCATCTAGTTCTGTCATCCTTTCTCATTGTCCAGCTCTTTGATGCATAGCAAATAATTGTGAAGACCATAGCCTGGAACAGGCACACTTTAGTCTCTAGACTGACATTGCTCTTTAGCATTTTGGCAAGGTTCCTAATAGCAGATTTCTCCAATGTAATTAGTCTTTGTGGGTAAGAATGTTCAAGTACTATTCTTTCCAGGAATAAAGACACTGACTTGGTAGACACCGTGCATTTATTTCAATTTACTGGAACTTATAGAAGTTCCCTGAGGTTTGTGCCTGGCCCCAAGGAACTCATTTTTCCCATGGCTCATTAGACTTTCAGGTGCAAATGATCAGGAGTGGAAACAAGTTTGGCAGCTGCCCTTGGCATCAGAACTATCTAGATTTCAGGTTCAGCGAAGGGCACAGAGTCCTGTGATTGTAAAAAAAAGGGGGGGGCGTGACGACAAAGAGTATAAGGAACTTTTTCTTTTGGGTCCAGTTTACCTAGCCAAGCCACCTGTCCTCCGGTATTACTGGAACCTCCCAATCAGAAATTGAATCACATTCTAGGCTGGATGCAGCATCCAATCGGAAACCGTGTCTCAGCGGCTCTGCATACGCATAGGCAGTCTCTCATCCTGCCGCTGCGCATACTCCCCAGCGCCCCCAGGCGCGAGATCTTCTGGAGTCTCTGGCTTTTAACTGCCTTACGGGCGCCTGCTACTGCGCAGGCGTCCCATGGAGACCTCTGCCTGCGAGACATTGGTTCTCCAGGCTCCGGTTGTGAGTCCTCTACGCCCTAGGTGCCCTCAGGCCCTAGGTTCCGCGAGCCTCTGGTTCCGCGTGTGCGGAAGAAGCAGGGACGGTGACAACGGGTGAGTGTGAGTGTAACGCGTCTTGCGTTTTGGAGTGAAACGCACTCCCTTTCCCTATTCTGCCTAGTGCACTAGAACCCCCCCTCCCAAACCCAAAACAAACTAGATCCACAGTCGTGAGATCATTTGCGAATCCTGTCTGCTCCCCGTCGGGTGTTTGATTTGTAAATCGTTAGGGGAGGAGACAGATTCCCTTTGCTCTAAGGAGCCGCCGGTGGATTCGAGCCCCTGCTTCCTGATGCATCCGTATTTATACTTGCGTGTTTATTTATATGCGTCCGTATATAGTTATTTGCCATCAAATCGGAACCTGCTTATAGCTGACCCTCCAGCAGATTTTTAGATGCTTTTCGTTAAAGCTGGAAGGAGACTGCCTATATTTCTCCCCTGGTAGATTGGAACCACTAGAGCAGCGCCCGTAGACTGAACCGACCGAACACTTGATTCAGACTTCTATTAGTGGTATATGATTGTGTAATAGTAAACAAAACTCACTACCCTCTAGGTAATTCTTATTCTTAGCAACCCTATAGGACAGAATAGGACTGCTCCAAAGAATTCTGGCATAGTCCATGGCCTGTTGTGCTGATGACTGAAACATCAGCAGTTGGGTTAGCAGAAACATCCACCAGTGACAGAGGGAGAAAGATGGACAATCTCTTTTTTTTACAATTTATTTGTTTGGAAACCTTATGGATTCTTATGCTGTGTGTCAGAATCGACTCTTGAAGGCAGTAAGTTTGGGGTTATCGGTTTATAGTGGAGGCTGTAGATCTCTGACATTTGCTTCATCTTTCTCTCGTGATGTGGCTGGGTTGGAACCTTCCACTTTTCCATTAGACCAACTCTTAACAAACTGTCCCATGTAACCTTTATATAATAATAATAATAATTTCCTAGATAATCAAACATAAAAGGGCACATTTAAGTACCTTTGCTTGGCTGGACGAGGTGTTAATTCTTACTTCCTTTTCTTGTTACAACAACCCTGTGAGATATCATTTTGCAGATAAGCAATTTCAGGCTCTGAGAAATGAAGTGACTTGATTAAGATTGTATAGTTGGTCAGTTTGCAGCTTATCTGACTCCAGTCAGGCTTTGCTTGCCCACCAAGCTGACCTACTTAGCCTAACTAAACATTTGTCAAATATATAGATCCATTGCTGGTTTTAACGATCCAGGTTTCTTTTCTCTCTTAATTTTTCCACAAGAGGCTATTTCTGTCTGTTTTAAGGAAATTAAACTATTACGTATCCCTGCAGTTAAATTAGGTGCAAAATATAGTTTAGTAGAAATTTTGATAGAAATAGAAGAAGTGCATTTTGGTGAGGTTCCCTCGCCCCTCCCTTTACTCTGTAAAACGTAAGATCTGCTAGTTTTAAAACATTTTTGTGCCATGTAGAATTAGAGAGGGAGCCCTGGTGGTACCATAGTTGGTAAGGAGATTCACTGCTAACCCAGAAGTTCAAGTCCACTAGCTTTCGGCAGACTCTTTTTTCATTGCATTTTACAGCCTCTGAAGTCTCATGGAGTGTCTCAGAACTGACTTAAGGGAAGTAAGGAGAGAATTGGAGAGAAATTTAGATTTTAGAATTACACATAGAATGTTTTGGGGTATTTTTAAGGAGCAGAATTGTTTTGGTGGGTTTTTTCCTTCTTTTTTATAGTTGATTAGAAATTATTTATTAACTTATAACTATAGTAAGTAAAAAACAGTAATATAGATTCATATTTTTTGTTTTAAGGAGTCACTACACATTATAAAAGTGCTTAGTTTCCTTTTTAATAATTTCCTACAATAACATATCAGTGAAGATAAATACTAAACATCTCTTCAATAACTCAACAACAACAAAAAAAATGTGGCGAATTTTTAACTGTTTCATAAAAAGTCTAGGGAGTTAGGTAAGAGAGAAATGACATTTGAGGGTTTCTTAAGATACAGATGATGAAATAAAAAATGGAATAACTTATATTCTTATGGACTAGGCACTAGATATGAATATTTTACATATTTAACGCAGAGTATCACATATTCTCTGTGTTGGTCAACAATAAATTGTATTCAGCCATTATAAATGATCAGACTGCAGCTGCTCTTATCTTACAGTTCCATACAAATTACTGGAGATAGGACAACACAAAAGTGACTTCCCAAACCTGGCAACTATTGAAAATGGTTCTCATGATGAGCCTAGGTGTTCATTACATGTTTAGTCTGACTGTAATGTACATTTCATTATTAAGGAACAATAATCCCCAAGAAGCGTCAGTCTCTGTATAACCACTGTAGCAAAACGGTTTTACAAACTTACGAAGTAATGTAAAACAAAACCACCTCTTCTAAATATTTTAAGAAATATCCAGTTTGTTACAGGCTTCTTCAATGAAAGTCAACATTTTCTTCATCTGGGAGGAATTATGAAGAGTTTGCAAATCCTCTAAAAGATAATTTTGGTTTGGAATCAGCATCAAAGGTTCTTTCTGAAGTATAGGTGCTTTGAGACTGTCCTGAGAAAATTCTGGAAGATTGAGTATCTCACTGTGATCCATGAGAAACCAGTTTTAACTTCTCTTCTTCCACCTCAGCTGTCAGAACTTGAATTTTGTTCTTTAGGATCTCAATATTCTCAATCAATAACTCTGTGGTCTCTTCTAGTTTATCTACTTCTTCTTGCAATAACATCAGGCTTTCTTCCTTTGCTCTATGTTGTGCCATTTCCATTTTCAGTAGCCTAGGTACATCAGTTAGATTTTTCAGTTTTGTGGGAGGGACTTCTAGCGTTTCACACAGCTGCACCAATCTTTTCTTCAAGGAGTTAAGATAGTAGTGAACGTGTTCATTTTCTCTAAGAGTTTTACTCAAAATCATCATTTTTGTTTTATCAATCATAGCTTGCAAATATTCTTTGCTTGTCTTTGAAAGAGGCTGCCAGGAGTTTTTTCTTCTTGGCAGTAAAGTTAGTATGCTTTGTTCTTCCTGTCATTTGAGAAGATAAACGCTTTTTATGTTTTCTTCTATTCACTGTGTTTCCAACCTCTTTCTCTTACTTGATGACCTCATCACCAATTTTTCTTTTTTTATTTCTTATTAACTGCTGAGAATTCTTCTTGGATGAATTTTTTTTTTGCCAGCCATACTGATCTAAATAGAACAGTATTCTTTGAAAATCACTGTCTTCTCTTCTGGCTTCAGGTTAGCACCACATTGGTTGTTTCCTTCTTAAAATACATCTAAAAAATCTAAAGTAATCACCGTAGTTATTGACTAGATAACACTTAAGTGGCATGAGAGGTCTAGTCAAGTTATTAAGCACCTTCTAGTTAGAATCAACCCATACCTGACCCTCCAGTGGGTGTTCAGAGGCAGTGATCACACTGGAGGAGATTGCTCATCCTTCTCCTGAGGAGCAGCTAGTGGACTTGAACTGCGTGCCTTTGGAGTTGCACCATAGATTCTTACCAGTAGGCCACCAGAGCTCCTTAAGAGTGTTCTGGTAGGGCCCTGGCATTTCAAAGAGCATGAAGGTGGAAGGATATGGGGCAGTGTTTTACCCTGTTATACATAAATATACCATACAACAAAGCTGACTGGATGGTAACTAAGGACACTTAGCGTTTTGTTATAAAGATACTGCATTGAAACAGATGAGGGAGAGAACAGTTTAAAAGCGATATATGATTGGGTATTATGGTTATGACAAGAGTCCAGAATGAAGGTTGCATAGTGGAGTGTACGGGGGGTGGGAGGGAAAGGAGATTGTATTTAAGGAATTTTTCTTTTACCTTTCAAAGAGAAGAGGGGGAGGGGTGGGCAGGGAATAAAAATGCAACAATGAATGAATGGAGATCCAAAGTCTCTGTAAACATTCATTAAAATTAATAAAATAATTTTTTTAAAATAAAAAAGTGCCTAGAAATACTTTTATATTACTGAATCAATGATATACAGATAATGACAAATGCCTTTCACTATATATTGTAACTGATAACAGTCCTTTAACTTTCCAGCACCTAAAAGTTATTTCACCTCCTTTAGAATGGCATTCTAGCCATCAGACAGGAATGTAATTTCAAAGGCAATAAAATGTATTTTGCCCCAGTTGAAGATGATAGCCATACTTAACTTTTGCTGCTGAAGTATTTGTGTGTAGTTTAGATGGATCTGATTTATTCTTTCCTTCATTATGCTTTTGCTTTTAAAAAGTGTAATTTCCCCCTTCTATTCTGTAATAGAACAATTGTTGAGCTGTATTCCTTGAAAACTACTTAAGCACTCAGCAGCAATCTGTTTATTGCTTACCACTTCCCCTGGAATGAAACAGAATGAGAAAGACATAGTTCTAACAAAACCCAAGCTAAACCCATTGTTACCCAGTCATTTCTGACTCATGGTGACCCTTCCTCAGGTTTTTTTGAGGCTATAAATCCTTAAGAGAGACTTCCTGTCTTTGTCCCATGGAGAGCAGCTGGTCTGTTCTTAACCATGAACCTTTCAGTTAACAGCCTGCTAATTTATGATGTTTTGGCCAAATAAATTCTAATAATAATTTGAAAATGAATAACAACTAGAAAAGCTGAACCACATCTACTGAACTTCTAAATTTAATAGAAACTGGAATTGTTAGGGTGTGAAATTAATAAGAGCTCACTAAAGCTACAGTTGCTTTCTACAGTTGGCCTATTACTACATTTGGCTTCTTCATATATAAAGAGAGAGGATTAGACTAAACTATTTTAAATGTGTTTCAAGGATGATGTCTTAGCATATATTTTTTCCTAATTTAAAACTTTTGTTACTAAAATAGATAAAAGGGAACTAATTTTGGCAGTCTGCTCTCTAACAATGTAGGCTTCCTCATTTACAAATGAGGATATGAAAGATGCAATGTTCTGTTTGCCCCCCAATTCCCCATGTTATTAAGTTCAAGCTCAGGTCTTTGCATTGTAACTGTGTGCTAGGGATTACTGAAACTCCAGGATAAATAGCACATTTCCTGAGCATCCTTTTCACTAAGAGACTTGGAAAGAAAGACTTTTTATTTGTGGAAGAGGATTAGACACATGTTTTGTTTTGTTGTTTTTGAATATGGAAAGTACTATAAATCATTTTCACTTTAAAACACACGTCTTTGTTAGGAAGCAGTATGCAACATTCATACAATTTTTCAAGTCAAAGAAACACCCAAAGATGGTGTGGGTGTTTTTGGTTGTTGTTTTTTTTTTTGTGGTAGGTCATTTCTCTCTGCTTTTTTAGAAAAAGAAATATATAGCCTTGTTAAGATATACTTCCCACACCAGGCAGTTCTATATAAAATACATGGTTCCACAACATTGTGATTTTAGCATAATTAGATGCCCTAAGCAGCTTCATCACTTTAAATAAAAGCCTTGAGACCCAGACCTGCCATTGCGGTCCTTGTTCTCAGGTGCTATTTCTCAGGCTAGGACAGTGCACCACAATGACAGTGCTTTGAGTGACTCCTAGCAAGTAAGAAAATGAAAAAAGGAGAAACCATTGTGCCCCACCCACAAGATAGTGAAGAGAAAATCACTGGTAAAAAGACTTCAGCATCCATGGCTAGTTGGGATGCAAAACCAAAATTAATAAGTCGTGCCAAAAAGTGGTCAGAAGAGATCGAAAATCTATACTGATTTCAACAAGCAGGATATAGAGATGAGATTGAATATAAACAAGTGAATCAAGTTTCTATGGTAGATCGTTGGCCGGAGTCAGGCTATGTGAAGAAACTGCAGAGAAGGGACAATACTTTCTATTACTACAACAAACACAGGGAATGTGATGATAAGGAAGTCCACAAAGTGAAAATTTATGCTTATTAGGCTTTCTTCTGTTGTAAAGAAACATCTCTGTTAAAGGGCATTAAAGAGATTTATTAAAGACAATATGTCATTCAAATGGTAAAGTGTGGAAAATTCAGGATCTGAAGCTCCTGAATCCCAGGGAGGAATGTAAATCATCCAAAATTAAAGAGTTGTAAAAGGAAAAAAAAATAAAAATAAAAGCCTCATACTCAGGAGACATGAATCCCTCATCTCCTGCCAAACTCAGCCCCTGTCTGTTTTCTGTTTCTATAAAACCTCACTGCCCTCAAGTCACTTCCGACTCATAGTGACCATAAAGGTCAAAGCAGAACTGTCCCATAGGATTCCCAAGGCTATACCTCTTTATGGAAGGAGATTCCTACCTCTTTGTCCTATAGAATTGTTGGTGGATCTAAACCACTGATTTTAACCACTGAACTCAGTAAGGCTCCTGTTCTGTCTCTATAGATTTGCATATGCCAACATTTCATATAAATGGAATTTATTCAATGGCTAGGGAGCATAGAAGGAGAATTGATGCCTTTTAGCTGTGGTGCTGGAGAAGAGTATTGGATATACCATGGACTGCTAAAAGAACGAACAGGTTTGTTCTAGAGAGGGTTAAACCAGGCTGCTCCTTGGAGGCAAGGATTCTGAAGCTTCGTCTGACATACTTTGGACAAAGAAGGTCCAATACTTGGAGAAGGACGTCATACTTGGGGGCGTGGAGGGACGGCGCAGGAGAGGAAGACCCTCTATAAGTGGATTGATTCAGTGACTAGGATAATGGGGGCGGGTGTGTCGGAGACAGTGAAATTGGCACAGGATAGAGCAGGGTTTAGGGCTGTTGTACATAGGGTCATTAATGAGTCGCATGCAACTCGATGGCACATAACGACAAAATTCATTTATGTGAAATGGAGTAACTTCATATAAAATGACCTTTTGCTCCTGCCTTTCATTTAGAATAATATTTTTGAGGTGTATCCATATTGTAGAGTGTGTTATTACTATATTTCTTTTTATTGTTGCATAATATATTCCATTGTGTGTATATATTTATACTTTCTTCATCCAACCAGCAGATGATGGGCATTTGAGCTGTTTCTGTCTTCCAGCTGTTATTAATAATGCATCTGTGACCATTCACTTAAACATTTTTGCATAGACATATGTTTCCCTTTTCCTTGAGTTTATATGTAAGAGTAGAATTGTTGGGTTAAATAGAAATTCTGTTTGCTTCTTTGAAGAACTGTCAGGCTATTTTTCAAAGTGGTAGATAACTTTCAATTCCCCACAGCAGTTTACAAACGTTCTAGTCTTTCTGTATTCTCACTGGCACTTGCATCTTGCCTTTTTAATTATTGTCATTCTAAGCAACTGTGAGGACATTAGTGATTTAATGGTGGAAGTATAGTTCAGTGGTAAAACTCTCATTCTTCCTGTGGAGGGCCAGGACTTGATTCCTGATCAGTGCCCTTCATGCATATTTGTCACCTACCTTCACCTACTTGTCCATGTAGCTGTGATGCTGAACAGATTTCTGTGGGGCTTCCAGACTAACACAAAAGAAGAATAAAGGCCTGGAAATCTGCTTCCAAAAATCAGCAGTGATACCCTATGGAAAAACAACAGCTCAGTCTGCAGTCACTCCTGAGAATGATACAGCATCTTGCAGCACTTTGACCCACTATGCACATCAAGTGGTCAGGGAGCTGTGGTGACCTAGTAGTAAGACACTGTGCTGCAAACTCAAAAGTGCAGAGTTCGAATCCACCAGCTTTTCTGTGCAAGAAGGATGGGCAGTCTCTTCCTATGTGCTTTACTGCCTCTGAAAATCTGCCAGAAGGTCAGCTATGACTTGGTTCCAATGCTACGGCATCCATCAGTAACAGTAACATGCATATGGTTACCATGACTCAGGGCCAGCTGGAGAGCAAGGAACAAGAACAGTGGATGGGATGAGTATCTGGTTGTGGTTTCACATTGCATTTATTTCCCTAATGACCAGTGTGATATTGAGCATATTTTCTTGTGTGTGTGTTTGCCATTCATGTATTTTCTTTGGATAAATGCCTTTTTAGACTTTTGCCCATTTTTAATTTTGTTATTTGGGGTTTTTAAAAAAATAATGAATTGTAAGAGTTCTTTATATTGTTAATATAACAAATCAAGTATGACTTGTAGCGACCCTATGAACAAAAGATCTGAACCCTGTTGTAGCCTGTGCCATCTTCACACTTCCTGACATAAGAGCTCATTGCAGCAGTCACCATGTTAAATCCACCTGGTCGAGGGTCTTCCTCTCCTTTACTGACCCTCCACCCTTCCAGCATCTTGCCCTTCTCCAAGGACTAGCTCCTCCTAGGAACATGCCCAGAGTGGTGTGTGAGGCAAAGCCTCATCATTCTTGCCTCCAAAGAGCACTCCATCTGCACCTTCTCTAAGACATATCTGTTCCCTTGGTCATTCATGGGATGTTCAGTGCTCTTCTCCAACACCACAGCTCAAAGGTGTCAATTCTTCTGTCATCTTTATTCATTGTCCAACTCTCAGATGCATGGCAAATAATTGGAAGACCATGGCCTGAATCAAATGCACCTTAGTCCTCAAATTGACATCTAGATAAAAATCCCTTACTACACGATTTTTAAAACATTCTTGCCCATGCTGTAGGTTCTATTTTCACTGTTTTGAAAATATTCTTTTAAACATAGAAATTCTAATATATCTATTTCTTATTTGGTCATTTGTTCTTTTGGTGCTGTATCAAAGAAGGATTTGCCTAACTCAAGGTCTCAAAGATACATTCTTTTCTTCTGAAAATTTTAGCTTCTGCATTTAATCCTGTGGTTGCTTCTGAATTAATTTGTGATATGAAGAAAGGGCCCAGCTCTACACTTTTACATGTTGGTGTCTGTTATTGTTAGGTGCTGTTAGGATGAGTATGACTCAGTACCATGTGAACAATAGATCTGAACCCTGCCCTGCCTGGTGCCATCTCCTCATCTGTGACACACTTGAACCTAGGGCTGTCATCACTGTGTTGTCCATCTGGTTGAGTCTTCCTTGCTTTCTCTGATGCTCCACCTATCCAAGTATAATATCCCTTTCCAAGGATTGATTCTTCCTTACAAGACGCCTAAAGTCTATGAGACAAAGTTTCATCATCCTTGTCTCTCAGGACCGCTCTGACTGCACTTTCTCCAAGAAAGTAGTTCTTTTGGAAATCCATGGGCTCTTCAGTATTTTAGTTGCCCCAGGATTATTTGTTGAAGAGATTACTACTATTTCCTCCCATTTCATTTCCCACCCCCACTTCTCAATAAATTAGTTTTATTGGAGCAGTTTTACACTTGTACAAATTCCTAAGAAGTTTTTGTGAAAAAAGTAGTACTTTATGCTATGTGAACCACAAGCACAGCTTTTCCAAGACATTTTAACATTGTAGAATAAAATTAATGAAGCGTAAGATTGCTTATACCACTGTTTTGAGTATTGCACATTTAAAAGCATAAAATGCGTAGCAAGCTCTGGTGGCCTAGTGGCAAGAAGCTGCACTGCAATCTGAGAGGTTAGCGGTTCAAATCCACCAGATGCTTTGCTGGAGAAGGAGGAACAATCTCTTCCTGTACCAGTCAATCTGATTTGATGGTACACACACACACAAATAATAAAAAAATTTTTAAAAAAGTATAAAACACATTGTTCACCTTATAAATGACACTGTTAGATATATTTTTGCGTTATGTTGTTTTCATATTGTACCAACTCATAGCTGACCCTCTATATTCTTAATTTAGTCTGTTAAGATTAGAAAAAGAAAGAAAAAAAAAAAAGATTAGGATCTGTTTAGATATAAAGCAGAGGAAGTCGCAGTGTCCCAAATATTTCATCTGCTGTACCTCTCCAGGATTTCCAACATCAACTACTTCTCTTTCATCCATTTCTCCCACTCCTCTATGTCCCTTGAGTTTCGTAGTTTGTTAAAACATCTCATAGAGACTCAAACCCATCAGGGAAATGACTCACAGAACTGTGGGTGATGTAGGTCACTGTTGCAGAGACAGGTAAGCAATTGGCCAGGTGCAGCTGGATGCAATGTTGCCAAAAAACTAGCATTGAGCTCCCATGAGCTTAAATAGTACTCTAGTTAGGGTCGGATGAAAAATCCTTAGATCCTGTTTCTTTAATTCAACAAATACTTCATCACACAATAAACAGTTAATCAATGGCTGGGAAAGATATTTGAAACCATAAATATTTGACCACACCCTCCAGCAGGTTTTCCAGGCTGTAGCTCACACAGAACGAAATTGAGCTTCTCTCCCTCCCATGGAGCAGCTGGTGACATCCAACCGTGTGATTTTGGATGGACAGTGCAACTCCTTACCCGCTAGACCATCTGAGCTGCCTCATTATGTTATAATGATTTTTTTTTAAATGACCTAAATGAGTATCTGGGCAAGACTTCAGTTGTAAAAAGTAACTTTAGGGATGTTCTGGAAATTCCCTGAAGAGCTGTTGTAGGTCATTTAGATGATAAATTATTTTCATTGTGTACCTTTGTGATATATCTCAGACAGTGAACTACAGTCAGTGAAAAAATGATTGATGGTGATTTTCTTTTTTTTGTTCTGTACCGTCAAATTGAATCTGACTGGCATGGGAGGAGATTGCCCCTCCTTCTCCAGCAGACCATCTGGCGGATTCGAACCAGACACCTTCAGGATTGCAGCACAACTTCTTGCCACTATGCCCTTGTTGGTGGTGACTTTTGTAGCTATTTCACAATAATTTGCCTGCAGGTTGGAGGGGTCTGAATTCCATAGTGTAGGCATTTCGACTTTATATAGGCAGAGGATCATTTAATCATTCTTTTATCTTGGACGTGTCATGAATAGGACTGTGGCATGGAAAATGAAATTGACTGAGGGTGTTTGATAAGAAAGGTAAAAAGGAAAGAAGTCGGAAGGTCAGTTGTAAAACTGGAGTGTCTGAATGGGAGGCAGTGAGGGCAGGGAGAAGTATTCCAACAATTGAGTTAGAAAGAGAAAGTGGTGACTATTAAAATGCTGTAAAAAAATGCAACATCATCATAACTTTTACCTTATATTTTACCCTAAATCAGATTATCCTAAATCAAAATACTCTAGACGTGGAGACTAGACAAACTTTTAACAAACTCCCCTCGAAGATTCTTAGTTGTATGTATATTAGATGATAAAAGGCTGGAATTGACAGTGTGATTAGGATATCTCAGTATGACTGAGAGAATGTTAAAGCTATTTTTAAGGACTAGGGACTAATGAAATATGGAAAACTGAAGTGTGGATTGGTTGGGATTTTTTACCTTTTTTACGATGACTCTTCAGGCAAAGAGCCAAGTGGTAAATAACATTTTTCCTTTTGTTAAATTTATAAGTATCTTACCCAAAATAAGAAAATGCTATCATGTATTTGCTGTTTTAAGTCTACTCTGTTAATAGAGAAAAGTATGTGAGCTTTCTTCTGGAGAAGTAACTGTATCCAGAGCGATACCAGGGAATTTACTTGTCTGTTGTTTCTGTAGAGATCTTTGCACTTTTACATGATGTGAAGATTGCTGGAGCCTAGGCAGCTGCCTGCAAGATGCTGCTGTCTGCCCAAGTCTGCCTAAGACTGTCTGAGGGGAGAGATGAATTGCACCCAAACACTGTCTGAGAGCACAGAACATGAAATTAAAAGGGAAAGAACATTATCTAGATTCCTGATGGCTTAATATGATTGCTGAGATCTGACTGGGGGCTGTGTCTCAGAAGATTTGTCTTCTCTGCTATTCATCGATCACAGGTTGCTGTTCTTTTGTTTACAGAATTGGCTTGATTTTTTTTTTTTAATTGCAGCTTTTAGTCTCTCAAAAAAATACAGAAAATGCCAGCATCACATCCAGAAGGCAGCTCAGCACATGTTCAAATGGTCAAATTTTCCAGGCTCAAAGATCTTTTATAAATAAAATCTTGTGCCTTTGATTTTGAAAGAATCTGTCAGTGGCTTTAGGGAGGGGGAAAAGGGAAGGTGACAACTTTAGTCCATAAGGATTTGAGTGACTACAAGTGAACCAGGAACCAGGGCACCGTGATGTCCTATTGCATAAGGAGTTGTGCTACCAACTCAAAGGCTGACAGTTCAAATCCACCAGCCGCTCCTCAAGACAAAGATGAGCAGTCTCTTCCCATGTGATTTACAGCCTCTGAAAACCTACCAGAGATTCAGCTATGAGTCAGTTCAGACTCGATGACACATACAACATAAAGTGAACAAATAATCTATCTCCCTTTATTTACCTCAAATCTGTTAGTTTACGTCTTTTTTGTTCCATGTTTCCTGCTAACAAGGGAAAGGAATCCTGCATTTATAAAACAATTCTTTCCACCTAAATCAAATGTCCCATGAGCTTAGGGATAAATAAAAAATTAGAGACTGAGGCAGGGAGCTTTATGAGAGGTTACTTTTTGTCATCAATGGACTGAAAGGAAAAAAAAAGAGGAAAAATTATGGCTAACTCTGGGCCTGAGGTATTAGGGAGACTAGTTAAGTCTTTAACTGGAAAATAGAAATTAAAGTAGGTTCTGATAAAATCATTTCAGCAGCGGTTGGATTTCTTCAGAAGATGCTGTGGCATCCAGGTCCCCACAGGTCATGTTCTTTTGTTAGGCAGACTTGTGTGGATATCATGGTGGGTACAGATTAAGGTGGAACTTTTTCTAAAATTACAATTTCTTTTTTACTCCTTTTTATTATATGCCAGTGCATTTCAAGAACTGGTGATGGAAAAGTAGAATAGCCAAGAAAACAAATAGGTCTTGGAGAGGGTGAAACCAAGTTTCTCCTTGGAGACTAGGATTTTGAAACTCCATCTCATGTGGCCAGGAGGGACAGATCCTTGGAGAAGAACATCATTCTCAGAAGAGTAGAGGAACAGCATAGCAGAGGAAGACCCTGGATGAGACGGATTGATACAGTAACTAGAGTAATGCGGGTAGGTATGTTGAAGTAATTGATACTGACTCAGGACAGTTTCAGAGGCTTCAGAGGTCTTGCTTATAGCATATAACAACAACAACAACAACTTCTTGTTTTATAGATTTAAAGAAAGCCTAGGGCATTAGTCATTAAACCAAACTCTCTTCTCTCCTCTCCTCTCCTCTCCTCTCCTCTCCTCTCTCTCTCTCCTGAAAATCTACCATGATCTACACTTTTGGGAAAAGGGTATACCAGCTCCTCACTTACAAATGTAGCTAGGTCTCAAAGATTAGGTCTTTGTACAGAGATGAGGAAGAGGAACCCTGGAGCCTGGATCTGTTGTGGCCTTGGCACTGCTGGACATTGGCCCTGCTTGAGCCGCTCTGAGCCTAGCAGCTAGTCTGGAGGCATGATGGCAACGTGGGGGCTCAGCCGGCATCAAGATGATCAGTGTGTGTTGCTACCAGTATGCATGCCCTCCTACCCCTGCCTTTTTCATAGCTGCTCCTGGCACCTCGCAGGCCAGAAAGGACCCTGTGGAGAGGAGCAGCATACTGATGCTCTTAATGTTAACATTCCATCTATTCCGAACTGCTGCATAGCTGACCTTTGTTGTTATGTTGTTGTTAAGTGATG
>NW_006399767.1:9834883-9849470 GCF_000299155.1 Elephantulus edwardii | reverse complement strand
TTGCCTGTCTTTCTCCTATGGAGCAGCTGGTGGATTTGAACCACATGCCTTTGCACTGCCAGTGCAACTTTTTACTACTATGCCTCTAGAGCTTACTGCTGGTCTTAGAGGGCTCAGAAGCAGAGATGGAGAGCCTGGGACACAGAGGCTACGTGAATGAGGGGCTAAGCAACCTGGGCTTCAGAAAAGGAGTTGGCAGCCAGTGTATGCTACAGCTCTCAGGTCTCACATTACCCCACTGCCTACCCTACTGTGCCTACTCTAGATTACTATACAGTTGGACGTGGTCCTGGTAGGGGACTTGAGCAGAAGGAAATAACAACAGCAACCTCCACCCAGCCCACATGCTTTCTCTTAAGTCCCTCCAGCCACTTGCCTTCTCAGAAACTGTTATTAGGTGCCATTGAGTTGTGTATGACTCGTAACAGCTTTGAGAACAACAGATCTGAACTCTGTCCTATCCAATGCCATCTTTATCATCTGTAACACACTTTACTGCTTCTGAAAACCTACTGAAAGATCAGCAGTGAGTCAGTTCTGACTAAATGTTTCGTAACAACAACAAATCTCGAAGGGAGCAGATGGTCTCATCGAATTTCTCCTGTGGGTGATGGATTTGAAGATCTGACCTTTAGCATTCCACTCATCCTTCCTTAAGGATGTTGTTGTTGTGTACTGTCTAGTCAGAACTGACCCATAGCTGACCCTCCAGTGGGTTTTCAGAAGCAGTTACTCACACAGGTGGAGAGTGCCCATCCTCCCACAGAGCAGCTGGTGGATTCGAAACGCGTGCCTTCTGGACTGCAGTGCAGCTTCTTACCACAAGGCCACTAGAGCTCCAACATGTAATCCCTCTCCAGAGTACTGAAGCACAACGATGTCTGTCTGGACAGTGAGGTGCTCCTGATCCAGACCTTGATCTTCTCAGTCACTTGCTATGCATCAGAAAACTGGACAGTGACTAGGGATGGCAGAAGAATTGCTGCCTTTGAGCTGTGGTGTTGGAGAAGAGTGTTGAATATACGTGGACAGGTGAAAAAACAAACAGGTTCATCCTGGCAAGAGTAAAACCAGGCTGCTCCTTGGAGGCAAGACTTCTGAAGTTCTGTCTGATGTGCTTTGGGCATGTTGCAAGGAGGAACCAGTCCTTGGAGAGGGACGTCATGCTTGGGAGTGTGGAGGGACAGTGCAGGAGAGGAAGACCCTGGATGAGAGGGATTAACGCAGTGACGGGGTAATAGGGATAGATGTGTCAGAGATGGTAAGGCTGGCTCAGGATAGATTGGGATTCAGAACTATTATTGTACATAGGGTTGGTGTGAGTCACAAGTGACTTGATGGCACATAACAACAATATGTCACTAGTCCTCCTTAAAGACGTTGTTGTCATGTGCTGTCGAGTTGCCTGAGACTCATAACGACTCTTTGTACAACAGCCCTAGACGCTGCTCTATCCTGTGCCGATCTCACTGTCTCCAACATACCCATCCCCCGTTACCCCAGACACTGAATCAGTCCACCTCATGCATGGTCTTCCTCTCCTGCACTGTCCCTCCACCCTCCCAAGCATGACGTCTTTCTCCAAGGATTCGTCCCTCCTTGCAGCATGTCCATAGTATGTCAGACAAAACTTCAGAAGCCTTGCCTACAAGGAGCAGCCTGGTTTAACCCTCTCTAGAATGAACCTGTTTGTTTTCCTAGCAGTCCATGGTTTATTCAGTACTCTTTTCAAGCACCAAAGCTCAAAGGCATCAGTACTCCTCCTGTCTTCTCTAGTCTTTGTCTAGCTCTCTGACGCAAATCAAGTGATAGGACAAGAAATATATAATTAAGAAATTAAGCACGTAAAGTGAGTTTTTTAATTTTCTTCCAATTTAGCTTTATTTCATTTTCTTTCAATACTTGACATAGCTTCATTTTTAAGTCGATGTGAAAAGCTGACCTATAAAATGCTTATAAATGTTGATTCTCAACTCCTAACGGCTAAAATTTTACAACTTAATCTGAATCAAATATCAGTACTTCTTTGAAATGATGTTGTATGTGGTGTATTTTTTTTAATTTTAGGAAGACTGATTGTGCTTCTTCAGGATGTTCGTTTTGAAGTTATTAATAATACTCACATTATCTGGACTTACAACCGGTGAGAGAGAGAATGTGTCTTACAGTCTTCTACCCAAGTTACTGCTGGTGTCTTTTGATGGCTTCAGAGCTGACTATCTACAGTACTATGAATTTCCCCATCTCCAGAATTTTATTAAAGAAGGTGTCTTGGTAGAACATGTTGAGAACGTTTTTATCACAAAAACATTCCCAAACCACTACAGTATTGTGACGGGCTTATATGAAGAGAGCCATGGCATTGTGGCTAACTCAATGTATGACGTAGTCACCAAGAAAAGATTTTCTGACTCTAATGACAAGGATCCTTTTTGGTGGAATGAGGCAGTCCCTATTTGGGTAACCAATCAACTCCAAGGAAACAGATCGAGTGCTGCTGCTATGTGGCCTGGTACGGATGTACTTATTCACAACACCACACCTTCCTATTTTATGAATTATAGCTATTTGGTGTCATTCGAAGAGAGACTAAATAATATTACTATGTGGCTGAACAATTCGGACCCACCAGTTACCTTTGCCACACTCTACTGGGAAGAACCAGATGCAAGCGGCCACAAATACGGACCTGAAGATAAAGAAAACATGAGAAGAGTGTTGAAAGAAATAGATGATCATATTGGTGACCTAGTCCATAAACTTAAAGTGTTAGGGTTGTGGGAAAATCTCAATGTGATCATCACAAGTGATCATGGGATGACCCAGTGTTCTAAGGAAAGGCTAATAGACCTGGATTCCTGCACCAATCGTACAAACTATGTGCTTGTAGATATGACACCGGTCGCTGCCGTACTTCCCAAAATAAGTAAGTAAGCTTTTAGCCTAAGGATGCTGTTACTTGAAAGGAGCAGTTAATCGAGGGTGGGAAGTTGTATGAAAGAATGAAGCTGTGGATTTTTGTTGTTCCGGACCACATAAAATTGAGATGATGTGTTTTTCCCATAGTTTACAAGTTTTAGGCAATCAGATTAAGATTTGGGTTCAAAATGATTACTTATTTGCATTTTTAAATATTTCATAAACTTAACACTTATGTTGTTGCTGGGTACGATTGAGTTGGAACCAAACCATAACTGACCCTCCAGTGGGTTTTCAGAGGCAGTTATAAGAACCAGAGGAGATTGCCTATCCTTCTCCTGCGAAGCAGCTGGTGAATTCGAACTGCATGCCTTTGAGTTCAAAGGGTAACATATCCTTTATAAATCTTCCTTATAGAAAGAAGGAAATACTTTTTCTTAAAAATGTAAGCTTGTCTTTTTGTCTACTGTTCTTAAAATAGACTAGTATCTCTTTGAAATCTTGGCATCGAAAAAATTTCTCCCTTTTTATTAATTTGACTAGGGATAATCTGAAAATTTTGTTTTAAAAAAGATGTAGGTGTATATGAATACATGTATGTGTGTCCAGGGAATGTAGATAAATTTGAAAAGGTGTGTGTGATGCGTATATAACCCATTTTTTAAATTTTTATTATTATTTTGTATGCGTGTACCGTCAAATCGGATCTGACTGGTACGGGAGGATATTGCTCCTCCTTCTCCGGCAGAGCATCTGGTGGATTCGAACCGTGTACCTCTGGGATTGCAGTGCAGCTTCTTGCCACTAGGCCACCAGAGCTCCCCTATACAACCCATTTTTATCACTGCCACCTGGTTATTATTTCTATTTCTTAAGAATTATAGGTGACTTTGTAGATTATCTTTCTTGTTATTCGGAGTTTGTTTTCCTTGTCAGCCAGCCATGGCCTGTGACTTTTTCCTCTTCAGGCACAGTGGAGCTTTATAACAAGCTAAATACCTGTCACCCTAATATGAAGGCTTATCTCAAGGAAGATATTCCCGCCAGATTTCACTACCAACATAATGATCGAATTCAGCCAATTATTTTGGTTGCAGATGAAGGCTGGACAATCGTACAAAATACAACATTAACAAAATGTAAGTATTCATTTCAGACTTCTGTTGTATCTTAGGAATAGATCGCCATTATGATACTGTGTTAACTCAGTATTTTGATTTAGAGATGCTTACATGATAAAGAAACCAGTTCTATTTTCAACTAGATAATTCTCAGGTGGAAATTTGATGGAAATTCATAATAGCTACAATTTCACTCTTAGATTAGAAGATTGGCTGACCATTAGTTAAGATGAAGTACAGTTTTACTTTCTTACCAAAATGGCAACTACTGTCAGTAACTCTCAGGATTGGTTTTCTTGAAGAGAAGGAGGATTGTTGTGACTGTCTTCAGTTTGTTCCCCAACATGTGGCACCTCCATGTACAAAGGGGTGAAGCAAAGTGATCCATAGCCGGTTTTTCACTGGCTGATTTTTGGAAGCAGATAACTAGGCCTTTCTTTCTACTCTTGCTTATTCTGGAAGTTTCACTGAAACCTGTTCAGCATGAAAGCAACCTGGAATCCTCCACCAACAGACAGATGTTGGCCACGCTTGAGGTGCCTTGCCAGAAATAACTGAAAAAAATTTTACCACAGACATACCACTGCTTTTAAAAGGAGCTTAACTAGTTAAAAATCTTCCATGTGCCTGTATGTGTGTGTAAAAAAAATTCTGTGCAGGAAGCTCCCAGTTATTCGTTGGTGATAAAGTTATTTACCTATATGCCACTACTATGTAGAACACTGGCAATACCAGAATTTAAACAAACAAAAATAAAATTGACAAGTTAACAAGATACACATAACAATAAAAACTTTCTTAAACCAAAGGTAATTTATAAAGGAGTTTTACAGGCCTTCTTTCATCTGGAACTAACTTAGCCTATCTTACATTCAATTACAATACTATTTAAAAAAAAAGTCTTTTTATAATCCCTGCCAGGGGCTAGGAAACTTTTCCTCTAAAGGACCACTTTACACTCTTCTATCAATTGGTCCCCGCCTCCACTACTCAACTATAACTATTCAAAAGCAGCCATCGACTACATGCATTTAAATTGGTACACCTGTGTTCCAGTGAGGGTTTATGAAAACAAGTGCTGGACTGAATTTGAGCCTTTTGCTATAGTGTGCAAATCAAGGTTTATAGCATCAAAACGATAACAAAAAGACCCTGTGCCCTTGAGTCAATTCTGATTTATTATTAGGTCAACGGGATTTATTTATTTATTATTACTTTATATACTTTATTATTATTGCAAATTTAGAAAATATAGGAGAGAGAACAAAAATTCTATTGCCACAAGACAAGGAGGTAAGCACATATGAATTGTTCATTTTCCCCCGATCATTTTTCTGTGAGACGTTGAGACGTACAGATATACACTTTGGGTTTGTTAATAGGAGGAGCCAGTTCTTGGAGAGAGAAATCATGTTTGATAAAGGGTCAGAAAAAGAGGAAGACCCTCAGTGAAGTTGACTGAAGGATGGCCACAGCAGTGAGCTCAGTATAGTAGTGACTGAAAATTGTGCACAGCCAGGCAGTATTTTGTTAGTTATAAAGTCACTATGAGTTGGAAACAGCTCAATGGTACCTAAGTGAGAGGGGTTAATGCACTTGCTCATATCTTATTGGAAGTGTCAGAATTGACCCTGCCTCCCTGATCTCCCTGAGGCCCATTCATAATGTCAGGAGGAAGTAGGAATCTATGGAAAGAATCCTTGTCTCCTGATTGTCTATCTAGCTACAGCCTCCACTATCTATCCGAACTGTCTGGCAGTCATCCTTGTCCACGCTCTCAGCCTTATGTAGCTGGTGATTGGACAAACAAATCATGCATAATAACAGAGCCCCAAATGCCAGAAAAGGTATGTTTCATTTAATTGTACCCCATATACCAGTTGCCCCCAAACTCAGCTTTTCTTCTGACTGTTGTTTAAATAAGAGCATGTTTACCTACTCACAGTCATAGATAATAAATTACTAACTACTGCGCTGAGTACCTTACTGTGTTACATGTCATTTCTCTAAACAGTAACAGTAACTCTTAAGAGGTTGGTTCTACAAGAGGGCTTATTTTGGGGGATGAAAAATTAGGCCTTCAGCTAGGTTGAGGCTTTGGTCCAAAAGGGCTCAGTTAACAAGAGGCAAAGCAAGTATTCAAATTCAGATGTGGCAGATTCTAGAAACTGAAAATACATGGCTACCATCTCTTCCAGTTCCAGCAGCCCACAGATCTGTTATCAGGTGTCATCAAGTAAGGTCCAACTCCTAGCACACCACTCCCACCCCACCCCCATGTCCAGTAGAATTAAACCCTGCCCAATCTTTCGGCATTTTCACAAGCTCTGCTGTTCCAGCCCCTTACCGTATTGATTCATTTCACTGGGTGTATTCCAATCTTTTGCTATCCCTCTACTTTTTCAACCATGATGTCCTTCATAGAAGCTGGCCTCCAGATAACATGCCAAAATTATATGAAATGAAGTCTCATCATCCTTGCCTCTAAGGAGCATTCTGGTTGCACTGTCAGTAAAGGATTGTAACATTATATAATCTCTTTTTCTTGTATTCGTTCACAGGAGCCATTGAGATAGGTTACAGATTCTTTCACAGATACAATTGAGATGGGTTGCCCACTTCTGCTTTCCCTGGTTATTCAGGACCCTGAGCCTTACTCACTGTTGCTATTATTGGCTTTACTCACAATTAACTCTTGCAAACAGTACGGAGATTGACAAATGAAGTTGAGGCTAGGGCCAAAAGATAAGAAGCACCTCAGGTTGATAAGTGGTGATAAATCCCCGAGGCCAGGAATGGTCAGGTACGTGAGGATAAAGACAAAGATGACAGAAGGGTAAGAGGGAAAGAAGAATGAGAAATATGGCCCAGTTGAACAAAAGAGAAATTTTCGTTTCTGATCCATCTAACTCAACTAAGCAAAATTTCAGTGAATGGGAATTCTACTGGCAAGAATCTAATCTGCTTGCTCTGTTTTTTGTTTTAGTTGCTGCCCAGTCTATTCCAATTCACTACAGTCTCGTGTGTTAGAGTAGAACTGCTCCATAGAATTTCTCTGACTGTTCTATTAAGAGAATTTTAGAATTTTAGGCCCTTCTGAGATACTGCTGGGTGGGATTGAACCACCAGTCTTTGGGTTAGTAACAAGACTCAGAGTGTTTTGCACCACTCACAAATGTGGACGTTAAACTATTGCTGTTAAATTACTTCCTTCTTGGAGCAAACCATAGTTCTCATCAGAGTATGACTATGCTTCCTTCATAGGGTTTGCAGTGATGGATTTTTCAATTTTTCAGAAATAGATCATCAGTCATTTCTTCCACAGCTCCTCTGGAAAGACTTGAACTATAAACTTTTTATTTAACAGCCTATTGTGTTAAGCTTATGTAACTCTCAAGAAATTAGCAGTAAGTTATAGTGTAACATACACGGTGACCTTGTTTACTAACATCATATATTTTTCCCCCTTTTCAGTAGGTGACCATGGTTACGATAATTCATTGCCTAGTATGCATCCATTTTTAGCTGCCCACGGTCCTGCATTTCACAAAGGCTACAAGCACAAAACAATTAACAGTGTGGATATTTATCCAATGATGTGCCACATCCTGGGATTAAAAGCACTTCCAAATAATGGAACATTTGGTCATACTAAGTGTTTGTTAGTTGACCAGTGGTGCGTTAGGCTCCCCGAAGTCATTGGAATTGTTATTGGTGCACTTTTGATATTAACAACTCTAACATGCCTAATAATAATCATGAAAAACAGACAACCGACAACACATCCATTTTCCCGGCTTCAGTTACAAGACGATGAAGATGCTCCTTCGAGTAACACATGCTGGAGATTTTAATAATTAGTCACATAACTAAAGATATCCTCAAAATGTGGTATTATGACTCAGAAAAGTTATTTTTAAAGACAAAGTTACCAAACATATTGGGGGTTCTGTTTGGTGTTTTTTTTCTTGTGTTTTGTTTTGGTGCATTAAGCAGTATAAACAACCCTGACCATAGTGAATATTGTAAGTAATAATTAGTCCTTATCATAATCTGTCTCTGTAACTAGAAATATCTTTTGAGAAAATGCTCTGTATGCTTTGGGATGCGTGTGTATTGTGTGATGAAGATGTGATACATCTTTAACTGAGACTGTACCAAAGGTTGATAGGGTGCGTTTCTAATAAATTTATATATTTGTAAATGAAAGAACAGAAATCCCTATGCTATTCTTAAATTTTGTATATCAAGGAAAAAATACTTCTTATATTTTTATATTTGCATTTATTAGAATTTGTAGTAGTCCAAGTAAACATTTGAAGTAGGATATTCTCTGTAATGGTTAATAAAACTGGATAACTGGGCAGAAAATACTTGGCCTAACAATTGTTTTAAGGAAAGCTATTAAAGACGATGTAATATAAAGCCTCATTCATCACTACTGTGTCTTTGTTAAGCTGTTGAATTCTTTAGGAGTTTTATCTTCTGAAGATAATTGCTAATGAAAAGTTCAGAATAGAGAAAAGTGCTGAAGAATTTAGTTTTGCATAAATGATCTGGTTGTGCGTGTGTGTGTGTGTGTGTGTGTGTGTGTGTGTTTTTGCCGGAACGCAGATGCCCTCAGAGTGACAGAATCAAGTCAAAGGTGAACAGGCTTGCAGGGCGCTTTCACATTCCCAGAACATGCAGATCTCAGGAAAGGTCATTTTTTTGTCCTTTATTTTGTATTTGTTTACTTTTTCCTCATTCACAAATTAAACTCAAATTTTAAGAAAACCATTCATTTTCTTGCCTGTTTTTAACTCTTGTGTTGTTTATTGCCATTTGAGTTAACATTGAGTGCTGTGAAGACTTTGCCTGGGTCTTATTGAGGAAGAGAGTCTTTTTCCCCTCACTTTTTAGGTATTAGAGCAGTTAAGAAATTGCAAACAGAATGTAATGTGGAACTTTTGGCTTTTTTGAACATTCTCATATTAAAGGAGCAGAATTAACTCATAGAAACTCTGTTAACATTTAGTAACTAGAGTGCTGCTTTTGCTTTTATTCTCCTGTCTGTATGTAGATCACAGAAATAGGATCTCAATCTTTAAACGTGCTTGTTTGCAAAGTTTTACTGGGAAAAATCCCTGTCCTTGCTAGGTGGTACCATCCAATAATTCAAATTCTTATGTAGAAACTGAGTTGTAGACATTATCCATTAGGAGAAAAATTGGGTTAAAGAATCTCTCAGGCCTTGAAAGACAAGCAGCTAGTCTTAATAGTGTGATCTTTACACTTTTAACAATATAAAATAATATATTAATAATAAAATCTGTTTTAGAGATACAACAATGGTGTATGTGTGTGGCATAGTGGCCTGTTGATTATATGTGACAGTGAAGAACCACAGCAGAGCCAGTGAATCACCTTTTCCCACCCTGTATAAGTAATCTGTGCAGTGTTGATCCTAGGACTTAATTGTATTAAGAACAGCATGATTAAAAAATGATAGAAAAGCAGTAGGACTTAATTTTCTTTCTTGGCAAATTGCATTTGGTTTGTCCCCGTTACAATTATTCTAAAGTTAAAATGTGATTTGAATGAAAGATTAGGAAAATTCCTTTATAATTTGATTTTCATTTTAAAAATTAAATTAATTGAACTGTCATGTTTAAAATTCTCCAGCCTCCACTTAGGGTAGTGGACATATGTGAAAGTATCTGAAGTAGTAAGAGGATATTTTATCCTTACTGAGTAAGTCGGCTGTTTGTAATGATGCCTGTTTTGGTGGCTGTGCTAGCATGATACGTGTTTATGAGTTTCAGATATCTGGTATCCAGCCTGTGAGTGGATTTTATAAAAAATGGGATAGGAAGACATGTCCTGTCAGTGTCTTAACCCTTTCAGCAAAAAAAATTTGCTTGTTTGTCTTTCATTCCGAAAAGATTATTTTAAATGAGATATATTGCTTATATATATGTGTTTGTGATAAGAAATGTGTTTTATCAATGTACACTATTGAAATACACACACACACACACACACACATACACACACACACATACACACACATATAAAACTTTGTGCTACTTCTTTGTATCTTTAAAAATGTATCCCCTGCTCTGAAAAAAAATCTTAGAGTAAAGCTAACCTTTTACATCAAGGTTTTTGTAGATATTTTAAAATAATGGATTTACACTCTATTGGGTTTTCTCGTTAGTAGAAAGTATTTGACTCCCAAACACATTCTGTTTCTGACAACAGTTAAAAATAATAGGAACGTTTTTGACTAAGCGGGGTTTGTTTCTGTTAGTTCAGTGGGTGACTGCTTTCAGAATTATAAGTGTATTATAGGGACAGATCTGCTACTGTTAATAAGTACAGATTCTTGTAGAATTAAATATATTTGAATATTCTTTACTACAGGCTTCTGAAATTGTACATTCTATTTGGTTTGGTATAAGTGTTTGAAGATCAAGGTTCCTGGAACAGTAAGGAGTTAAAAGTACATTTTATTTTAACTCTCTTTCCTATATCTACCAAGCTTTAAAGATGATTGCACTTAATTTTTTTATTTTGGAGGATTTTATTTTGTAAAGTGAAAAATGAAAGACAGACATTAAATGGAAAATGTGTATTTATTGTCACTTTTTGAAAATACCATATAAGTAAAATGTCCTAAGTGTGCTTCAAAGAAATTGATGTGTAGTGCCTTAAGTCAAAAGGAATGTACTTTGATTATGTTCATTTGGATACATAGTTAATGACTTTGCTTATAAATGAAATTTTTATGTGAATAAAGTAAAATCTACCAAAACATATTTATTGTAATTATTTTATGTATGTTAGTGTCTTTGATAGTTTTTCATTTAGGACATACTTACACAATGTTCATGCTCTGCTAGCATGCTGGCTTGACTGCATTCCAGCTGCACAGCCCACATAGGCATTGATTCATGGTGACTTTATGTGTAACAGAATGCAGCACTGTCCTCTGTCATCCTCACAATTGTTGCTGTGTTTGACCATTTTATTGTAACCACAGTGCCAGTTCTTCTCTTTGAGGAACTTCGCCTTTTGTTGTTGACCCTTAGCCAAGCTTGATTCCTTTTTTCAGACAGTGGTCCCTCCGACAGTATGTTCATATATGAGGCAAACTTTGCCCTTTTCGCATCTTTTTTTTTTTTTTTAAATTGTGAAAAACATGTATGAGGAACAAGGGGGTGAGGGTTGGGAGAAGAGTGAGGATGGGCAGGGATGAAATCACAGGGCTGCACAATTTGGTGGGTAAGGGGAGTAGGCAAAAGAAATGATAAAGATCCAGTGGGGACCAGAAGAGACAGGGTAATGGTGAGCATGGTCCAATGGTGATTAATTATATGTATTTTTTTGAAGCAAATAACTTGTCTTATTCACTTGTGGGCTTCTCATTTGGGAATGAGGTGTGGACTGTCTGGCTTCTTCAAGCTAAACAAGGGTGTTGGTGTGAAGCGGGAAGGGGAACCCACTCTGAACACCTTACTGGTGGTTCTGGGTTGAAGCTGCATGCCTTCTTGTCCAGTTAGAAGATATTTTCCTGACATTTACTGTCCTCTAGACTGCAAAGTGTTGACCAAGGTGGGTCCAGTGGGGAAGGCTGGCTGAACCCTGAGGCTCCGTCCTCCTTTGCTTCCTTAGCTGGCCGCCTTTTCACTTCTAAAGAACATATGGCTGTATGACTTTCAATGCAGATGAAGAGATTGGCAGCACTTTATTTTCACAGAAGTTTGCAGAAACATTCGGTTTTCATTCATTCATTGATGCACATTTTCTATCTTTCTCTCCTTTCCCCAATATACTTTGTAGTGTACTTTTTTCATTTATTAAAAAAATTATTTTCATTATTCATTTTTTTCAATAAATGTAGTGCATTTATTTCAGACAGTCCTTTCTTTCATCTGTTCCAATGTAGCATTCATTATCTATACACTCTTTTTCCTGTTATACCATCCACCACTCTTCACCCTGTGTCTATTCTATTTTATAACAGTGGTGTTAAACAGTATTTATCCTTTTGTGACTGAAGGATTTCAGCATGATGTGTTCCAGACTCATTACATCATTGTTTTTCATTGCTGTGTATGTGGTACTTCATTGTGTGAATGTAGCACCATTATTCTATCCATTCATTTGTTCATGGACAGTTGAGCTGCTTCCATCTCTTCACTGTTGTGAACAACGCAGCATTAAACATGGGTGTGCATACGTGTGTCACAGATCTGGTTTCTTGTGGTATATTCCCAATAGTGGGATAGCTGGGTCAAGTGGCATTTCTATTTCCAACTTTTTGAAAAAGCACCAGACTGTGTTCCATAGAGGTTGTACAATTTTATATTCCCACCAACAGTGAATGAGAGTTGCAATCTCTTCACATCTTTGCCAGTTATTGTTTTAAAATCTGGATTAAGTGTATTATATTTAACCAGCTTTGAAAAACAATATTTAAATATAAAATCCAACGAAGCACCTTCTTTGGAAACAAATCCAAGATAATTTTGTAGATCTTTCAGAACTTTTATTATTTATTGGCTTCAAGTACAGTTGTAGATCACAAAAAAGAAAAAAAAATAATAAATTGTGGCTAACCTTGAGAAGAATGGGAATCCCAGAACACCTGATTTTGCTCATGCAAAACATGTACTTGGATCAGGAGGCAATCCTTACAACAGCACAAAGGAACACTGTATGACTCAAAATCAAGAAAGGAGTGCATCAGGGATGTATCCTGTCTCCATACCTTTGCAATCTGTATGTGGAACAGATCATTCCAGAGGCTGGACACTGAAGAGGAATGTGACATCAGGATTGGAGGAAGACTCATTAGCGACCTATGTTAAGCAGATGAAACAATCTTGCTTGCCAAAACTGAGGAGGACCTAAGGCATTTGCTGCAGAGGGTAAAGGACTGTAGTCTGTAATATGGATTGAAGCTCAATATAAAGAAATATAAAGAGATCTGGACAGAGATCAAAAGGCACAGAAGAATTGATGCCTTTGAGTTGTACTGAGAAGAGTCCAGACCTATCCTGGAGAGAGTGAAATCAGGCTGCTCCTTGGAGGTAAGGATTTTGAAACTATCTCATATACTTTGGCCATGCTGCCAGGAGGGACCAGTCCTTAGAGAGGGACATGCTTGTAAAGGTAGAGGGTCTGCTATTGGTCGGTTACAACTCAGTGATACACAACAACAATACCACCTAGCAAAGTTGGGAAATTTTCACAAAAATTCTTGTGAATAAGATTTACAGCCTCTAAAATCCCAGGGGAGCATCATCAATGGGTTGGTTCCTCATCCCATGGCCACAATTACTTGAGAGACAAAGGAAGAGTCTACTCAAGGACCAAGTCAAACTATTTCGTAGGATTCCTGCTTTTCATGTACATTTTTCTATCTGTGACTGAAATCTGGTTTTCACTGTCAGTGCATTAAATTTGTGAGCTTTCTAACTATCGACTTTGAGGATGAATTGTAAAGATCTGAATTGCTAGACACTCAAAACAACTTTTTACTATTTACTATGCTCAGTCTCACACAGGAGTAGTAGAAAGGTTGAGTAGAAATCAACTCCCAAATCAATCGAGGTAAAAACTCTAGGAAAAGATACATTTCACAAGGGGTTTCTATCAGAATCCAACTGTATAAATACATATTATATGAATTGTCCACTGCAGAGAGTGAATATTTCTCATATCTGAAATTTCTGTAAGGTTCCTTATGAAAGTTCTCTGGGGTTTTGTGGGTTTGCTTTTAATCTTAGAAAGACATGTGAGAGTTCTGCTTTCAGAAGTCGTTGTTATTCTGGGCATTCAGTCAGAGCTGATCCGTAGTTGACTCTCCAGAACTCTGCTGAAGACTAGACAACATGGATCAAAATGATCTATGCTGAGGCTTTGAAGAATTACTAAGAAAGTAGAGAATGAAGAAATTGAGATGCAGAGTAAGAGATATATCATTGCAAAGAGGACTGGGGAGGGGGAGGTAGGTAATTGTGCAACAATGAATATAAAAAAAGTAAGCTGGGGGATGGGCAAGGGAGGGCAAAGGGGTAAAATGTACAACAACGAATGAATGAAAATCTAACTTCTCTGTAAAGGTTCATTAAAATCACAAAACATTATTTATTTAAAAATACAAAAGTGAGATGCAGAAGGAAGAAATCCAAAGGTAAGCCACTAATGAAAATTGTAGGAGAGGCGGCTGAGAAGTTATCTAATCAATATAAAAAGAGGAAAGATTTTTTAAAAAAATTATAAAAGGGAAGAATAATATTTCTAAAATTTCTCAAAACACTAACTCATAAATTTTGAGATGGGAATTGAAAAGGAAAATGTCTCAGAAAAAAAAAAATTGGACCATAAAGACAGTATTGTCGGATCCAGCCATCACCCGGAGCTATCAGCTGAGCTGCTGTGGAACTAATCTGGCAGGAGAAAGCCCGGCTAGAGTGATGGCTACACGGTGGAGTGGACCTGGGAGAGGGTTTGTAAAACAATGAAAGAATTTTTCTTTTACTTTTCCAAGAGGGTAG
>NW_006399767.1:9823805-9833428 GCF_000299155.1 Elephantulus edwardii | reverse complement strand
ACACTGACAAAGGAGATTAATCAGAACTGGCTTTGACAAGCACTGTGGCAATGGGTCAATTAAAACAGACTTTCAAGGGGGGGGGAAGGAGGAACGAACTGGTGAGGAGGGTTAGAGAAAAATAGTGCAACAATGAATGAATGAAAACTCAAAATCTCTGTAAATGTTCACTAAAATTAATAAAATTTAATAATAATAATAAAAAGAAATAGAAGTAAAAAACCAGTATTGTGAGATCTCCTTTAACTTGTAGAGGAGAGAGACTTATGATCAGCATGAGCCTAAAGCTGATTTCTGGAGGGGGAAGTCGGACATCCTTTTCCACTCTATCTCTTCTACAACTTCTCACACCCGCCATCTTTCCCAGAAAGCTCTCTTGCCTTCTCTGTGGGGCTTGTTTTCTAATTCATTTCAGTGGCCATGCAGAAAATAGAAATTCTACTTGATGATTATGGGTTGGCTAAGGAAGGAAGCTGAGCAGGTTCTGACTCATAGGCTGTTTAATGGAGTGGGAACTTCTCGTGCGGTTTCTAGGACTGTGCAACTTTATGGATGCAGAATGGCACATCTTCCTCCTGTGGAATAGTTGGTTTTGAACCAATAACCATTTGGTTTGTGGTCAACTGCTTTGACCATTGTGCCACCAGGACACCTATTAGGGAAATGTTGTTTTTGTTGTTAGATGCTGTTGACTAGGCTTCGACTCAGTATTCTATTTACAAGAGAATGAAACCTTGTCCCGTTCAGCAGCATCCTCTCAGTCTCTCATGTGTGTGCTTAAGCCTCTAATTGTAGTCACTATCAATTCAACTCAAGGAGAGTCTTTCTCTTTGTGCTGATACTCTACTTTTCCAGGCACAATGTCCTTTTCCTGGGATTAGCCCACATTATGTGAATGAAGTATCACCATATTTCATCTCTAAGGAGCATCCTGGCTGCACCTCTTTCAAGATAATCCATTCTTCAGTTCTCATTTTCTCGAGGTATATTCCAAGCAGTGGAATAGCTCAATCATATGGAATTTCTTTGTTCAGCTTTTTGAGGAAATGCCAAAGTGCCTTCCAGAATGGTTGTATGATTTTACAATTCCATTATCACGGTATAAGAGTGTCTATCTCGCCATATCCTCTCCAGTATTTATTACTTGCTGCTCTGTTAAACTTTGCCACTGCTACTGGAGTGAAATTGTATCTCATTGTGGGTTTGATTTGCATCGCTCTTATTGTCAGTGATTTTGAGCATTTGTTTATGTGTTTGTTGGCCATCAGAATATCTTCCTCTGTGAAAATTTTTTTCATGTCTTTTGCCCATTTTTAATTGTGTCATCACTCTTTTTTCTTGTGAGATCGTTGTCTGAAATAGTATTACCAAATATTTTTTTCACAGTCAGTAGGGGTTTTTTTCACTCTGTTGGAAAATGTTTTTGATGCACAAAGGGAGTTAATCTTTAGAAGGTCACATTTATCAATTTTATCCTTCTTTTCCAGATTGTGTATTTCTGACTGTATTTGGCAGTCACTTTATACAATAGACTAGGCTATCTAAATTTTATCCCAGCTTGTCTGATGAGCTTTATGGTTTGGGGCTTTACTCCTAGGTCTCTAATCCACTTTGAGTTGTTTTTGTGTATTATATACCACTGTTCATAGCAGTGTTATTCACTATCATAAGAACATGGAAACAGCCGAAATGTCCAATCACAATCAAATGGATTGAGAATTGGTGGAATACTATGCAGCATGCAGGAGCAATCATTTTGTAAATTACTACCTAGCTTATGGGGGAGGGAACTAGGAAACATTATGCTGAGTCAACTAAATCAGTCCCATAAAGACAAATACTGCATAAGACCATTGTTGTAGAATGAGTATGAGGATCCAAGGGGTAGTAGGGAGGATCAGAGGTGTGAGGAGGGGTGGGGGCTGTGAAGAAAATGGGAAAGGTCCAGTATGAAAACAAGATGAAATCAGTTAAGTGGGGAAACAACAGCCTTTTTAACGAATGGTGTTGGCAAAATTGGAAAACTATCTGCAGAAAACTCAAACAAGACCCACACCTCACAAAACCATCAGACATGAAAACCACCTCAAAGTGGACCAAGGACCTAGGACTAAAACCAAGTACTATAAACTTCCTTAGAGAAAAGCTTGGAAGAACTCTAATTCACAACATGAACAGTCTTCCAAGCATTCTGAAAAACCTGCAACCAACCAGGAAAGGATAAAATAGATAAATGGGACCATTTAAGAATCAAATACTTATGCACATCCAAATACTTCTTCAACTGGATAAAAAGAGAAGCCACAGACTAGGAAAGATTATTCGGTAATGACATGTCTGATATGGGACTTACATCTAGAAAGTATAGAATACTCAAACACTGCAACAAAATAAAGGTAAACAACCCTATTGAAAAATGGGCACAGGATATGAACAGACACTTCACCAAAGAAGACATTCGGATAGCAAACAAACACATGAAGAAATGTTCAAAATCCCTAGCTCTAAGAGAGATGCAAAGCAAAACAAATATGAGATATCAGCTCACCCCAGTCAGAATAGCAAAATTCAACAGAGCAGCAAACAACAAATGCTGGCAAGGTTGTGTAGAAACTGGAACTCTTATTCACTGTTGGTGGAAGTGTAAAATGGTGCAACCACTATGACGCTTCCTCTAAAAGTTGCAAATAGAAATACCATTTGACCCAGCAATTCCACTACTGGGAATATACCCTAAAGAAACCAGAGCTGCCACCCATGCAGATATATGTACACACATGTTTGTTGCTGCTTTGTTCACAATAGCAAAGAGTTGGAAACAACCCAGGTGTCCAAGCTGTGGCATAGTCACACAATGGAATATTAGGCAGTGCTTAAAAACAAAGAACTCATGAAATATTACACAAAATGGATGACCATAGAGGACATCATGCTGAGTGAAATATCTTAGTCACAAAAAGAGAAATACTGTATAATGCCACTGTTATAAAACTGGATTGACAGGGGAAAGGGAGAAACTAAAAAGAGAGGGGATAAATAATGTACACAGCAAGCAACAAACACTGGCGAAATTTTGGAGAAACTGGAAACCCTTATTCACTGTTGGTGGAAGTATAAATTGGTGCAACCACTGTGAAAGGCGATGTGGCGCTTTCTCAAAAAGTTGCAAGTAGAGATACCATTTGACCCAGCAATTCCACAACTGGTAATATACCCTAAGGAGATCATAACTGACATCCAAGCAAATATATACACACCCATGTTTATTGCAGCTTTGTTCACAATAGCAAGGAGTTGGAAACAACCTAAGTGCCCATCAACAAATGAATGGATGGAGAAGCTGTAGTATATTCACACAATGGAATAATATGCAACATTGAAAAATAAGGAAGTCATGAAATATACAAAATGGGTGACCCTGGAAGACATGCTTAGTGAAATATCTCAGTCACAAGAAGACAAATACTGCATGGAACCACTGTTGTAAAACAGGACTGACATCGGGGTTGCGGGGAGACTGAGAAAGATGGGATAAATAATGTATACTGCATTGAAACAGATGAGGGAGAAAACTGTTTAAAAGGGATATGCGATTAGGTATTATTGTCATGACAGGAGCCTAGAACGAAGGCTGCATAGTGGAGTGGACCTGGGGGGAGGGATTGTAAAACAGTGAAGGAATGTTTTCTTTTACTTTTCAAAGAGAAGAGTGTACTGGAGAGGAGGGTTGTTCAGGGAGAAAAGTGCAACAATGAATGAATGGCAATTCGAAGTCTTGGTAAATTTTCATTGAAATTAATAAAAATTGTTTTAAAAAATAAAAGCAACAGAAACACCGTTGACTTGGGTTGGAGAGCTCTGCTGGCCTAGTAGTAAGAAGCTGCACTGCAAGCCCGAAGCACTTTGAATTCACCAGCTGTTCCAAAGGAGGGTGGGCAGTCTCCTCCCTGCAATTTATTGCCTCTGAATACCCACTGGAGGGTCAGCCATGGGTCATTTTTACACTCAATGGCACACAACAGCAACAACAACCTGGTTTGGATCAAGTAAAGGAAAACTCTTGCTCTTAAATACTTCAGAGAGGTGCTTGACTCCAAATTTACTTTAGAAAAATAGTAGGTTACAATTCAAGATAAACTTGAAAGTAACAGAAACAACAAAGGGTACCGTTCTTGATTCAGGACGGCTTCTTTGCCAATCGATCTTGGTGGGCCTTACCTTTGCTACTGGCTTCTTCCTCTTGGCTTTACCCCCTGGCCTTTGGCCAGATGGAATTTGCTCAACCCTGGCAGATACTACATAAAATTCTTTAGCTCCACCTACAAATTCCTACAGTGAAATCACTCTTGCCAGAAAGATAATTGTCCTAATATGCTCCTCTCTTGCTCCATGGGTCTGTAAGCATAGGTGGCAAGTCCTGTGCTGTCTTCAGTGTTACAAAACTGTGACCTGGTTCTAGAGGAACTTAGCACAAGAACCTAGAGTTTACTCTGCTCCAATTTTAAGGCTTTATGTTAGTGAAGTCCGTGTCTGCCCCTCCGTTGACTTCCTTTAACCACAGTGAAATGGCAAAACTGACAATCTGCCTGCAAAAAAATCCATTGATCTTGCTTTTATAATTGCACACCAGGAGCTGACTGTAGAACTGATCATCTCATGAAGTTACTCATGTCCAAGTTCAAATTGAAGTTGAAAAAAAAATAGAAAACAAGACGAATGCAACCAAATCTTGAATATATCCCACCTGAACTTAAAAATCATCCTACTAATAGACTTAAGGCATTACACACCAAAGATCGAAGATCAGATGTGTTATGGGATAAATCAAGGATGTTTATCCATGAAAAAAGCAAAAGGTCATTACAAAGACAGTGGAGGAATAAAACAACCAAACTGAATGTCAGAAGAGACTGAAAATAATACTAGAGTGTTGAGAAGACAAATCAAAGGAAAGAGATGCTGAAGTAAAGGAGCTGAAGATTTCAAAGGGCAGCCTTTGAATATTATACCAAGAATTAGACCAAGAATATTATATTAATTGAATGTGCAGAAACAGGAATTGGAGAATAAAATGAGAATGATGTTGTTATTTCTCAAGCTGAAATAACTAAAAAGCAATTTCAAGCCTCAAATTGCTCTACTGAGACATCCTACGGGCAAAATCTTGAATGACCTAGGAAGCCTCAAAAGAAGGTGGAGTAATACAGAGAATCACTGTGCCAAAAAGAATTAGCTGACACTGAACTATTTAAGGAAGTTCCATATGACCAACAGTCAATGGTAATGAAGGGGTACGTTCAAGTAGCACTGCAGGCATTGGCAAAAAAGAAGGCCTCCAATATGGATGAGATAGCCATTGATATGTTTCAACTAGTAGATTCAACCCTAGATGTGCTAATCTGTCTAAGGACAGTTGCCTGGCCAACTGACTGAAAGAGAACCATATTTGTTCCCATTCCCAAGACAGATGATCCAGCAGAAAGTGGAATTTATAAAAAAAAAATAATCATTAGTATCACATTCATCAAAATATTGCTGAAGATTATCCAAAACCAGCTAGAACAGCACATTAACAGAGAACTTCCAGAAGTTCAAGCTGGGTTTAGAAGAGGCCATCACATAAGGGATATCATTGCCTGGTGTCCGATGGATCCTAGCTGACAGTAGAGAATACTACTTAAGCTTTCTTGACTATTTAAAGGAATTTAACTGGGTGGGTGATAATGAAGTATGGCTAACATTGAGAAGAATAGGAATCCCAGAACACTTAATTTTGCTCATGCAAAATCTTTATCTAGATCAAGTGGCTGTTGTTGAAATAGAGCAAGGGAATACAGCATGGTTTAAAATTAAGAAAAGTATGTGTCCAGCACAACAAGATAAATTGAAAAAATGGGCACAGGATATGAACAGACACTTCACCAAAGAAGACATTCAGATGGCAAACAAACACGTGAAGAAATGTTCAAAATCCCTAGCTCTAGGAGAGATACAAAGCAAAACAACTATGAGTTATCATCTCACCCTAGTAAGAATAGCAAAATTTAACAGAACAGCAAACATCAAATGCTGGCGAGGCTGTGGAAAAACTTGAACCCTTATTCACTGTTGGTGTAAGTGTAAAATGGTGCAACCACTATGGAAGGCTGTATGGTGCTTTCTCAAAAAGCTGGAAATAGAAATACCATTTGACCCAGGAATTCCACTACTAGGAATTTACCCCAAAGAAATCATAACTGCCACCCAAGCAGATATATGCACACCCATGTTTATTGTGGTTTTGTTCACAATAGCAAAGAGCTGGAAACAACCCAAGTACCCATCAACAAACGAGTGGATAGAGAAGCCCTAGTATATTCACACAATGGAATACTATGCAGCATTGAAAAACAAGGACCTCATGAAATATTTGCAAAATGGATGACCCTGGAAGACATTATGCTGAGTGAAATATCTCAGTCACAAAAGGATAAATATTGCATAGGGCCATTGTTGTAGAACGGGAGTGATATCAGGATTGAGGGAAGACAGAAAAGGAGGGGAGGAATGATATATATTGCATTTAAACAGATGAGGGAGAGAACTATTTAAAAGGGATATATGATTGGGTTTTATTGTCATTACAAAAGTCCGGAGTGAAGGCTGCATAGTGGAGTGGACTTAGGGGAAGGGCTTGCATAACGATGAAAGAATGTTTTGTTTACTTTTCAAGGAGAAGAGTGAATTAGGGGGCAGGGGTCAGACAGGGAGAAAAGTGCTACAACGAATGACTGGAAATCCAAAGTCTCTGTAAACTTTAATTAAAATTATTTTTTTTAAAAAAAGTACTTGTCAGGGTTGTAACCTTTCTCCATTCCTGTTCAGTCTGTATATTGAGCAAATCATTCAAGAAGCTGGTCTCTAGAAATAAGAATATGGTATCAGAATCAGAGGAAGAGTCCTCAAACATCTAAATTATGAAGATGACACAACCTTACTTGCTGAAAGTGAATAACATTTGTAGCTCTTGCTGTAGAAAAACAAAGAACACAGCTTTCATTATGGATCACAGCTCAACATCAAGAAAACAAATAGTCTCAAGATTGGACTAATAGGTATCATGATAGATGGAGAAAAGATTGAAATTGTCAATGATTTCATCTTGCTTGGATCCACAAGCAACATCCTTGGTTCTAGCATTCAGGAGCTCAGAAGATGTATTGCCCTGAGCAAAGTCTGCAGTCAGGATCTTCTCCAAATTACTGAGAAGCAATGATGTCAAGTTGAAGACTAAGGTGCGCCTTATTCAGGCCATGACCTTTTCAGTAATTTGTTATGCATCTGAAATCTGGACAATGAATATGTATGACAGAAGGAGAACTGATGCCTTTGAGCACTGGATATCCCATGAAGTGCCAAAAGAACAAACAAATACGCTTTGGAGAAAGTGCAGCCAGAATGCTTCTTAGAGCCAAAGATAACAAAACTTCATCTTGCATACTTTGGGCATATTTTTAGAAGAGGCTATCCCTTTGAACTGTGGTATTGGAGAAGAATTTTGAATATATCATGGACTGCCAAGAGAACAAACAGGTTCATCCTTGAGAGGGTGAAACCAGGGCTGCTCCTTGGAGTCAAGGATTCTGAAGCTTCATCTGACATACTTTGGGCGTGTTGCAAGGAGGGACTGGTCCTTGGAGAGGGACGTCATGCTTGGAAGCATGGAGGGACAGAGAAGGAGAGGGAGATCATCGATGAGATGGATTGATACAATGACTGGGATAATGAGGGTAGTCATGTCAGAGACAATAAAGTTGCCACAGGATAGAGCAAGTTTCAGGCCATTGTACGTCGGGTCACAGTTGCAAGGGACTCAATGGCACATAACCACAACTACATTCCTTGAAGAGTCATCATGCTTGGAAAGGTGGAGGGCACGTGAGAGAGAGGAAAACAAGATAGATTGACACAGTGACAGCAGCAATGGGCTCACATATGTCAGAAATTATGAGGATAATAGGACAGAGTTCAGATTTGTTGTTGGCCTTAGTGATGATCCCATGAATTTTGCAAGATCAACATTGTTGTTGATATGTGCCATGAAGTCACCTGCGACTCATAGTGATCCTATGTACAATAGCTCTGAAGCCTGTCCTGTTCTGAACCAGTCTCACTGACTCTGGTACACCTACCTTCTTGTCCTAGTTACTGTATCGATCCATCTCATCTAGGTTCTTCCTCTCTTATGCTGTCCTTCCACCCTTCCTAACATGATGTCCTTCTCCAAGGATAGGTCCCTCCTGGCACATGGTGAAAGTATGCGAGATGGAGCTTCAAAATCCTAGCCTCCAAAGAGAAATTTGTTTCACCCTCTCCAAGACAGACCTATTTGTTTTCTTGGTGGTCCATGGTATGTTCAAGACTCTTCACCACAACAATTCAAAGGCATCCATTCTTCTTCTATTATGCGTAGTCATTATCCATCTTTCTGATGCATAGCAAGTGATTGCAAAGACCATGGACTGGTTCAGGCACACCTTAGTCTCTAGACTGACTGACATCATTGCTTCACAGTACTCTGGAAAGGTCTCTGACAGATGTACCTAATCAATTTGTCTTTTGATACCTTGAATGCTGGTGCCAACAGTGTTGATTGTGGAGCCGAGCAAGCTGTAACTGCTAGCAACCTCAATGTCGTCTCCATGCATCATGGTGCTGCCAAATGGCCGAGTGGTGAGAATCTTTGTCATCTTGATGCTAAGCTTCAAACTATATTGAAGACTACAGTCCTTGACTTTCTTCAGCAAGCATTTCATGTTCTCCTCAGTTTCAGCAAGCAAGGTTGGGTCCTCTGCATAAAGTAGGTTGTTGATGAGTCTTCCTCCAATCCTTATACTACATTCCTTCTCATAAAGCCCGGGCTCCCTAATGATCTATTATGCATATAGATTGAAAAAGCATGGAGACAGGATGCATCCCTGATGCACTCACTTCCTAATCTTGAATCATGCAGTATTTCCCTACTCTGTTCTGAAGACTGCTTCCTTGTCTATATCCAAGTTTCACATAAGCACAATCAAGTGTTCTGTGATTCCAATTCTCCTCAAGGTTAGCCACAACTTATTGTGATCCACACAGTCAAATGCCTTTGCATAGTTAATGAAACACAGATAGATATCTGGTTGGTACACTTTGCATTCTGAAAAGATTTATCTGACATTGGCGATGATGTTTCTACTGTCACAGACTCTTCTAAACCCAGCTTATATTTCTGGTAGTTCTGTCAATGTACTGTTCCAGTCATTTCTGGATAATTTTCAGCAGCATTTTGCTTGCGTGTCATATGAATGAGAGAAGTCGTGGTACATTCAGACAATGGAATACCATGCAGCATACAGGAGGAATGATTTTGTAAATTACTGCCTAACTTAGGAGGGACTGGAGAGCATTATGCTGAGTGAACGTAACTCAGCCCCATAAGGACAAATACTGTAAAAAACCATTATTGTAGAATGAGTATGAGGCTTCAAAGTGGGGAGGGTGAAATCGTAGTGTTGTTGTTGTTGTTGTTATGTGCCGTCGAGTCGTTTCCGACTCATAGCGACCCTATGCACAACAGCCCTAAACCCTGCGCCAACCGCACC
>NW_006399767.1:9812012-9820619 GCF_000299155.1 Elephantulus edwardii | reverse complement strand
GACTGCTGACATTTTTCTTTTGACCAGTGTCTCTTAAGTTTAGTTGTGCTGTCTCCAAGGGAAGGTGACGTGTCCTGTAGAACTCCTGTGTAGATTATGTTTCCCCTGCGGCCCTCGGGCCCGCCAGAAATCCTGGGTACCTTTGAAAAACGCCTCTCCATTGCTTATCAGAGGTGGCTACTGCTTTCAAGCTTCCCTTTCGCCCAGGAGCACGTTGTCAGAGTTCCCAAGGGCTTCTTCCCACCGGAAATCCCGGGTACCTTTGAAAAAAGGTAGTGTTACTCATGATAATATCCACATTCTGTCAGGTTACCTTTTTTTGGAATGAGAATAAATATATATCTCTTCCAGTTAGATGGATAGGTAGTTTTCCTTCAGATTTCTTGGCACAACTTGGTAAGCACATCTAGGACAGCATCTGTTATTGAAATAGGTCAACTGGTATTCCATCAATTCCTGGGGTTTTATTTTTTGCCAAGTCTTTTAGAGTAGCCTGAACTTCCTCCTTCATCATCAACGCCCCTTGATCATATATTGTTTCTTTAAATTCTTCTGTGTTAGCCTTTTTTTTTTTTTGTTTTGGGTCTTTTTTAAAAATTCATTTTAATGAAAGTTTACAGAGACTTTGGATTTCCATTCATTCATTGTTGCATCTTTCTCCCTGCCCAACCTCCCTCTGAGTTCACTCATTGTTATAATGAGTCCTTTCATTGTTATACAATCCCTCCCCCCAAGTCTACTCTATGCAGCCTTCATTTTGAAAAGGAGAAGAAAATTCTTTCATTGTTATACAATTCCTTCCCTCAACTCCACTCCACAATGCAGCCTTCGTTCTGTACTCCTTTCATGACAGTAATACCTAATCATATATCTCTTTTAAACAGTTCTCTCCCTCATCTGTTTTAATGCAGTATACATAATTTATCCCATCTTTCTCAGTCTCCCCCTAACCGTGATGTCAGTCTCATTTTACAACAGTGGCACCATGCAGTATTTGTCCTTTTGTGACTGAGATATTTCAATCAGTATAATGTCCTCCAGGGTCACCCATTTTATTATTTCCTGAGTTCCTTGTTTTTTAATGCAGCATGGTATTCCATTGTGTGAATATGCCACAGCTTCTCTGTCCATTTGTTTGTTGATGGGCACTTGGGTTGTTTCCAACTCTTTGTTATTGTGAGCAAAGCCACAATAAACATGGGTGTGCATTTATCTGCTTGGAAACCAGAATGGCAAAACTTCATCTCACATACTTTGAACATGTGGTTAGGAGAGGTCAGTCCTTGGAGAAGGACATCATACTTGTAAAAATGGAGGTCATAATAGACCCTTGACAAGATGGGTTGACACTGGTTTTCACAATGGGCTTATGTATAGGTTAAGCAATGGAAGTGTTCAGGTCACAGTGAGTCATAGTCACCTTGATGGTACATACCAACTACTATTTAATATCTCAGCTTTTATAGCTGTCATTCATTTCCAATGATTCCATTCCCTTCTTGAGGTTTTATAATGAAGTGAAAATTAGAAAAAAATTCTTGGGGGTTGTTAATCCATCATTAACTCTTTTTTAGGATGATTAATTTTATGACCAATGATTTATTCCTTACAAATCTTTTTTAATTGAGATTTTAAATGAAAGTTTATAGAGAACTTGGATTGCCATTCATTAATTGTTGCACATTTCCATTGACTTTTTGGTAAACACTTTTGTTACATTTTTAAACTAAGCTGACTTTTTGGTAAACACTTTTGTTACATTTTTAAATTAAGTCACTTTCATTGTTCACTTCTAATTATTCTTTTCTTTCTGAATTACTGACGCTATTCTACCTACTTGGTAATCAGTTGGTGCACAAACATGTGCCAGATCACACTCTCTATGAGCTAAGTGTCTGTAAACTGCAGAGCTTTTTCCCAATATTCCTCTTTTCTCTAAAAAGCCATAGGAAATACTGTGCATCCCCCAATCATCTGGACTATTTAAGAGACGTAAAGCATAGGTTAACAGTTAGAGCTGGGAGGGTGAGAAAACCAGGTAGGTGAAAAATAGTATCCAGAAAATCCAAGTCTCTTTATGTGCTTTGAATCAGCTTTGATCCAACTAACCACTTGACTGATGGGTATTCAAATTATTTCCTTAAACTGGATATAATTCAATCAAAGATAATTATTTTGTGATTCAGTATCTGATATCTCAATTTTGCTAGTGTTTAGGAGCCCTTTTTCACATCTTTGAAAACTCCAGTTCTTGTCTGCGTGGGCATGCCATGGATTGGAATCAGTGGAACCAGCAACACCCTTTAGCGTTCTGAGTATAGTGCAATCAACACAGATATAGTCTTGCCTCATGTTTGTTTTGCTGCTTAGGCTTCACTCAGCTCTTTCCAAGGCTTAAGTCATGTGCTGTTTTTATTGTGTTGTGATGTGCCACTAGGTCTGAACTCATAGCTGACCCTCCAGCATGTTTTCAGAGGCTGTAAACCACATGAGAGGAGGCTGCCTATCTTTCTCCCTTAAAGCAGCCGTTGCATTTGAATAACCTGGCTTTGCGTTGGCAGAACAACATTTATCAAATATAGTTTGCGCTCCTCTCTAACTCTGAGTCTGCAAATGTTTAAGTAGAAAAGAAACATGAATTTTATCTAATTTTATTTTTAGTGTGATTAATACTTATTTCATTTTCAAAGAACCAAATAATTGCAAAACAAAATACTACTGAGATGATGCTCAATCTCTTCCTTATATTCAGGCTATTACTAGGTGGCATTAAGAAGAAAATGTAATTCTGTGTAATTCCAAACTATCGTGGTAACCAAAAAGTTTCAAAATGCTCCCCCCCCCCCATTTTATTATTTTGTTTGTGTGTACCATCAAATCAGATCTGACTGGTACAAAAGGAGATTGCCCCTTTTCTCCAGCAGAGCATCTGGTGGATTTGAGCCAAGTACCTCTGGGATTGCAGTGCAGCTTCTTACCGCCAGGCCACCAGAACTCCTCAAAATGCCTTTTCAAAGAATTGTTAAATCTCTCCTCTTAATTAAGAAAATTGTTCACCTCCATTGTTTCTCTATGTTAATAAAATATTCAAGACACTGTTTAAAAATATGTATATTCATGGTGACCATATTTACCATAAAAATGAGAATAAAATGACTAAAAGGCAATAAGTTAAGACAGACATAATTATAAGTAGCATGAATAATAGGGCAGTATTTCAATCAGTTTTAGGGGAGAAAACCTAAGTCCTTTGGAAAAAATATGACTGTGTTCTGGCTGTTACAAACGTATTTCACCAGAAATCAAGGTACAAGAGTCATCACATTTAATTTTTACTTTCTTTTGCGTTCCCAACATAAGTAGATAGATTTATACATTGCTTATGAATTATCAGAAATTTTATTAATTCTGAACAAAAGTACATGTATTTTTTACCTATGCATAAAAAGTCATCTTTTTAAAAATTATAATACATATTTATTCATAAAGTACATTTCAAATAAGCACATTCCTTGTAATAGTAATTTAAAGTGCAATATAGAAGATGCTTTAAATAGTGCAAACTGTGTAATACATTATATGTGCCATGTTCAAACAAAGCAAGACTTTATCCCAAAGGTAGGGAGAGCAATGCAGACATACATTCACATCTTAAGTCCTTTGCAAGTATTTGTGTTTTGGTTTGCGTGTGCATGTGTTTGTACACATGTGTCTGAGAGAAAGAGACAAACAGGTATTGTGTGTGTGGAATTGTTGATGGTCTGTGCAAATATTTGAAATGTGTTACCTAGAATTTGAAATCTTTAAACACTGACATAACTATGAAGTCTTCATTTCAAAGCAGCCTTAGGCACGTAGTAATGGTTGAGCTATTTCAGGCTGCATAAATTGTAAGTTTGGTATTTGATTGTGAATTAAATGTTTAATAAAAATGACCAAAAAGATAATAACTAAGATGCTACCAAGAGAGGGTACTATGAAATAAGCATATGAGTATTCTGGCTTATATTCTCTTTGTTCAATAATACATCTGGAGCGGTTCATAAGAGCAGTAGTTCTTGAAGTTGCCAAGTTCAGCAGATCCTGGACATTCTGGAAAGATCCATTGTGTGGCAGGGCAGTGATATTAAGAAGGTGGCACAGAAGTGGGTACAGGTCTGTGAGGTTCATGGATCCTTTTGTGAAGTTCTTTTTGAAGGCAGGACCATGGGCTAAAAATATTGGATGCATTTGTGGTAATGCATTATCATAACCATGGTTACCTACTAAAAAAGAGAAAATGCAAAGTAAGTTAGCCAGTTAGATGGTATTAAAATGGGAATAATTACTGTACGGTCAGTCTGAACTTAAACAAAAAAACTATTTTATATGACTTGAAACAAACAAAAGTTCATAATTGTGTAAGCAAACAGTTTCCAATTTTGTCAACATCACAATTTTCTTCAGGAAGCAAAAAAGCCAAATGATCCCAAATCTTTCTGTCCTGCTACCATCACTTTAAGCAGCAGAGAAAGAAAAGGGACCAAACAAAGCTAAGCCAAGTTAAGAGGAAGATGAAAGTAATCCTCTCCTCAGCAGTGGTAGTGGTTGTTAATTGCCCTGGAGTGGAGTACACTCATAGCAACTCTGTGAACAAAAGAACTAGTACACTAACATTCAGCAAATATTTACAGGGAACTTTGCACATTCCAACTACTTTTCGAATGATAAAGGCATTCTTCTGTCAGGTTCAAAATTTCCGATAAAGGGGAGGAAACCAAAAAGGACCACAAGACAAACCAAAAAATCAGATCTAGTTAGAGCGACAACTCTTTACCCAAAAGCAAAGGCTAAGAAATGGGTGTAGCTTGGGAAACTACAGACTTTGGAGTTCCAGAACAGGATGCTTTTAATCTGGCCATCATCAAAGCCAAAACTTTAGGGCTCTTTTGATGCAGCAAGTGATACAAAACTAAAGGAAGAAAAATCTCCTACTTCAAAGTCTTTTGTATCCGGCATAATATCAAGTAGCCCAGGCTTGGCCTAGGGTTTAAGGCAGTAGGAGGCTTCAAGCCTAAAAGGGCCTGAATGTTCAGACATTCCTCTAGGTCATATAGCCCTGATGTACAAGTTGCCGTACCGCAGTCACTCGTGGTTGCTGTGAGGCTGAACACTGTGACACGGATATGTCAATGTGTTAATGGTTGGTTACCCAATGCGGACAGAGAGTGGGGTGAAGCTCCCCAATTAACACAAGCTTGGAAGGAGGAGTGGCATCCACTTCCATAATAGCTTGCCTCTGGAAACCCTATGAACCTGGAGAGGATGAAAGACACCCAAGCGTCGAGGACTCTCCTTCATAGGGTCACTATGAGTTGCCTGTGACTCAATGGCACTTAACAACAAAAACAACATAATATCAAGAGTTACTGTTGATAAGATGGCAACCTAAGTAAAGGAAAACACTTCATTTTGCGTGTTGGAAGCAGGATTTCTAATACACTCTAAGTGGATTCTAAATTTATCCTGTGGAAATAAGTTCAAAATTACTCCACATCTTATCAGGAAAAAAATGACAAATGCAATTCTTTTTGGAAACAGGTAAAGCAAAGCTGGCTGAAAAATTGATAGAGCCAAAAGGGGAAGGAGATTAGAAAGTTATTACAAATAAAATGGATTAAGTACTTATTCAATTAGAATATAAAGAATATTATTCATTTTACAGGTTTCAGTTACAGACTAAGTATCAGTGTATGTCAGCAAACATCTTTGGCCTGATGTCTTCAAGAAGTTACCTCCTTTTAAAACCTCAAGGATTCTTACTTTTCTATTCTTGTATAATACTAGTTATTAGATCAGGAACTACTTGTACTATCCATAGCACCCATTTCAACTAAAACCAAACTGAATAGGAAATATTAATTTCTAATATACTCACACAGAAATCCATCTGACTTATTCTGTAAAATATGCCACCCTTGGTCAGCCACAGCGATGATTGGTTGAATCCGACTGTTGTATCTGTAATGCCATCTTTCTGGAATCTCCTTTTTTTTGTAAACAGTAAGATTAGGATGAGCATGAGCTAGAGCTTCATAGACTTCATCAAATTTACCTAAAAGGAAGAGAGGAGGAGAAACACTCAAGCAAGATATGCACTGGTATAAAGAAACAAATAAGGGCAACAGGGGTCCATTACTACTTCTTAAATGTGGAATCCCTGCATTTGAGGGGGAAAAAAAGCCAGCAAGCTGAACATTATTAAATAGAACTAGCATTTTATGTGCAAGAACTCTTATGTCATTTCAGGGAAAATATCCTGAGGAGAATGAAGTGGAGGAAAATGTAATCATCTTTTTAATGTAAATTCACTTTATTAGAGGACATTTTACAGAATCAGAAATCTCTAAACTCTAGAGATAGAAATGCACACACAAATACATATACAGGTGTTAGTTGATGGCGCTAAGTAAAATATCTAAGGTATTTTAATATACCACAGATTAAAGAGCTCAAGTCTGAAAATTCGGAATGCTGGCATCGAGAAGCACTGTACGAAAGACTTTAAAAAAATATTAAAAGCTTAAGAAGTAAATTGTTTTCCTGTGAACCACCCATGTTATTGTTATGAGTCGACTCCAACTCATAGAGACTCTATGTACAACAGCTCTGAACCCTGTTCTCTCCTGAGTCAACCTTACTACCTCTGACACATTTACTCCTATTGCTCCAGTGACGGAGTCAATCCATCTCATCAAGGGTCTTCCTCTCTTGAGCTGTCCCTTCACCCTTCCAAGTATGATGTCCCTCTCCAAGGACTGGCCCCTCCTTGGAACATGCCCAAAGTATGTCAGACAAGCTTCAGAATCCTTGACTCCAAGGAGCAGCCAGGTTTAACCCTCTCCAGGATGAAACTGTTTATTCTCTTAACAGTCCATGGTATACTCAATACTCTTCTCTAGCACCACAGCTCAAAGGCATTAATTCTTCTATTATCCCTAGCCCAGCTTTCTGATGCTTAGCATATTTGTGAAGATCATGGCCTGGATCAGGGGCACCTTAGTTTCCAGACAGACATTGTTGCTCTTCAGTACTCTGGAGAGGTCCCTGATAACAAACCTTCCCAATGCAACTTGTCTTTTAATTTCCTGGCTGCTGGGACCAAGAGTGTTGATTGTGGAGCCAAGCAAACTACTGATAATAATCTCAGTATCTTCACCATGATCATGATGCTGCCAATCAGCCCAGTGGTGAGAACTAATATACATTGTTTTATAGCATTAATTACCATATTTATAATGTAATCCCACTCTATTTCTTTTTCTTTCTATTGCCAACAAACTATTCTAACTGATGGCTGGGTATTAGATACAGACTTGGGAGGAAAGCAACTTGTGAAATGGAAGAGCTCTCTAAGCACTGGAGGTGCCTCAAAAGTACTTAGACTGGGTAATAATAGGCATATATCAATAGTAATTAATTATATAAAATGCAATGTATATGAACTATGTATGAAACAATGTAAATGAAAGATTGTATAAAACAAAATGTACATGAATGAAACACAATGTAAACGAATTTTGGGTGGTGTTTTTTTTTAAACGAATTATTGCATGAAAACAAAGTAAAAATATTTTGTAAAAGAGTCCTTCCTGTAATTTTAAATGTTGCAAACCTGGCTATTACTTTTAATCTTTTCCTTCAAAAAATCAGTGTTAGTTTAAAAGTTAGCTTTTATAGCCACTACATTAGCCCCTTCTGGTCTCCACATAGCTTAACTGCAGAGACATGGTCTTGCAAATGATCAACAGCTGTGGGACTTAGATAAGAGAGTGCTTCCCACACTAACCAGCCAGACTTGAAGAAGACTAGAGCAAGACCCTGGTGATGGTGGTGGAGAGATTGTGGCATTGCTACAGAGAAACTGTGGCAAGGTTTAACCAGAGAACACTGAGATAAAGGTTACAGTTAAAGATTCTGCTATTCTTACTGGATTATGGAAGGGGAAACTGACTGCTTAAGTGAAACTGGAGTCTGGACTAACAGAACAATTGTGCCTTGGTACTTCTAGACTAAAACTTGGACTTGCAATGGGTGATATTCTTTGACTCTCCCACTCTCCATCATTTTTGCCTTATAAACCTCACTCTTGTTACCACAACTATCAGTAAAGTCTGTGAGTCAACATAAAATATCAGAGCCAAATGATTGGAGGAAATGTGTGGCGGAGAATGAGGGGATGCCATCTCTGACCAAACAGCTGTTTATTTGCTGCTATGGATATTATTGATGGGGACAGTCCCGCTTTATTAAGTGGTTAGAAGTAGGACTAGGCCATCCTCATTTGCTCCTTTAAAAAAAAAAAATTAAAAATATTTTTTTAAAAAGTATTCTGTGTAATTTTAAATTCATGAATCTTGGCCATTACTTTTAATCTTTTAAAATCCATTTATAGGGGTTTTCTCTTTCCTCTCACACCCCAATAATGAAACATCATAATCATTTATAATGGCAATAGAAAGGATGACGTGATTTTCTTAAACAACAACAAAAACCCCTTGCTATTTTGTATCATCCACTGAAAACTGTGTGTAGGTGCACAAGTATATTTTTTTAAATTTTATTTTA
>NW_006399767.1:9774248-9811672 GCF_000299155.1 Elephantulus edwardii | reverse complement strand
TATTTGTCTTTTTGTGACTGAGATATTTCACTCAGCATAATGTCCTCCAGGGTCACCCATTTTGAATAATATTGCATGTGTTCCTTGTTTTTCAATGCAGCGTGGTACATTTTAACATCATTGTTTCATAAGCTTCTCTTAATGCTCCTATGAAAGATTTAAGTCGTTTGTTAGGTATTCCAGCTTTTCAGAATCAGTTCTCTGATATGATATATTGCCATTGTTAGGTGCCACCAAGTTGACTACAACTCTCAGCAACAATTTATTTATTTCTTTTTCTTTTCTTGTTGTGCACTGTCGAATCAGATCCAACTGGCACAGGAGAAGATTGCCCCTCCTTCTCCAGTAGACCATCTGGTGTATTTGAACCACATGCCTTCGGGATTGCAGTGCAGCTTCCTTGCCACTAGGCCACCAGAACTCCCTCTCAGCAACGATATAAAAAATAGACCTTGCCCTATCCTGTGCCATCCTCACAATCACTGATATGCTCAGGCCCATTGCAACAGTCACTGTCACAATCCATCTCATTGAGAATCTTCCTCTCTTTCTCTGACCCTTCACCTTTCCAAGCATGATGTCTTTTTCTCAGGGCTGGTGCCTCCTCAGCCAAAGTATGTGAGAAGAAGTTTCACTATCCTTGCCTCTAAGTAGCATTCTGGTTGCACCACCTCCAAGACAGATTGGTTTCTCCTAGATTTGCAACCCAGACCAGTTTAAAACCAAAACCCCAAACTTATTGTTGTTGAATTGGTTACAAGACCGAGACTCCCATATGTAACAAAGTCAAAATGCCTCACAGGGTTTTCTTGGGTCAGTGAATTAAAGGAAGACCCTCAATAAGATGGGTTTGCCCAATGGCTGCAACAATGGGCTCAAACATAGCAATGAGGGCTCAGGTCTGGCAATGTTCTTCCTGTTGTCCATCGGGTCACTAAAAGCCAGAATATACTAATGAACACCCAACAGCAACAACTGTCTTTAAGGAGGCAGCTGATCATACACGCCCTTCGCCACTCAAGGCTATTGTTACAACAAAGTCATGGTAAAAGACAGAAGAGCAGATACATGCCATGCTATACCACCTACTCTGTTAACTAAAGAGGTTCCAAATCTTTTTAGCTTGATTAGTGGTACAATGGACTTTTATGAACATAATTTATTAAAATGCCAAGGTCTTTTTCTTACTTTGCTTATTTATAAACACAAAGCAAAATGAAACTAAACAGTTGCCATTAAGTTGACCCTGAGCCCTGGTGACAGAATGGGTGTCACAGTAACACTATGATCTTCAGGGTTTTCAAGGGCTGAGTTTACAAAAGTAAATTGCCAGGCACTTCCTTTGAGGTATCTTTTCAAGGATTTGAACTATCAACCTATCTGTTGGTAACTTAACCATTCAATTACCCAGCTACTCTCTTCATTTATAGATAAAGAAAATATGTCTTAGTTTGAACAGAAGTCTTCTGATGTCTGGTTCATAGCAGAGCTCTCTTTCCTATATTCTATTATGTATAGAAGAATGTTGAGTGTACTGTTGTTGAGGACCGTTGAGTGGGAACTGAACCATAGCTGACTTTCCTGTGGGTTTTCAGAGGCAGTTAATTACACAGAAAAAGATAGCTCTTCTCCCACAGAGCAGCAGGTGGATTCAAACTGGATATCTTTGGGATTGCACTGCAGCTTCTTATCACTAGACCACCAGAGTTCTCTTTGTGTAGAAGAATATACATCCTATGCTTTCCTTTCTAAAAGCAGCTCTGGTGGGATAGTGCATAACATGTTGAACTGCTAATAAAAAGGCCAGTGGTTCGATACCACCACCTGCTACACTAAGAAGGAAGTCTCCTTCTATAAAGGTTTTGTTGTTGTTGTTGTTGTTGTTATGTGCCGTCAAGTCACTTGCGACTCATAGCGACCCTATGTACAACAGCCCTAAACTCCGCTCTGTCCTGTGCCAATCGCACTGTCTCTGACACTCCCATCCCGATTATCCCAGTCACTGAATCAATCCACCTCATAGAGGGCCTTCCCCTCCTGTGCTGTCCCTCCACCCTCCCAAGAATGATGTCCCTCTCTAAGGACCGGTCTCTCCTCACAACATGTCCAAAGTATGTTAGACGGAGCCTCAGAATCCTTGCCTCCAAGAAGCCACCTGGTTTAACCCTTTCCAGGACAAATCTGTTTGTTTTCCTAGCAGTTCATGGTATTCTCAATACTCTTCTCCAGCACCACAGCTCAAAGGCATCAATTCTCCTTCTATCCTCCTTGGTCATTGTCCAACTCTCTGATGCATAACAGGTGATTGTGAAGACCATGGCTTGTATCAGACGCACCTTAGTCTCCAAAGAGACACCATTGCTCTTCAGCACTTTGGAGAGGTCCCTAACAGCAGACTTTCCAATCTTGAAAACCCAGTGGAAGGTCACTGTGAGCTGAAACTGACTCAATGACAGGTTTGGTTTTGTTTGTTTAGGTTTTTTTTTTTTTTTTACTCTTCTATCTATACGCTGCTTTCTATTAAGAGAGTTCTCACAATGATGTCAGTCTAGAGACTAAGGTGTATCTAAATCAGGCCATTGTCTTCAGAGAGTTGAACAATGACTAAGACTGACAGAAGAATTGATGCCTTTGAGTTCTGGTGCTGGAGAAGAGTCTTGAACATACCACGCACAGCTAACAAATAGGTCTGTTTTGGAGAGGACGAAACCAAGTTTCTCTATGGAGGCTAGAATTTTGAAGCTTCGTCTGTCATATTTTGGGCACATGGCCAAGAGAGAGACTGTTCCTTGGAGAAGGACATCATGCTTGGAAGGGTGGAGGGACAGCACAGGAGAGGAAGACCCCGGCTGGGATGGATTGATACAGTGACTGGGGCATTGAGGGTTGGTGTGTCAGAATTGGTGAGACTGGCTTAGGACAGAGCAGGCTTCAGAGCTTTGGGTCACAGGCAACTCAAAAGCACATAACAGCAAAACAACAACTAAGTAGGCTATAGAAGGCTACTATGAAGTAACTGGAATTATTCCGAGAAAGGCAGCTACTGCTTTCATTTTATTACATATTTACAAAATGGTGAAAACCTACTGCTATGAATATATTGTTTTTGTTTTCCTTGTTCAAATTCTGATTCCTGGTGACCCCATGTACGGAGAATTATCCTAAAGAGTTTTAATGCTGTGACCTTTCAGAAGGCTATCACCAGGTCTGTCTTCTGGGGCATCTTCTTGTGGGTTTAAAGCACCAGCCTCTTTTTAGCAATGAAATGCTTAACAATTTGTGCCACCAGAGTCCACCAATTGCTGTATATTAAGAAAGCCTAAATAATTCAAATCTACTAGGAAATAAGAATATTCTCAGAGTCTAAAGATTAAATCCCAATATATTACAAGAGAGCTCTCGTGGTTTTGTGGTAAGGAATTGCATTGCCAACTTAAAGTTACATGGTTCGAATCTACCAGCTACTCTGCAGGAGAAAGATGGGCAGTCTCCTCCTGTGTGACTTACTACCTCTGAAAACCCACTGGAGTGTCTGCTATGAGTCAATTTTGACTTGATGGTAAACAGTAACACCACATTACAATAAAACTGGCAAAAATGCTTTAAATGCAGGCTATGGTGGCTGTTAAGGGTTTTCAGATGCTATAAACTGCAAGGTGGATTTGAACCACATGCTATTGGTTTGTCAGCACGACTCCTTACCACTAAGCCACCAGATCTATCTTTTAAAGGTACTGAGATAGCATTTCCCAACTCACTTAATCATGCTGTAAAATCAGTATGAGAAGAGGGGAAATGCACAATCAGCCTCAGATCACCATTTAAGTCCAATTTACCTTCTTTTGGCAAGATGGCAGCCACTGGTGATTGGTCAATCAGAATGTAGAGGTCATTATCCAGATACCGGTCAAGTTCAATGATCCTTTCCTCAGAACACTGTGTCATCCCATGATCACTGGTGATGATGAGGTTCAGAGTGTTCCACAACTTTGCTTTTCTTAACATTTTTATGAGATATCCCAGCTTATTGTCAATATCTGTAATGACAGACTTCATGAGCGGGCTGTCAGGTCCCAAATGGTGGCCCATGTCATCCGGGTCCTCCCAATAGAGAAGACCAAGATTGATAGGCTCTTTTAATGTAAACCATTCAATAATTTTGGCCACTCTGTCTTCAAATGGAACAGATTCATTGTAGGGCAAGTAGTGAGTGGGAAAACTCTTGTGTATTTCCACATCTGTTCCAGGCCACATTGCTGCACCACTGGTGTGTCCTGCCCTTTGACTGGTGATCCATATCGGGGTTGCTTCTTCCCAAAACTCAGAATCATAAATACTCATATCATCCAAGGAGAAAGATTTATTCAGAACAGGATCAAACATGCTGTTCGAAACAATCCCATGACTCTCTGCAAAGAGGCCAGTTACCATCGTATAAAAGTTAGGGTAGGTCTTTGTAATAAAGATATTTGTAACTTGCTTCACATGAACACCAGCCTTCATGATGTAATGAAAATGGGGTGTTGGAAATCTATATAAGTAATCCCAACGGAATCCATCAAATGCCACTAGCAGGACCTTTTGCTGGTCTGGTTGGAGAGAAAATGTAGTTGTGAGTGTTAATGTGGCAAGAATGAAGACCGTCCAGAGAAGTTTTGGAGTCATTTTCAAAGCACTTGTTCCATTCAATGTAAAACACTCTGTAGAATAAAGACAGAAGTTAATGACACCAATTTTGCTGCTTATATTTCACCCTAAACTAAGAATACTGTTGCTCAGTTATCCCAGTTACATCATAAGGCACATCTTGGAAGAATTATGTTGCAGAACACTCTATCTCCATCTACAAACCTGTGGTTATCTGCATAAAAAAACTTTATTAAAAATTCAGCTGCATTATAAAACTTTTATCCAAAATGTATCAAAACATTCCTCTGAGAAATACTTTAGATAAGTTCCCCACTAGCATTTTAAAAGAAGTAATTAACTTACAACTTCTCAGAAACATTGTCAGGTTGCCTTGGACTTCTGATATAGTATGCTAATTGAAAGGTTAGGAGTTCAAGTCCACTAGCCACCTTGCAGGAGACAGATGGACAATCTCTTCTCCTGTGGATTCACAACCTTGGAAACCTGATAGGTGGCCACTTTGTGCTAGAATTAACTTGACAGCAGATAGGTAGCATTGATGGAGTATATACCATTAGCAAAGCCCAATAATGGTGCTTTTTTAAAAAACACATTTCCATTTTCAAAACCAAGTCCTTTATGTTTGATTCATTATAGATAAAGATGTTACAAGAGGAGAAAATAGATGAATTTGTTTCTTGAATGAAAATAAAATTTGCATCATTCAGATTCATTTGTGAAATGTACAGCCATTTGTTAATAATCAAAGCATTAAACCTCTTTAAACAATTAAGTTATGAACTAATTACAAACAGAAACATAATTCTGAAATTTAATGTTCACCTTCTTACAGTGAAGTTAGATTAAAATTTTATATATTCCCAAATGCTTGTATTCTAGCTATTAAAACTAAAACTCAACATGGATAAAAGGTATGTAAATATTTCAAATTATCACTGGACTTGAACTTTAAGCAAGGATCTTTTGTTCTCTATTTTTGTTGACCATTCTTGCATGAAGGTATTTAAAAGTCCACCAAAACTTGGATCTAATAACTCTTCCTGTTAAATAATATTTTAATTGAACTTTTGAAATGTAATTTGGAGATGTTGTTGGAGGCTGTTGAGTCTACTCCATTTCATAAAGTTGTTGTTGTGTTGATTGCCTTTGACTCAAGCTCAACCCAGAGCGACTTTAAGAGCAAAAGGCCTGAAGCCCTTTTGCAGCTATGGACATTTATCAAAGTTCTTAGTTTCCAGAGGCATGTTGTTTAGGAAGTGGATGCCACTCCTGCTTCCAATTCATAAAGACCCTTTGTAAAACAGAATAAAACCGTATCCAATTCTGCACCATCCTTACACTCTGCTATTCTTAAACCCTGTTTTAAGTCATTAAATGCCAGTCCACCCCATTGAAGGTCTTCCTCTCCTTTGCCAACCCTCTGATTTTCCAGTCATCATGAGCCTATTAAAAATACTTTTAAACTTCAAAAATAGACACTCTGTTGCACTAGTATATCTTAAGTAAAGGAAATAAAGATTGCTTGCTGACTTGCTCTGCTTTCAGAAGCACCAATTGTATATGAACTCTATGTTAACTAAGAGGAGTAATTTTGTTTTGTTTTTAAACTGTGGCTTCACCATACCCAGGGCTTTACTTAAACTGAAACTGATTTAAGTATTAGTTTGAGACAAAGGCTTATAAGTGAAATAAAAAAACCACACTTCTGAAATGGTAACTTTTTCCAATTTTGGAAGAAACATTATCAATCACTTCCAATAGAAATAGAAAAAAGTGCAACAATGAATGAATGGAAATCCAAAATCTCTGTAAATGTTCATTAAAATGAATTAAAAAAAGTTTACTACTCTCTCTTCTTCCAATTTTCTCTCTATTGTTTCTAATACAGTGAAAGCTAATAGCAATCCAAATTTAAGTTAAGATTAAGAACAAGCCAATTACACAGAACACTTTCTCTACTCCTGTTTAAGTAAATTAGTTCTTTTAGGTAAGCAGACTAGGACAGCATTTGGGACAAAAGAAAGTTAAACTTAGATGTGGTTTAAAGCTTATGAAGGCTGGGTAAGGACACCATCACATTGAGAGCAGAAAGCAATGAACAGGATAGATGGAGGTAACTTCTCTTTGACCAGAAACTGCAGATAGCAATGGAGTTCCTAGATCTGTGTGCAGGCTTCACCTGACTGCCTTCCACTTTCTCCTCCTCAAGTTCCTTCCCTATAGATGGCCTTAGGAATCTGTAAGGACCTGGCACCTAGGAAGAGGAAGAAATGGACAAGTAAAGTTCAGGGTGGCGAGAATACACGCGAGGGGTTGGGTAGGGTGCACCATTCCATCTTCTCCAGCAGGATTCGATCCCAGACACCAAACAGGGTCACTGCATAGGGAAGTGCGTTCTGAAGCCTCAAATTTCGCGACCACTGAGGCCCACAAACAGGGCTCCATGCGTATCTGGGGGCTCAGTGAGCCCCTGGGGGGTGGTCCCCGGAAAGCAAGACGCCAACCCCTGCTGGACTCTTACCCACGCAGCTTTCAGATCAGTCTGCATCTGCTTCGGGCACCCGAAGGGGAGGATAGAAGCAGCAAGGAGCGTCCTACGAAAGAAGAACCGATGCTCACCTGCCCGCACCCCGGGCGCAGAGCACCTGACCCTCACCACCTCCTCGCCGCAGGCCCCGCCCCGCGCCTCCCATTGGTTAGGGCAAGATTGCCACTTGTGCCAGAGTTGCTAAGCGAAAGCCAGGTTCTCGAGTAGCTGGCTCGCCTGTCAATCAGCAAGAGCAGGGCGGGCACTGCTGGGTTTGCGGATGGAGGGCGGGATTTAGCTGTAGGGAAGGACCCTCTAGGGCCTAGTTATGAGGTCAGAGGATTGTGAAGTCCAGCTCGCCTGTCATTGCCCGCATTGCGAGTCTGTCCAGACTGACCACAGGGCCCATCTGCAGTGGTACTTTTTCCTACAATGGCAGTTGTTCTGTTGCCAGTGGTGCTGACCGATTCTAATACACTACCCCAAGTCATGTATGCACTCTGGTATTTTTAAAAGCTACTTTTCTCTTTGTATCTGATCTCTCAGGTGAAGTTTCTTCCTTATCTCTTCTTGTCAACCGGATAGGAGAGCTTGAACATGAGTTTCATTGTGCAGGACACCTGAAAACCCAAGGATGGCCTGGCGATGATGAACTTTTCTCAAGTAAATGTCCTTATTAGTTGATGTTATCTGCTCTACTATAAATCTAAAGAACTTGGGTGGCCTAATGGGGAAAAGCTGTGCTGCAATCACAAAGGCTCGTGGTTTGAATCCACCAGCGGCTCCTTGGAAGAATGATGGGTAACCTGCACCTGAGGTGAGAGTAGCTGCCTCTGAAAACCCTCTGGAGGTCCAGCTATGGGTCAGCACAAAACAACAACAACAACGACAACAACAACAACAACAACAACAACAACGTGAACCTAGCCAGCTCTCAGCCCCAAGATCTGCTCGGGATTTTAGGAAGGGCTTTGAAGTACCTGTGTGGTACCTGAGAATCCACCAATGAGATCAAACCTGGCTCAGGATTAGCCTCATCGTCATCCAGAGAGAAAGGTTAGTGAGCAAAAACATTCAGTCTCAGATTCCTACACCCTCAATGTTTTCAAGTAAGCCTTGCAGCTAGAACTCCAGGCCTGATTTCCCTTTCTGGGAGTTTTCAAAATTGCTAATGGTGTTCTTGTGGCTTTACTTTTTTGTTGTTGTTAGGTGCCTTCGAGTATGAGTCATAGCGACCTTATGAACCACAGATCTGAACCCTGTTCTATCCTATGACATCTTCACACTTCCTAACACACAAGAGCCCATTACGGCGGTCACGGTGTGAAGCCACCTGTTGAGGGTCTTCCTCTCCTTTGCTGACCCTCCACCCTTCGCAGCATCATTTCCCTCTCCAAGGAATAGCCCCTCCTAGCAACACGTCCAAAGTATGTGAGGTGAAGCCTCCTTCTTACCTCCAAAGAGGACTCTCGTTGTACCCTCTCCGAGATGTGTTTGCTTGTTCTTTTGGCTGTCCATGGGATGGTCAGCGCTCTTCTCCAACACAACAGCTCAAAGGTATCAATTCTTCTCTGTCATCCCTATTCATTGTCCAGCTCTCAGATGCATAGCAAGTGATTGGCCTGAATCAGACACACCTTAGTCCTCAGACTGACATCATTACTCATCAGTAATTTGGAGAGGTCCTTAACTACATATTTTCCCAATGCAATGTGTCTCCTTATTTCCTGACTGCTGGTACTAACAGTGTTAATTGTGGACCCAAGTAAGATGAAGTTGTAGGCCATTTCAATCTCCTCACCACCATGATGTGCATCACCATGACGGTCCAGCAGTAAGAATCTTTGTTTTCTTAATATTGGGACACAATCCAAACTGAAAGTTGCATTCTGTAGAGGACCATGGAATGTAAAGGACTGCATCCTTAGAATATGGCTGTGTGCCTTGCACACAGAAGGTGTCTTCAGAAAGAAGATTGCAAGCAGAGCTCACAAGGCGCTCTGAGAAGGAAGATTGCAAGCGGTTCTCATACATCTTTAGACACTGACTTTCATTATCATTCTTGCTCTTGATAAGGTTGTTGCAAGATGAGAGAAAGCACAATTTATGAATACAAAGAAGTCTTGGTTGAATGTATCTATGTACCCAGCCCATCCGAGCCCTATATTAATCTTGATGTTTCTGCTTGTACCGAGCCTGCCTGGGCTCTATGATATAACCCTTAAAGGTTCTATTTTTCTGTTAACCATCTCTTTGTTTCCAAAAGGTATAAATAAAGATAGCACAGCTGCCTGGGGCTGGTCCAATTCCATCCTGTCTGGCCGGTCCAGTCCTGTCCTGTGCTGTTTTGTGTCTGTAAGTTGTTTGTCTCTTGTGTCTTTATTTACTCATTTCTTCCAACCATCATTTCCCCAGAGAAGTAGGATAAGGTGTCCCCAACACATTCCTTGATCTTCTGTAACAAGTACTTCAAGTCCTCCTCAATTTCAGCAAGTAAGGTTGTGTCATTTGCATAATGCAGGTTATTGATAACTCTCCCTCCAGTCCCAATGTCACGCTCCTCTACATAGAGTCCAGTTTGTCGAATAATTTGCTCAGCACACAGATTAAATATGTAGATAGAGAGAATAAAACTCTGACACACTCCTTTCTTAATTTTAAACCATGCAGTGCTCCCCTACTCTGTTCACACAACAGCCCCTTGGTCTAGGTATAGGTTTCACATGAGCACTATTAAGTACTCTGGGATTCCCATTCTTCTCAATGTCAGCCACAGCTTGTTAGGATCCACACAGTTATATGCCTTTGCATAATCAATGAAGCACAAATAGACATTTTTCTGGTGTTCTTCATTTTAGTCAAGGTCCATGTGGCATCAGTGATGATATTCCCAGTGCCACGGTCTCTTCTAAATCCTGCTCAGACTTCTGGCAGTTCCCTATCTATGTAATGTTCTGGCCATTTTTTAATGATCTTCAGCAGTATTTTGTTTGCATGTGACCTTAATGATATTTTTTGATAGTTTCCGCATTCAGTTGGATTACCTTTTTTTTTTTTCAAGAATAAAGTTTTCTTTAATAGTATTGATTTTGGCAGGGAGAAAAGTACAAAAAGGACTGAATGGAAATCCAAAATCTCTGTAAATGTTCATTAAAATTATTAAAATAAAAAAATTTAAAAAAGAAATCAAATTTATCACTAAAAATAGTATTGATTTTATGAAAAAATCAGATTTGTTTTATAGTTCAACATTTGTACCTTTCCCAAGAAAGACTAATAAAACCAAATATGAAAACATGTTACTATGGTATAATAAGGGACTTTTTAAAAAAATCAAGCTAATGTTATTATAAGAAATCATTAATTTCTTGTCACTTATAAATATCCCAGTGTATCATTCTAGAACAGTAAAGACATTCTTTTCTTTATCTGACTAAATAACACCACCCTACTAAAGAACAAGACCAAAGAATTCAGCCTTCAATATGGATTGCATCTCAATGTTAAGAAAACAAAGATTCTTACCACTGGACTTATAGGCAGCATCCTGATAGATGGAGAAAAGACTGAAACTGATAACAACTTCATCTTACTTGGAATCACAGTTAATACCCTTGGTACCAGCAGTCAGGAGGAAACCAATAGAAACATTGCACTGAGAAAATCTGTAGTTAGGGACTTCTCCAAATTATTGAGGATGTTAATTTGAGAACTAAGGTGCATCTGAATTCAGTCTTTCTGATCACATGCTAGGTATCTAAGAGCTGGAAAGTGAATAAGGATGACAGAAGAAGAATTCATGCCTTTGAGCTGTGTTGTTGGAGAAGATAACATCCCATGGACTGTCAAAAGAATAAACAGATATGTCTTGCATAGGGTGCAGCCAGAGTGCTCTTTGGAGGCAAATATAATGAGGTTTTGTCTCACGTCCTTTGGATATGTTGCCAGGAGGGGCTATTCTTTGGAGAGGGGCATGATGCTCAGAAAAATAGAGAGTCAGCAAAGAAGAGGAAGACTCTCAGCCAGGTGGATTGACACAGTGGCTGCTGCAGTGGGCTCTAATGTGTCAGGAAGTGTGAAGATGGCACAGAGTAAGACAAGGTTCAAATCTGTTGTTCGTGTCACAATGGGTCATACGCGGCTTGATGATACCTAACAACAACAACCACTATAAAAATAATTTCCCAGCATTACCAAATGCAAAATCTCTTAATGTCTAACAAATGTCTTACATTTTCTATCAACTCATTCCTTTTTATGTTTTCATTTTTCACTGTGATTTCAGTTTTATTTTTTAAAAAAATCATTATATTAGTTTATTTAAAAAATTTGAATACATTGTTTTCCAGAACAGATTCTTCCATTTCCATCACACCGCCATTAAACTGTACAAATTTATGATTAATCCTCCCTCCCCATGTATATCCTCATCCCTCAGTTTCCACTTGCTTCCCTCTCCACCCCCACCCCTTGATCTTCATACTCATTCTACAATAATGATTTCATACAATATTTATCCTTGTGGGACTGAGTTAGTTCACTCAGCATAATGCTCTCCAGTCTCTGACAAGTTAGGTAATAATTTCCAAAATCATTGCTTCTGCATGCTGTGTAGTATTCCATTGTGTGAATGTACCATAATTTCTCAACCCATTCACTTGTGATTGAAAATCTGGACTGTTTTCATGTTCTTGGGATGGTGAATAATGCTGCTGTGAACATTGGTGTACAAGTCTCCATTTATTCTTCAGTTCTCATTTTCTTAGGGTATATTCCAAGTAATGGAATAGCTGGGTCATATGGAATTTCTATGCTCAGCTTTTTGAGGAAGTGCTACACTGCATTCCAGAATGGTTGCATCATTTTAAAATCCCACCAATAAGGTATAAGTTTCTTTCTTACCATATCCTCTCCAAATTTATTACTTGTTGCCCTGTTAAACTTTGCCACTGTTACTGGAGTGAGATGGTACCTCACTGTGGTTTTGATTTGCATCTGTCTTATTGCCAGTGATATGGAGCATTTCTTCATGTGTCTGTTTGCCATTTTAATATCTTTCTCTATGAAAATTCTTTCCATGTCTTTTGCCCATTTTGTAATTGGGTTATCAGTCTTTATCTTGTGGAGGCCCAGGAGTATTCTGTAAACTTTTGTTTTAAGACTCTTGTCTGAAATAGTATTACCAAATGTTTGTTCCTAGTCAGTAGGTTTTGTTTTTATCTTGTTGGAAAGTTTTTGATGCACACATGGATTTAATCTTTAGAAGGTCCCATTCATCAATTTTATCCTCTCCAGATTGTGCATTTCTGGTTGTATTTGGCAGTCTCTTTATACCGTAGACTAGTTAGTACTTCTAAGCTTGATCCCAGTTTGTCTCTTATAAACTTTATGGTTTGGGACTTTACTCCCAGGTCTCTGACCCACTTTGAGTTTATTTTTTTGTATGGTGTGCCATGTTCATCCTGTTCAGCTTTCTGCAGGTGGAAGTCCAGTTTTGCCAGAACCATTTGTTAAAGAGGTTGTCATTTCCCCATTTGATAGCTTTCCCCTAGAGATACAAAAGCCCTATACAAAGAAAACTACAGAGAATTTCTGCAAGACCTATAGAAATGGGAAAATGTGACCTGTTTATGGATAGAAAGAGTCAATATCATGAAAATTATAATCCTACTAAAAGCAATCTACATGTTCAGCACAATCTCAATCCAGATACCAAGTTCATTTTTCAAATATTTGAAAGGAGAATTGACACATTTATTTGGAGAGGCAAGAGACCTCAAATAAGAAAAACACTTCTGAGAAACAAAAATGAGGTGGGAGGCATAGCACTCCATGACATCAAAACCTACTACACAGCAGTAGTATCCAAAACAGCATGGTACTGGTACAATGACAGGCATATAGACCAATGGAACAGAATTGAGAACCCAGAAATAGACCCAGCTATCTATAGTCAACTAATATTCAACAAGGAACTCAACACTTGGGAATGGGAGCAATATGGGCCTCTTCCGATCAGATAGCTGTCCTTCAAATTTCCTGGCACAGACTGGTGAGTGCATCCAAGACTGGATCTGTTAATTGAAACAAGTCAATTGGCATCCCATTGATTCCTTGGACCTTATATTTTGCCTATGCCTTCAGTGAAGCTTCTGCTTCCTCCTTCATTACTATTGGCTCCTGTTCATATGGCACTTCCTGAAATTTTGTAGTGTCAATCAGTTCTTTCTTGTACAGTGACTCTGTATATCCCCTCCATCATCTTTTGATGCTTTCTGGGTCATTCAATATATTGCCCATGTTTTTGTTGTTGATTTCCATAGAGTCAAGCACGACTCATAGTGACCCTGTGAACAAAAGTCCTGAAGCCTTTCTACAACTATCATCATTTATTAAAGTTCATAGACTTTCCAGTGTCATGTTGTTTAGGAAGTGGATGCCACTCCTGCTTCCAAGTATTGCCTGTAGCATCTTTCAATGTTGCAATTCAAGGCTTAAATTTGTTTTTCCATTCTCTCAGCTTGAGCAGTGCAGAGCAAGTACCCTTTTTAGTCTCCAATTCCAGCTCTCTGCACATTTCATTATAAAACTTTGCTTTGTCCTCCTGAGCTTCCATTTGAAATCTTCTGTTCAGCCCTTTTACTTTGGCATGTTTTCCTTTTGTTTTGGCTTCTTGATGCTCTTTAGATTATCTTCTGACATCCATTTCAGGTTTTTCTTTCTCCTCTGTTTTTGTAATGACTTTTTGTTTTCTTCAGGGATGATATCCTTGATATTATGCCATAACTCATCCGGTCTTCTATAATTTGTTCAGTGCCTCAAACCTGTTCTTAAGATGACCTTAAAACTCAGATGGAATGGATTCAAGATCCTCTCTTGGTTCCTGTGGACTTTTTTCATTTTCTTCAGCTTCAGTTTGAACTTGCATATGAGTAATTGCTGATCTGACCCACAGTCCACCCCTGTCCTAGTTTTGGCTTGCTGATATTGAGCTTCTCAAACAATTTCTTTCACAAATGTAGTCAGTCTGATTTCTATGTAGGCTATCTGGTGAGTTCGATGTGTAATCACTTGTGTCTTTTTAAAAAAGTGTTTGCAGTGCATAAATCATTGTAAATTAAAAAAGTCAGTCATTCTATTTCCAGCTTCATTTCTATCACCAAGTCCGTATTTTCCAACTTCTATCCCTTCTTCATATCACTCATAATATTGCATTTCAAGATATAACTTGAAATTTACTTTTTTACAATGAATACACCACTATTCTTGTTTGTATCAAACAATATCATTAATCTCACATGCAAGCAAAATACTGCTGAAGATCATTCAAAAACTTGGAGCCTTCTGTGTAAAGCAGCTGGACTCTGGAAGGTATGTTGTTTTGATCATTCAAAAACAGCTGGATGAGCACACAGATAAGAAACTTCTAGCGGAAGGACACTGTGAATTACTCCAGTCTGAATGGCAACGAATGAGCTTTAAAAATATTCTTAGTTTTTAAAACTATGTGGTTCCATGAAACTAATGCCAACATTATGTCTATCAGATTAGCTCTAGGCTTCACAGGATTTTTAATGACTGATTTTCTCAAGGCTTCACATACTTTCCAAAGGATTCTGTCACAGCCAATAAAAACAAAGCTGTGAAGTCACTTGCCTTTTTTAATGAGCTCTACTGGATCAAAGGCAAGCCTGTAATAGATTTGGTTGCTGTGTAAAACTATCACTGCCTTTGTTTTCTTTTGCCATGCTTAAACTTCTTAAAACAGGCTCAAAGGACTTTTCAGAAGTAACGTATCAGGCCTTTTTTCTGAGATACATCTAGGTGAAACCTAGAGGCATCTAGGTTAAGAAATTGCAAGAGTCTGCAGGGCCTTAACAACACAGGGTTCTTAATCCCAACTCTACCTACCTTAAATAGATTTGTACACCAATGTTCATAGCAGCATTATTCACCATCACAAGAACATGGAAGTAGTCCAGAGGTCCAACCACAAATGAATGGATTGAGAAATTACGGTACATTCACACAATGGAATACTACACAGCACTCAGGAGCAATGATTTTGTAAATTACTACCTAACTTGGGAGGGACTGGAGAGCATTATGCTGAGTGAACTAATTTAGTCCCACAAGGACAAATACTGTATAAAACCATTATTGTAGAATGCGTATAAGGATCCAAGACAGTGGGAAAAGGGTATAAACAGAAGTATGAGGATGTGCGGAGGTGAGGGGGGAGGGTGGTTAATCATGGGATTGTACAATTTGTTGTGTGGGAGGATGAAGGAAATTGAAAGAATTTGTTCTTGAAAACAATGTATTCTAAAACAACTATGATATATCATCTCACCCCAGTCAGAATAACAAAATTTAGCAGAATAGCAAGCAACAAATGCTGGTGAGGTTGTGGAGAAACTGGAACCCTTATTCACTGTTGGTGGGAGTGTAAAAAGGTGCAACCACTGTGGAAGGCGGTATGGCACTTTCTCAAAAAGTTGCAAATAGTGATGCCATTTGACCCAGCAATTCCACTACTTGGGAATATACTCCAAAGAGACCATAACTGACATCCAAGCAGATATATGCACACCCATGTTTACTGCGGCTTTGCTCACAATAACAAAGAGTTGGAAACAACCTAAGTGCCCATCAATAAACAAATGGATAGAGAAACTGTGGTATATTCACACAATGGAATATCACTCTGCATTGAAAATGGGTAACCCTGGAGGACATTATGCTGAGTGAAGTATCTCAGTAACAAAGGGACAAATACTGCATGGTGCCACTGTTTAAAGCATGTCTGACATCGGAGTTGGGGGGAGACTGAGAAAGATGGGTTTAATAATGTATACTGCATTGAAATAGAAGAGGGAGAAAACTGTTTAAAAGGGATATGTGATAAGGTATTTTGTCATGACAGGTGTCTAGAGCAAAGGCTACATGGTGGAGTGGACCTGGGGGAGGGTTTTTAAAACAATGAAAGAATTTTCGTTTTACTTTTACAAGAGGGTAGTGTACTACAAGGGGAGGGTTGGGAGGAAAGAAAGTGCAACAACGAATGAATGGAAATCCAAAGTCTCTGTAAATTTTTACTGAAATTAATAATAAATTTAAAAAGATATTTACAACTAAAAAAGAAAACAATGTATTAGAATTTTGTAAATAAAGTAGTAGAAAATTTAAAAAAATTAAAATATTTTCTGAACAGATCTACTGCCACGGTCATCTTTAAAGAGCTAAATAGTAAAGATGTCACTTTAAAGAGTAAAGTCATAGTATTTTTAGTTGCCTCACTTACATGTGAATATTTAATTATGAATAATAAAGATTTAGAAAGTAAAAAAAAATAGTAGTAGTAGTTGTTGTACGTCATCCAGTCACCTGCAACCTCATAGCAACCCTATGTACAACAGCCCTGAAACTTCTCTATCCTGTGCCAATCTTTTTGTCTCAGACACACCTACCCCCATTACCCCAGTCACTGACTCAATTATCTCATTGACGGTCTTCCTCTCCTGCGCTATCCCTCCCCTCTCCCAAGCATGACGTCCCTCTCCGAGGAATACTGACCTCAAATTTCCTCGAAAGGACTTTTTAATCTACACCATTCTCAGTGCTGGGTACAGCACAGTAGGCAATATTAGCTGCTTGGCTGCCATAATTTAAGGTTCAAAACTGAATTAGACCTTAAAACTGAAAGCATGGAGGCAGTCGTTGAGAAAGATCTCAGTGCTTTCTCCCAGATCTGAAATAAAGTGTCTTGGATATTGGGGTAGAGGTTGGGGGAAACAAACCACAACAAAACCAAATAAAAAACCAACCCTGAAAGCATAATGGCTTTGACTTCTGTCTGCACAGAGAGTTTGCTTGACTTGTATCATTGTCATTCCTGTTGATTTTAGTCAATAAGGTCAACATGTTGACCATCATTTTTCTACCTGTTTCTTTTGTTTTACCCTCAGTTTCTGATGGTGAGACAATGCTCTACCCCCATCCACACTTTCTTCTTCTTGAGTCAGATCATCCCAGGAGGCATCGAGGCGCTCTCAAGGGCCCTGAATTTTGAGGTGAGTTGAGTTTAGGCTTTTGCATATTTTGCATACGTGGGATGGATATTAAGAGGGTGCAGGCAGTGACTGGTTTCCGCATTTGGATAGATTCAGTGACAGTGAAATTGTACAGGTTGTTCTAAGGGCCTAAAGCCTTGTCCTCTGAAACTGTCCAAGCTTGGAACAGAGTGGTCCAATATCACAAGTCCGAAGTAGGCCAACCTTGTGTTCTGAACACATACACACACACACACACACGCACACAGACACACACACAGACACACACACACACACACACACACACACACACACTGAGAGAATGACTTACTCTGGCCAGAGACCAGGAATATAAAACGGACCTGTCTTTTGTATGGATCACTGAACACTGCCTCATACTGGTCAAATGACAGTAAGTCTTGCTCTGCAAACTTCTGTGGAAAGCAAGTTTTGTGTTCATCACTTTGAAGCAGGCAGAGCACAGCTGTTTGTCACAGCAGGCAATATAGAAAATTACTCCTGAAGGGTTCACCAAGTGGCACAGACATTCTCTCATCTACATAAAATGACATCTATCAGAACTGTGAGGTTTATTAATAGCTCATGTCACTAATGGAGGTGGAAAGGTAGAATCTAGCTTATATTCCAGAGATATGGGAATTATTTTAAAACTCACAGAATTCCCGCACACATACATTACCTGATACCTAGTATTTTGCCTCACTTTTTTGTCAAGTTATAGGCAGCTCAACAAATGGCAGAATAATTTACAACCCATTATTGACTCTAATTATCCCCTTATTTTATATTATTTAAGTTCATCTGGAGAGGATTAAACCGAACAACTCCCTGGAGGCAAGGATTCTGGGGCTTCGTCTGACATACTTTGGGCATGTTGCAAGGAGGGACAGGTCCTTGGAGAGGGACATCATGTTTGGGAGGGTGGAGGGACGGCGCAGGAGGGGAAGACCCTCTATGAGATGGATTGATTCAGTGACTGGGGTAATTGGGATGGGTGTGTCAGAGGCAGTGCAATTGGCACAGGATAGAGCAGGGTTTAGGGCTATGAGTCGCAAACGACTCGATGGCACATGACAACAACAACAACAACAACAGCAACAACAATTATTATTGCCCAGAACATTTACTTATACTCATGCAAAACCGATATCTGGACCAGGATGCTGTTGTGCAACAGATCAGGGGAACACTGAATGGATTAAAATTAATAAGGGAGTGTATCAGGACTATATTCTCTCTCCATACCTATTCAATCTGTATGGTGAGCAAATCGTCCGGGAAGCTGGACTCTTTGAGGAGGAATGTGGTATCAGCATTGGAGGGAGACTCATCAATAACCTGTGTTATACAGATGACACAACCTTGCTTGCTGAAAATGAGGACTTGAAGCACTTGTTGCAGAAGATCAAGGAATGTATTCATCAATTTGCATTGCATCTCAATGTCAAGAAAACAAAGATTCTTATCACTGGACAGATAGGCAGCATCATGGTGGATGGTGAGATTGAAACTGTCAACAAGTTCATCTTACTTGGATTCACAAATAACACCCTTGGTACCAGCAATAAGGAAATCAAGAGATGTATTGGGAAAGTTCGCAGTTAAGGACCTCTCCAAATAATTGAGGATTAATGATGTCAGTTTGAGGACTAAAGTGCATCTGATTCAGGCCATGGTCTTTCTGATCACTTGCTATACATCTGAGAGCTGGACAATGAATCTGAATAACAGGAGAAGAATTGATGCCTTTGAGTTGTGGTTTTGGAGAAGAGCACTGAACATCCCAAGGACTGCCAAAGAACAAATAAATATGCCTTGGAGATGGTGCAGCCAAAGTGCTCTTTGGAGGCAAGGAGGATAAGTCTTTGCCCCACATACTTCACACATGTTGCTAGGAGGAGCCATTCCTTGAAGAAGGACATGATGCTGGTAAGAATGGAGGGTTGGTGAAAAGAAGGAGGACCCCCAACCAGGTGGATTGACATGGTGACTGCTTCAATGTGCTTTAGTGTATCAGAAAGTGTTAAGATGGAATAGGATAGAACAGGGTTCATAGGGTTGCTTTGAGTTATGCTCAACTCGAAAGCATCTAACAACAATAACAAAATAGTATTCAGCTTTGATGATGTTATTGTTCGACACTTAGCTACTAACCACAATGTTGGCAATTCAAATCTATCTACCCAGCAGGTCCATGGGAAGAAGACCAGTCAATCTGCTTCTATGAACCTAGGAAACTATATTGGACACTTCTGTCATGTAAGGTGTCTTGGAGTCAGAAATTGACATATGGCATAAAAAATTATTTAAAAGGTATAAGAAAATATGCACAAATAAAAGGGGGAAACACTTTCAGAATTCTTCAGCAGAAAGAACTGAAAGGGGGTTAGGGGGAGAGATTCAAGCTTCCTAAATGGCATGCCTCCAGAAACTCTATGAAATTGGATAAATGTCAATAGTTATAGAAAGGCTTCAGGCCTTTTTTTCATTGGATTGCTATGAGTCATGCTCGACTCAAAGGTAATCAACAACACAACAACAACAACAACTTGGGCAAATTGAATGACACAAGGATCATCAAAAGAAGGTAAGTGGAATACATTGTACCAAAAAGAATTGGTTCATGGTCAAAAGAAAGAATATGATAAAGAATCAATGGTAATGGAGAAAGACGTGCAAGCTACTCTGAAGACATTTATAACAAAACAAAACAAAACCAAAACCCAGAAAAACAATGCTAAAGAAATTGAGCTGTTTCAACAAACACAATGCTGGACGTGTTCATACACATCTGTACAAAGACCAATCAACTAGATGAGATCTATGTATTTCCCATACCCAAAGAAAGGTGACCTAATAGAATGCAGAATTATTGAGTAATATTAATATGTTGTTCTTATGTTCTGTCAAGTCGACAGCCACTCACAGAAACCCTAAAAATAGTCCTGAACCCTTACCTATCCTGAGCCAATCTCACTGTCTCCAACAAACTTACTCCCAATATGCAGTTACTGTGTCAATTCATCTCATTTGGTGTATTTCTTTCCTGTGATGACCCTCCACTCTTTCAAGCATGATGTCCTTCTCCAAGGACTGGTCTGCCCTGACAACATTCCCCAAATATGTGAGATAGAACTTAAAAATCCTTGCTTCCCTGATCTCACCATCTCCAGGATAGACCTGTTTGTTCTCATGGTATGGTCAAAGCTCTTCTACAGCACCACAACTCGAGTGCATCAATTTTTCTCCGATCATCTTTTGTCATTGTCCAGCTCTCTGATGCCTAAGCAAGTAATTGCAAAGACAATGGCCTGAATCAGGCACACCTTGGTCTCTGCACTGACATCGTTGCTCTTCAGTACTCTGGAGAGATTGCTGACAACAGACTTTGCCAATGCAATTTGTCTTTTGATTTCCTGACTGCTGGATTTTCATTTCCTGAATGTGGATCCGAGCAAGACAAAATTGTTAAGTCTCAGTCTCTTCTATCATAATGCTTCCAATTGGCCTGATGGTGAGAATCTTTGTTTTCTTCATTTTCAACTAAAATCCATATTGAAGACTGCAGTCCTTGACCTTCTGCAGCAAATGCCTCAGGTCCTCCTCAGTTTTGGCAAGCAAGGTTGTGTCATCTGCATAATTCAGATGGTTGATGAGTCTTCCTCCAATCTTAATACCACATTCCTCCTCATAAAATCTAGCCTCCTGTATGATCTGTTCTGTATATAAGTTGTAAAGGAATGGAGACAGAGCATATCTCTGACACATTTTTTCTTGATTTTGAATCACTCAGTGTTTCCTTGCTCTGTTTTGATGGGCCTAAGTATAGATTTTGCATAAGCGCAATCAAATGTTCTGGAATTCCCATTCTTCTCAAGGTTAGCCACAATTTGTTGTGATCCACACTGTCAAGTGCTTTCGCATAATCAGGTTGTTAACAATTACAGCTTGCTTGGCTCCACAATCAACACTTTTGACACCAGCAGTCAGGAAATCAAAAGATGAATTGCATTGGGTAAATCTGCTCTCAGGGACCTTTCCAGCACACTGAGAAGCAATGATGTCAGTGTAGAGACTAAAGTGTGTCAGGTCCAGTCCATGGTCTTCACAATCACTTGCTATGCATCAGAGAGCTGGACAATGACTAAGGATGACAGAAGAATTGATGCCTTTGAGTTGTGGTGCTGGAGATGAATATTCAACTTACCATAGACTGCCAAGAAAACAAATAAGTCTGTCTTGGAGAGGGTGAAACCAAGTTTCTCCTTGGAGGCTAGGATTTTGAAACTCTGTCTCACAAATTTTGGGCACATGGCCAGGAGGGACTGTTCCTTGGAGAAGGACACCATACTTGGAAGGATGAATGGACAGCTCAGGAGAGGAAGACCCCGGACAAGATAGATTGATACAGTGACAAGAACAATGGGTGTAGGCATGTCAGCGTCAGTGAGACTGGCTCAGGACAGGGCAGGCTTCAGAACTGTTGTACTGTTGTCAATGTGAGTCACATGTGACTCGATGGCACATAGCAACAACAACAGTCAGCAAAACACAGATAGACATTCTTCTGGTATTCTTCTTTGCTTTCAGCCAAGATGCATCTGACATTGACAATGCTGTCCCTAGTGTCACAGCCTCTTCTAAATCTAGCCTGAAGATATTTAAAAAATGGGTGCTGAATTATATGGGCTGGGACTTCCAGAAATTCAAGCTGAATTTGAAAGAGAAAGTAGCATACAGGTTGTTATTGCTGATAGGTGTTGGCTGAAAGCAGAGTATAAAAAAGAGGTTTATCTGTGTTTTATTAACTATGCAAAATCTTTCAGCTGTATGGAGCATAGCAGATTATGAATAACAATGAAAAAAAAAAAGGAAATTCCAGAACACTTAATTGTACTCATGAAGAATTTGGACCAAGACCAAAGAGTGAGTAGTAGTTTAAACAAAACAAAGGTTTATTGTTGTTGTTGTTGTTAAGTGACATTGAGTCCTAGGAGACTCATAGCGACCCTAAGAATGAAAGACCTGAACACTTGTATAACTTTCATCCTTTCTCCAGGTTCACAGGGTTTCCGGAGGCAAGCTATTTTGGAAGTGGATGCCACTCCTGCTTCCAACCTTGTTTTAATTGGAGAGCTCCACCAAACACTGTTCACCATGGGTAACCATTCTTGCATTTGACACATCAGCACCACAGCAACCCTGTTCAACTTCACAGCAACCCTGAGTTACCTCTGTACAGCAAGTGGACAGAGCAGGGCTATATGACCTAGAAGAATGTTTCACCAAAAACAATTAAAGACAGGCCTGAGGGCTGCCAATTAGAGTAATCCACCTTTGGCTTGGTAGCATCACTTTCTGTCCACTAGGCCAATTGATCTCTTTCTATTGCTGTTGTTGCTGTTAAGTGCCGTCAAGTTGTAGACGATTCATAGCTACCCTATAAACTAAATACCTGGACACTTATATAACTTTCATCCTTTCTCGAGGTTCTTAGAGTTTCCAGAAGCAAGCTATTTCAGAAGTAGATGCCACTCCTGCTTCCAGCCTTGTTTTAATTAGGTTTATTACGTGTTTTAAATCAGGAAAGATACACCTCAGGATTGTATCCTTTCACTATATTTATTCTGTTTGAATACTGAACAAATAATCTGAGAACCTGGAGTATATGAAAAAGAATACAGCATCAGGATCAGACTAAGACAAGCAGATAAGATACAGCCCAAGATAAGCAGATGACACAGCCTTGTTTGCTGAAAGGGAAAATAATTTGAACAAGTTATTGATCACACCCATCACACCTCAATTTAAAGAATACATAAATCCTAACAACTAGACCAATAAACAACATGATAAACAGAAAAGACTGAAGTCTTCAAGGATTTTTTATTTTACTTGGATCAATGATCAACATCTGTGGAAGCAGCAGTCAAGACATAAAAATAATATATTACATTATGTAAATCTACCACAAACCATCTCTTAAGTGTTAAAAAAAGATGTCACCCTCTGGATTAAGATGCCCCTAACCCAAACCATAGTACTTTCAAATTACTCGTTTGTGTGCAAAAGTTGTTGTTGTTGTTGTGGTTTGTGCCACTGAGTCGAAAGCAACCCCATAGCTGACCCACCAGTGGATTTTCACAGGCAGTGAATTTCATGGGAGGAGTTTGCCTGTCACTCTCCTGTGGAGCAACTGCTGGATTCAAACTGGGTGCCTTTGGTATTGCAGCACAGTTTCTTACCAACAGACCATCAGTGCCCCTCATTTGAGAGCAAGATTGTTGAATAAAGAAGACCAATAAGAATGTTTTTAAAAAGCACTTGAATTAGGCTGATAAAGAATATAATTTTCTGAACTGCCAGAAAATGAACAAACCTCTCTTGGAAGAAGTGTAGCACAGTCAGAATGAGTCTTGGAAGCAAGAATAGGGGACTTCATGTTAGGTGCTTTCAACATGTTATTAGGAGCAAATCCTTGGAGAAGGATGTTATGTTTGATGGAGTAAACTTAAACTGAAAACTCATTGCCATCAAGTCAGAACTGACTTACAGCTGACCTTCCAGGGGGGGTTTCCAGGGCTGAAAATAAGAAGGGAGAAGCGCCACTAAGAGGTACGACTTTTGGGTTAGCATCACAGCTGCCTATGGACTAGGCCACCCAAGCTCCTTTAGAGAGTAATTTAAAAAAAGAGGAAGACTATGGGAAGCCAATACTAAATATTTGTAATAAACTGAATGCTATTTCTGGATGTGGGGGAGGCACGGTTCAAGCTGGAGTTCATCCTGAGGCACCAAGGCAATCCTTAAGGGTTTACCAGATTCTTGCATTTGCTAACCCCTCCCTCCTGAGTCAAGGAGAAGGTTTTCAACAGAAAGAGCTTGGCTTCATTTGCATTGAATTATCTTTGAAATTTATTTCCAGATAATTTTCAATAAAGATACAGAGAAGCTTGGCTTAGGGTCTGCAGTCGAGAACTTCTGGCCCCCTGTTTTTCATGCTCTCTGTTCTATCTCATTCCTGGCTGTCTGTCTCATCATTAATAATTATAAAAACACTTTACCCTCGGTCTGCAACATTGTTGTTGTTGTTCTTGTTATGTGCCGTTGATGGATTGACAAAATAGCTGCAACAATAGGGCCAAACATAAGGATCACTGTGAAGAAGTTGTAGAACCAAGCGGTGTTTTGTTCTGTTAAAGTATTGATTGTTAGATGCCATTAAGTTGAGAATGACTGCGTACTATCCTGTGCCATCCTCACCCTTTCTGACACATTAGATTCCACTGTAGCTGTCACTGTATCAATCCACCTAGTTGAGGATTTTCCTCTCCTTCATTGACCTTCTGCTTTTCCAAGCATGATGTCCTTCTCCGAAGAATAGGCTCTTCTAGCCAAATGCCTAAAGCTTTATGATCTTTGCCTCCATAGAGCACTCGGGCTGCACCCTCTTTGAGATATATTTTTTGTTCTTTTGACCATCCATGGGATGTTCAGTGCTCTTCTCCAACTCCACAGCTCAAAAGCATCTGTTCTTCTTCTGCCATCCTTATTCACTGTCCAGCTCTCAGATACATAGGAAGTGACTGGAAAGACCATGGCCTGAATCAGACACACCCTAGTCCTCAAACTGACATCATTGCTTACCAATAATTTTGAGGGTAGAGGCACTATGAATTAGAACCCATGAGGATTTGAAAAAAGGCTGTAATGATTGACACAGATCAATAGTAATTAATGTATACAATGTATATAAATGATCATATGAAACACAGTGTAAATGAAAGTTTGTACAAAACACAATTTATCTTACCTGTCAGGGGCAATACCATGATCACGGAGATGGTTATCCCAGGGTGAGGCTTTTCCACTGCACTCCAGATGTGCTGACCACTGCAATTTCCCCAAATGCGGAAAACTTATCTGTGTAATTTGGGGTAGTGGGGGACTATGTTTGCACTTTCCCTTGTCTACAAAATTAATAAAAAGAGAAAAATAAATTAAAATGCAAGTTATGTGATGAAATGCAATGGAAAAACAAACCAAAAATTATAGTTATTATTTTTCTGAAAAATGAAATGACAAAACTAATTTCTTAACCTATTAAACAAAGATCACTCTGTGATCACTTCTTTGCTCCTAAAATGTTTGCGAATTAGATCTAGTGACTCTTGTTGAGATCCGTGGAGTCAGAACAGAACCATAGCTGATCCTCCAGCGGGTTTTCAGAAGCCATTAATTACATGGGAGGAGATTGCCCATCCTGGTCCCATGGAGCAGCTGGTGGCCTCGAACCACCAGCTCTTAGTGACTCTTAGTGACTTATTATGTGTATAGCTGAGCACATCATCAGTTCCATCTGCAGCATATAAGAACTTGCAAATGGAGTTACTCCATGTTGTGTATGTGAATCACTTGAGGAATTTTATGGAAGTACAGCTAACACCTGCTCTATTTACTCTGTTATAATGAGTCTCTTGTCATTGTTAGGTGCCATGGAGTCCACTATGACTCATAGCTACCCTATAAACAACTGATCGGAATCATGTCCTTTCCTGGGCCATCCTCACCAGCTCTGATACTCTTGAGCCCATTGCTGCAGTCACTGTGTCAATCCACCTTGACAGAGTCTTTCTGTCTTTCACTGACCCTTCACCCTTCCACAGTGCTCCCTGGAGTCAAGAGTGGCAAAGCTTCGTCTCTCCTACTTTGAACATGTGGGTTGTTGTTGTCACATGCTTGCAACTCTTAGCAACCCTGTGTACAACAGCTCTGAACCCTGTTCTATCCTGAGCCAACTTTAGTGTCTCTGACACACCTACCCCCAGTACCCCAGTCACTGAGTCAATCCACCTCATCCAGGGTCTTCCTCTCTTGTGTTGGAAAGGTTATTTCTTGGAAAAGTCTCTGATAAGACCTCAAAAAGGGAGCCCTCGTGGTGTAGTGTGTAGACAGCTGTGTGGATAACTCAAAGGCTGCCTGTCTCTCTGTTAGTTCTACCAGTGACTCTGGAGAAGAATGGGCAATCTCATCCATGTGATTTCTAGCCTTACACACCCAATGAGGAGTGATCAGGAATTGGTTTTGCCTCAGCCACAATGAAACAGAGAGCTGGGGCTAAAAAGAAGAAAGCCAAATCCAAAATTCTCGTCATCAAGTCAAATTTTACTCATAGCAACTTTTTAAAGTCAGACTAGAGTTACATTATAGGGTTTCAAACTCATACTGCACCAGTTCCAACTCTTAATGATCTTGCATAGAGTCTCCAAGACTGCAAATCACCAACAGAGGAGACTGCCCATCCTTCTCCTCCTTCAGAGCTCCTGGAGGATCCAAACCACCAAAGACCTACAGCCTTTGGGCTATTAACTCACTAAAGCTTGTGCCTTCAGAGCTCTATAAGGTTCAAGAGGCTACAGTCTCCACAGAAGCATGCCAGCTGCTCTTTCCTACCCTGGAGTAGCTGATGGATTTGAACTGTAGGTTCCTCCAGTTGTGAGCCAAGAGATTTAACCATTGCACCATCAGAGCCCCTTCAGATTGTCCTTCAAACCACAACTTCCCCACCTTCTAGGGTTTTTAAAGGCAATCTCAAATTATTGCTATTCGCATCCTCTTCCATCATACTAGGGAGCACTAGCAGTGTGCTCTGCAGGCTGACCCAGAGGTCATGCATCCATCAGCAGCACCATGGGATACAGATGGACAGTCTCCTCCCATGTGATTTACAGCTCGATAACCCAATGGAGGCTCAGCTTCAAATAAGTTCTGCTCTTATACAAAATGGGTGACCCTGGAGGACAGTAAGCTGAGTGAAATATCTCAGTCACAAATGGACAAATACTGCATAATGCCATTATTGTAAAACAGGATTGACATTGGGTTGGGGGAAAACTAAGAAAAGAGGGGATAAATAATATACACTGCATGGAAACAGATGAGGGAAAGAACTACTCAAAAGAAATATATAATTAGGTATTATTTACATGACAACAGTCCAGAATAAGAGCTGCATAGTAAAGTGGACTGGGGTGGGTTGGGGAATGCTACAGCAATGAAAGACTTTTTTTTAAAGAGAAAAGCGAACTAGGCAGGGAGGAAAATGTGCAACAATCAATAAATAGAAATTAAGAACACTAATGGAAATCCAAGTTCTCTATAAACTCATTAAAATCTCAATTTTTAAAAAAGAAATCGAAGACATTTGACTAAGGGTAAAATGTTAGTAATCTATGTATTTAATTAAGGCAAATGATAATAAAGCTTGCTAGCATTAATAATCACATAAAAATTACAATAGTAAAAATGATTAAGAATTGTAAATATTGTGAAATATAGGGATTATTTTATTATGAATGGTAAGTGAAATGTCTTGGTGGAGTTTTTTTAAATTATTTTCTCTTATCCAAGTCGTTTTTGTTGTTATGTGCTGTCCAGTCACTTGTGACTCACAGCAACCTTATGTGCAACAGCCTTAAACTCTGCTCTGGCCAATTGCACTGTCTCTGATGCACCCATCCTGATTACCCCAGTCACTGAATCAATCCACCTTATAGAGGGCCTTCCCCTCCTGTGCTATCCCTCCACCCTCCCAAGCATGATGTCCCTCTCCAAGGACCAGTCCCTTTTTACATGTCCAAAGTATGTTAGACAGAGCCTCAGAATCCTTGCTTCCAGGGAGCCCCCTGGTTTAACCCTTTCCAGGATGAATCTGTTTGCTTTCCTAGCAGTCCATGGTACCCTTAATACTCTTCTCCAGCACCACAGCTCAAAGGTATCAATTCTCCTTCTATCCTCCTGAGTCACTGTCCAAGTCTCTGCATAACAAGTGATAGCAAGGGCCATGGCCTCTATCTGACGTACCTTAGTATCCAGAGAGACACCATTGCTCTTCAGTACCCTGGAGAGATCCCTAACAGCAGACTTTCCCATCATAATACGTCTTTTAATTTCCTGGCTACTGGTGCCGAGAGTGTTGACTGTGGAGCCAAGTACACTAAAGTTGTGAACAATCTCAATCTCTTCACCATCCATCCTGATGCTGTCAATTGGTCTAGTGGTGAGAATCTTTGTCTTCTTGATATTGAGCCTCAATTTATATTGGAGGCTGCAGTCCTCGACCCTCGCTGCAAGCGCTTCAGGTCCTCCTCAGTTTCAGCAAGCAGTGTTGTGTCATCTGCATAATGCAGATTGTTGATAGATCTTCCACCGATCTTAGATAAAGAAATTTCCACTTGTAGATTATTTCTGCTAAGTTTTTGATTCCTATTTATAAATAAATAAACAAACTGTCTGGGTTGGGGGTAGGAAGTTTTGACTCATTTGCAGTAAGTTTCCAGCATGCTAGCCTCCTATTCTCCCTGTTTCCAAATTATCCACAGTCCAGTACTTCAAACACTGTCTTGGCAATACACTCAACCACTCATCCACTGTCATACTCTTTCAAGAAAAACCAAAACCCTTTATCTGCCTGCCACTTTACTCAAACCTGGACATTTGGATGTGAAAGGTGAAAATGGTGCTGGGATTGATGCCTACATAAAATTAAAAACTTCATTCTCAACCATGGCTGCACCTTTAGCAATTTTATAACTGTGCAACCACTAATGAACTATATCTCTAGTGTCCTGTGTTTCTCCCTCATTCTTTATGATGAACTTTTCAAACCATTTGCACTCTTCTAAAACCTTTGGCTTCCACCAGGATAAAAATGGAGTCATAAAACTGCTTTATTTGTGGCAAGTGCTTTAGAAACACAGTTTGAAGATGCTCACTGATACTACTGAGTTTGTTTCTTCCTGTCATTCACTATGTTTAATACAAGTGGTTAGTTTAATCAAAGCAGTATTTATAAAATTTTGAAATCTGTGCAAAATGTCATAGTTCTTATACACGAGAGGAACTAGAAAAGAGATATAGAAGTAGGTGGGTAGATAAATCACTTCCGACTGGAGAAGACATTGTGATTTGAGGGTGGTGATAGAAGTGGAAGGTGAATCATGGAGAGGCTTGTATTTACACAGGTCCTTGAAATATGGGTAGGATTTCAGCAGAGCAGATGGAACAGAGTCTGGTGGTAAGTAAAAGCTCAGGGTGAGAAAGCACTAGTTCTATTTATGAACAGTGAGTGGGCCTTGAAAACCAGGCAAGGGACTGGGAGTCTAACCTGAGCATCTGGGGGTGGGTGGTGGGGATGGAGCTGTTGGAAGTTTTGAAGAAGGACGTGTCATGACCAGAACCATTAAGATAAGATTTTAATTCCCAGTGCCAGCAGACTTCACAGGACTTTCTAACCTTGATATTTATTATGATTAACATTTAGTTGACATTAAAACCCACATTGTCTCTGCCTAGCTTATTTGGCAGGAACAACCAGTTCCTATGACAAAGTCTAGGCTCACATGTTCGTGTGACCCTTCTTCTTAAATCTGTACTTTGAGAGGTTTTTGGGTTTTTTTCATTGCTGTTATTGTTTAATATGCATTCATAAATGGTCTACTCCTCTCTCATTGTTTTCTTGACAATTTCTATTCCTGATGTGTTGTGTTTTGTTTTAAATTCAGGTGGCATAGATTCAAGGTCATACTTTGGTTCTTGTGGACTCATTTTCATTTTCTGCAATTTCACTTGGAACTTGTGCGTGGGTAATTAATTCATGGTCTTTTCCCCAATCAGCACCTGACATGGAACTGCTGATACTGAGCTTCTTCAGAGGTTCTTTCCACAGATTCAACTTGATTCCTGTGAAGTCCATCAGGTAAAGTCCATGTGTATAGCCACCATCTGTGTTTCTTTAAAAAGTTTTGCTATGAGTAAACCACTAAATGTATAATATTCAATGATTTGGTCTCCAGCCTCATTTCTGTCCCCAAGTCCATAATTTCCAAGTGCCAGTTCTTCTGTATGAAGAAGAATGTGGCATTAGGATTGGAGGAAGACTCATCAACAAGCTGCTTTATGCACATAACAGAACCTTGTTTGCTAAAAGTGAGGAGAATATGGGGTACTTGCTGCAGAAGATCAAAGACTGCAGCCTTCAAAATGATTTACATCTCAACATCAAGAAAAGAAAAATTCTCACCACTGGACTGATAGATAACATCATGATAGATGTAAAAAAGTTTTAAATTGTCAACAATTTCATTGCTTGGATCCACAATTAACACCCTTTGCACCTGCAGTCAGGAGACATACATATGGCATTGGGAAAGTTTGCAGACAGAGATCTTCCCAAAGTCCTGAATAGCAGTGATGTCTGTTTAAAGACTAGATGTGCCTGATTCAAGCCACAATCTTTCCAATCACGTGTTATGCATCTGAGAGCTGGACAATGAATAAGAAGTACAGGAGAAAAATCAATGCTTTTGACTTGTGGTATTGGAGAAGAGTACTGAAATATCCCATGGACAACTGAAAGAACAAGCATGTTGGAGAAGGTATAATTGGAGTGCTTCTTGGAGATAAGGATGGTAATACTTTGGCTCAGTTACTTTCAGTATGCTCTGATGAGAGGCTATTCCTTGTAAAAAGATATCATGCTTGGAAAGGAGAGAAAGATTCTCAGTGAAATGGATATATACAGTGTCTGTGTAGCTTCCACCAGGGAGCTTTGGTGGTCTAGTGGCAAGGAGCTATGCTGCAATTCTGAAGGTACATCGTTCGAGGCCATCTTCTTTGTAGGAGAAGGATAGGCAATCTCTTCCCATGTGATTAACTGCCTCTGACAACCTGCCAGAGCATCAACTATGGGTCTATTCTGACCCTACAGTACACAACAACTGTGGCAATATGCTCAAATGTGTCAGGAGTGGTAGAGATGGCACAGAAAAGACAGGGTTCAGATCTGCTGTCCATAGGGTTGCTATGAATTGTATCTACTTGATGACACTTAACGTGAACAATTACTGGTGTGCCGTGTGGCACATGTTGCCAGGTCATATGTTATCCTTGTCACCTCAACACTGGGACAGGATCTTGTCATTGACTTGCAGCCCTATCAATCAGAAGAAGCAGGTGTGTGGATTTATACTTGTTTAGATGTAAATGTGTGTATGGATGTATGTTTTCTGGGCATCTAGAGAAGTGACTTCATTGTAATATAACACCAGATTTCCCCCTCATATTAATTAATAACAGATTTAATAGAAAAGAGAGTGTTATGCAAGGGAAGGGGCAAGTGGGAAGAGCTTTCTGATCAGATAGGCACCATAATTTTATTTTAAAAATTTGTAGCAAAATTTTTTTTTAAATTGGTAATACTGGCAATAAGAGAGATGCAAATCAAAACCACGATGAGATAGCATCTCAATCCAGTAGCAGTGGCAAAGTTTAACAGGACAGCAAGTAATAAATGAAGGAGAGAAGGTAGAGAGATAGGAACTCTTGGAAATAAGGACATTGTTGGTGGGCTTGTAAAATGATACAATCACTCAGTAAGGCAATTTGGTGCTTCCTGAAAAGGGTGAACATAGGATTCCATATGACCCAGCTATTCCACTGCTGGGCCAATTGGCAGCGTCAGTATGGATGGTGAAGAGATTGAGATAGTTAACAGTTTTCATTTACTTGGCTCCACAGTCCAACACTCTTGGTAACAGCAGCCAGGAAATCAGGAGATGAATTGCATTGAGAAAGTCAGCTGTGAGGGACCTCTCAAGAGTACTGAAGTGCAATGACATCTGGCTAGAGATTAGGGTGTGCCTGATCCAGGCTGTAGTCTTTGCAAATACGTGCTATGCATTGGAAAGTTGGACAGTGAATAGATAGAAAGAGGATTGATGCCTTTGAGTTGTGGTGCTGGAGAAGAGTGTTGAATATACCATGGACTGCTAGGAGAACAAACAGGTTTGTCCTGGAGAGGGGTGAAGCCAGAATGTTCCCTGGAGTCAAGGATTCTGAAGCTTCGTCTGACATACTTTGGGCATGTCGCAAGGAGGAACTGGTCCTTGGAGAGGGACATCATGTTTGGGAGAGTGGAGGGATGGCGTAGGAGAGGAAGACCCTCGATGAGATTTATCAATTCTGTGAGTGGAGTGGTGGGAATGAATGTGTTTGAGACAGCGAGGTTGGCACATGATAGAACAGTGTTTAGGGCTCTTGTACATAGGTTCACTATGAGTTGCAAACGACTTGATGGCACATAAAAACAATAATAAGAATATTCCACTGCTTGGAATATACCCCAAGAAAATGAGAACTCAGGCAAAAACAGAGACTTGTACACCAATATTCACAGCAGTGTTATTCATCATCACCAAAACATGGAAACAGCCCAGATGTCCAACCACAATCAAATGGATTGAGAAATTATGGTACATTCACACAATGGAATACTGCACAGCACTCAGGAACAATGATTTTGTAAATTACTACCTAACTTGGGAGGGACAGGAGAGCATTATACTGAGTGAGTCCCACAAGGACAAATATTGTATAAAACCATTATTGTAGAATGAGTGTGAGGATCCAAGGTGGGGGTTGGGGGGAACAGAGGGTTGAAGATGGGGGGATTAATCATGTGCTCATACAATTTGATGGGTGGAAAAGTGAGGAAAATGGCAAGGATCTGGTGTGAAAAACATGTATTTGATTTTTTTAAAAGAAACTAATATAAAAAAAGGTAAAATAGAACGTATATGAATGATTGTATGAAATAAATTAAACAACATAAAGATTGCATAAAACAATGCATATGAATGAAACATACTGTAAAGGTATTATAAGAAAATCAATAAAAATATTTTTAAAAAATTGATAATAAACAGGTAGCTGAGTATGGAGGAGGAATATAAATGAGATGCTGATAGGCAATTTCAAAGATAGAATAGTGACCTACCTGAGAAGTGAAATGGGTGTAGAATAAGTTATGGTTGTTGTTATGTGCTGGCAAGTCACCTGCAACCCATAGCGACCCTATGTATAGCAGTTCTGAAGCCTGCCCTGTCCTGAGCCAGTCCCACTGATTCACCTACCCCCATTGCCCTAGTTACTGTATCAATCCATCTCATACAGGGTCTTCCTCTCCTGTGCTGTCGCTCCATCCTTCCGAGCATGATCTCCTTCTCCAAGGACCTCCCCCCTGGCCATGTGCCCAAAGTATGTGAGGCAGAGCTTCAAAATCCTAGCATCCAAGGAGAGACTTGGTTTCACCCTCTCAAAGTAGAGGGACAGCAAGAGAGAGGAAGCTCCACCTTGAGATGGATTGACTCAGTTGATGGAACAATAAACATTGTGGAGACTTGTGTGTATCAAGCACAAGGACCAGGCAGCATTTTGTTCATTGTACCATGATTAGGAGCAAGAGCATGACTAAGAGCAACAGATACCAGTTACTGCACCAAGCAACATACATATCTTTTGTAACTTAGTCCTCCTTACAACTATGAAATAGAAAAGAATCTTCCCACATGCTAATTTTTTTAAATTACACTAGTTCATTTACAAAAGTCAAATATATTGTTTTTCAGATCATATTCCTCCAATTTCCCTCACTCCCACATAAAATTATACAACCCCATGATTAACCTACCCTCCACCCCATCACGCATCCTCATCCCTCTGCTTCCACCCTTTCCATGCCCCACTTGGATCCTCATACTCATTTTACAATAATGGTTTTGTACAGTATTTGTCCTTGTGGGACTGAGCCAATTCATTCAACATAATGCTCTCCGGTACCATCCAAAATAATTTATAATTTACAGTTGCTCCAGCATGTCACATAGTATTCCATTGTATGCATGTACCAAAATTTTTATTCATTCATTGTACATTTTCTTCCCTCGCCCAATCTTATATTCCTTTTGAGCTGTTTGTTTCCTCATCTGTTTCAATTAGTGTTTGTTATCTATCCACTCTGTTCCTATTCTCCCCTTAACCACCCATGACAGTTCTATTTTCAAACAATGTTGTTATGCAGTATTTATTTTCTTGTGACTAAGGTATTTCACTCAACATAATGTCTTCCAGACGCACCCATGTTGTGTAATGTTTTACAAGTAAATTTTTCAGTGCAGTGTAATATTCCATTGTGTGAATGTACCATAGTTTGTCTATCCATTCATTTATTGGTGGGCACTTCAGTTGCTTCCAGCTCTTTGATATTGTGAGTAATGTAACAATAAATATGGGTGTGCATACATCTGTGTGGGTTGTGGCTTATTCCCAATAGGGTAATCGCCAGGGCAAATGCTATTTCCTTGTGTCAATTTAGAAAGGAGGCTCTCAGAGAAATTAAGCAACACATCTTTAAGATCATAAAACCAGCAAGTGGCAGAACAGTATTGTTAAGTTAGTTCAGAAAGACACCAAAGAGTAGATATGAGAAAAATATTCTGGGGATGGACATGATCCTTAAATGGACAAGATCTTAGCTGCACAAAGCTTTTTTTTTTTTTTAAAAAAAAGACTTCCTATTGGAATCTATGCTCTGGATTCCTTCCTCAGTCTGGAAGTCCATAGTGGTGTGACTCTGTAGCGAGGAAAACATGATCAAGGAGTTCCAAACCCAGCCCTGAATACTTGAGAAGAAAATGTTGGTATTTTTCTAGTTTTATGGGTGAATTATGCCCCCACTCCCTCTAAAGTGTGTTGTAAATATATACTCTTAATTTCATTTGAGAATGGGTTTTCTTTATTATGTTAATGAGTCAATATTTTTGTAGCATATGTCTTAAAGTAAGCCTCTTTTGAGATTTGAAAGACATTACACAAACAAGTGTGCAAACAGAAATGGGAGGAAGAGATGCCACCCCACATGTATATCACCAATGAATCAAGGAACAAAGACGTTTCTCCTGAGTCAACAGAGAAAGAAAGCTTGCCCCTACAGCCAGAGTCCTGAATTTAGATGTCTGACTTCATAATCTCAGAAAGTAAATGTCTGTTAAAACTGTCCATTAAGGGAGCTCTGGTGGCCTAGTGGCAAGAAGCTGCACTGCAATCCTAGAGGTGCGTGGTTCGAATCCATCAGATGCTCTGCTGGAGAAGGAGGGACAATCTCCGCCTGTACCAGTCAGATCCGATTTGACAGTTGTTGTTGTTGTTGTTAGGTGCTGTCGATTTGATGGTACACACAAGAAAAAGAAAATAAAATTTAAAAAACAACTACACCCCTCCCCCACCCATTGGTGATGTTTTTATAATCACAGCACTAGATAACTAAGATATCCAGTAACTTGACTAACTCAGTACCCTCATCAGGCAATGTGTGGCTAGGAAACTCTTACAATGCCATCCTTCGACTAGCACAGAGAACTATATGAGCTGTGAGAAACGTAAGTGGCGTAGAAATACAGAGGTCACTAGGTAATCTGTGTGAATCACCAGGCTTGAGAGCCAGTGATAAGAGGAATAAAATTGGCTCCACAGTCAACACTCTTGGCACCAGCAGTCAGGAAATTAAAAGGTGCATTGCCATGGGAAAGTCTGCTGTTAGGGACCTCTCCAAAGTACTGAAGAGCAATGGTGTCTCTCTGGAGACTAAGGATCTGATACAGGCCATGGTCCTCACAATCACTTTTTATGCATCAGAGAGTTGGACAATGCCCAAGGAGGATAGAAGGAGAATTGATGCCTTTGAGCTGTGGTGCTGAAGAAGAGCATTGAGAATACCATGGACTGCTAGGAAAACAAACAGATTCGTCCCGAAAAGGGTTAAACTGGGTGGCTCCTTGGAGGCAAGAATTCTGAGGCTCTGTCTAACATACTTTGGAAATGTTGTGAGGAGAGACTGGTCCTTGGAGAAGGACATCATGCTTGGAAGAGTGGAGGGACAGCGCAGAAGGGGAAGGCCCTCTATGAGGTGGATTGATTCAGTGACTGGGATAATTGGGATGGGAGTGTCAGAGACAGAGCCGAGTTTAGGGCTGTTGCACATAGGGTCACTATGAGTCACAAGTGACTCAACGACACATAACGACAACAACAACTAGAAAACTTTTCCCTGTCTGCTTCTCATATTTCAAAATGCAGCTTACCATTAGTATTTAGATTATTGGAGGCTTAAAAATTTTTTTCTTAGTGGATTTTACAAGTGATTTTGAATGTTATGTTCCTTTCTGATTCCACAAAATTATAGCTAGTATAAATCTATTAAAATTACATATACAAATTTAAAAAAAAACACAAATACAGAGGGAGAGGGAAAGGGGGCATATAAGATGTCACCATGCGCCTCACGGTTCAACTAATTTTGAGTTACAAATGAGCTACTCAGTACTGAAATAAAAGTATAAAAAGCCTTCAAATAAATTAACAAATAACAAACATATCAGAAAGATTAAACATTGCCATAGATTCCTGCTCATGGCAATTCCCTGTACTACAGAGCAGAAGAGTGCTCTCCAGAGATTTCTTGTCGATTATCTTTACTGAAGCAAGTCACCAGGCCTGGCTTTTGTAGTGTCACTGGGTGGATTTGTGAATTGTTATGTTGTAGACCATTTTGATTCAAAGCAACCTTAGGTACTGATCAATGCCTTGCCTAATCCAGCACCATGAAGACCATCTTTATTATCTTTAAGCCAATTATATAGCCACTTGGAAAGGATATCATGCTTGAAAAGATTCAATGTCCATGAAAGAGAGGAAGACCTTCAATGAGATGATTGACACCGTGACAGCAGCAATGGGCTCAAGTGTGTCAGAGATGAGGAGGACGGCACAGGACAGGACAGTGGTCAGATCTGTTCTTCACAGGGTCACTATGAGTCACACTTAACAGCAGTTAACAACAACATATCAGTCCATCTTGCTGGACATCTTCCTTTTGCACTGACTCTACTTTTGCAAGCCTGATGTCCTTTTTCAACAACTCACCTCTCCTGAGAGTATACCCAAAGTATGGGAGATAAAAGTTTCACCATCCTTGCCTCTATGGTATACTGTGACTGTACTTCTTTTTATATATATATTTTTTTTTAAATTTTATTAATTTTAATGAACATTTACAGAGATTTTGGGTTTTCCTTCATTCATTCATTGTTGCACTATTTTTCTCTACCCTTCTCCCCAGTTGGTTCTTCTTTTTTTCCCCCCTTTAAAGTCTGTTTTATTTGTCCAACTGCCACAGTGCTTATCAAAGCCAGTTCTGATTAATCTCCTTTGTCAGTGTGTCCTTTGCCATTCCCTATCACTCCTCCCTGAGAGAGACTTCACCCTGATTCATAAGGAAA
>NW_006399767.1:9712601-9753831 GCF_000299155.1 Elephantulus edwardii | reverse complement strand
ATATCGATCTCATATGTTGTTTCATGAAATTCTTCTGTGTCTTCCAATTCCTTTCGATACAGTGACTGAGTATATTCTTTCCATTTTCTTTTAATACTTCCGGGATCATTTAACATTCTGCTGAAAGCATCCTTGATTATAACAACTCGAGGTTTGAAGTTGTTCTTCAGTTCCTTGAGCTTAAGATATGCTGAGCGATTTCGGCCCTTTTGATTTTCTGACTCCAACTCCTTGCACATTCCATTGTAACATTTTGCTTTGTCGTCCCGTGCTGCCTGTTGAAATATTCTATTCAACTCTTTAGTATCTTGAATTCTTCCCTGTGCTTTGGCTTCTCTGCACTCCAGTGCAATTTTCAGTGTCTCCTCTGACATCCATTTTGGTCTTTTCTTCCTCTTCTGTCTTTGCAATGACCGTTTGCACACTTAATGGATGATACCCTTGATATCCTCCCACAACTCTTCTGGCCTTGTTCATTAGTGTTCAAAGCCTCAAACCTGTTCCTGAGATGGTTGAAATTCAGGTGGGATAGACTCAAAGTCATATTTTGGTTGCCTTGGATTTGGTTTAGTTTCCTCAGTTGTAGCTTGAATTTGCATATGAGTAGTTGGTGGTCTGTTCCACAATCAGCTCCTGGCCTAGTTTTCACAGCTGATATTAGCTTCTCCAGCAGTTCTGTCCACATATGTAATCAATCTGATTCCTATGCATACGATCAGGTGAAATCCAGGTATATAACCTGTGTTTATGTCTCTTAAAAAATGTATTTGCTATGAATAAGTCATTGATTTTGCAAAATTCGAAAAAATATGGAGATAGGACACATCCATTGCATATAGCTTACCCAATTTTGAAACATGAAGTGTTTCCATGCTCTGTTCTGATGATTGCCTCCTGGTCCAAGTATAGGTTGAATCAAGTGTTCTCATTCTTTATAGAGTAAGCTAAAGTTTGTTGTGATCCACACAGCCAAATGCCTTCGCATAGTCAATTAAAGCAAAAATAGAATTTCCTCTGGTGCTCCCTGCTTTCAGCCAAGATCCATCTGACATTAGCTATAACACCCCTAGTACCATGGCCTCTTCTAAATGTAGGCAGTTCTTTGTTGATATGCTGTTCCAGTCTTTTTTGGATCATTTTCAGCAGGCTTGTACTTTCATGTGATATTAAGGATATTGTTTGATGATTTCTACATTCCGTCGGGTCACCTTTCTTAGGAATGGGAACAAATATAGATCTCTTCCAGTCAGTTGGTCAGGTGGTTATTCTCCAGATAGTATTTTAGAGAACTCCTATGAGAGTGAAATTAGATGTAATTTGCTTAGGATAGGACCTGGAGTTACATAAAGATTCTAAAAATAAAAGGAACAGTATTTTGTATATAAAATGCAGATATTATAAAGTAATTCAGTTTTATAGGAATCTACATTATTATTAGTATTTGAAATCCACAGAGAGTCCAAATGTAGTCCAAAAGTTGCCAATGAGAACTTACCTTACTAGGTAACTGCATGGAAAATAAATTAACAAACTGCTTCCATAAAGAAATCTGTGGTTTCTTTCTTAGGACAAGTCAATTGTAGAACACTATAGGAGATACTCTAATCAAAGACAAATTATATGAATCAGAAAATATTTTATAAGAATATCAAAAGGTAAGTCATCACCTGTAGTTGTATGTTTCTTTCACTGTCATCTTCAAATGTCTCAGGGGATCAAAGTTGCGTTCATTAAGAAGCATTAAGCTGTAATTACTATCATGTCAGCCTTAAAATGGTTTATCAGTGGAATTTACTATCTAGTGTAAAAGCAAGTCCAGGGTAGATGATTTCAGGCCAAAGTATAGTATTGTGGCATAACTATGGAATAAAAAATCTAGCTGCATTCTCCCTTTCTTCCCCAATATTCTCAAATTTGTATCCTTATGATTTTTGGTTGACTGACGGAGCTATGGACATAATACCCTTTCTCTCTTTCCAGAGACAGTATAGGAGGCTGAATAATGGCTTCCCTCAAAGGTATCCATCAGCCACTCCTCAGTAGAAAGATGAACACCATTTTCCAGTGAAGATTAAAAATGTTGGAAACCCGATGAAGAATTAGCATGGATCAAAACATACCAGAGGATAATGAGTGAGTTCCAAAGATATCTGAATAGACTCAACAGCAACATATAAACAACAAAGTGATCAACATTCTAATCCTTGGAACCTGGCAATGTTACTTCAGAAGGAAGGAAAACAAAACTAACAAATAAAACCCCTCACAAAACCACAACAGATTTTGCAGGCATAATAAAGATCTTGAGTTGGAGAGACCATCCTGGATCTAAATGACATTACAAGTGTCTGTAAAAGAGAGGGAGATAATTTGGGAGGGACTGGAGAGCACTATGCTGAGTGAACTAACTCAGTCCCACAAGGACAAATATTACATAAAACCATTTTTAAAAATTTTTCATTATTATTAATTTTAATGAAAATTTACAGATACTTTGGATTTCCATTCATTCATTGTTGCACTTTTCTCCCTGCTCCCCTGCCCGCCACCCCCAGTTCACTCTTCTCTTTGAAAAGCAAAATAAAAATTCTTTCATTGTTTTACAATCCCTCCCCCCAGGTCCACTCCACTATGCAGCCTTCGCTCTGGAAAATAATACCACATATCCCTTTTAAACAGTTTTCTCCCTCATCTGTTTCAATGCAGTATACATTATTTATCCCATCTTTCTCAGCCTCCCCCCAACCCCGAGGTCAGTCCTGCTTTACAACAGTGGCACCATGCAGTATTTGTTCCTGTGTGACTGAGATATTTCACTCAGCATGATGTCCTCCAGGGTCACCCATTTTGAATAATATTGCATGAGTTCCTTGTTTTTCAATGCAGTGTAGTATTCCATTGTGTGAATACACCACAGCTTCTCTATCCATTCATTTGTTGATGGACACTTAGATTGTTTCTAATGCCTTGCTATTGTGAACAAAGCTGCGATAAACATGGGTGTACATATATCTGCTTGGATATCGGTTATGGTCTCTTTGGGGGTATATTCCTAGTAGTGGAATTGCTGGGTCAAATGGTATCTCTATTTGCAACTTTTTGAGAAAGCGCCACACCACCTTCTACAGTGGTTGCACCATTTTACACTTCCACCAACAGTGAATAAGGATAAAACCATTTTTGTAGAATGAGGATCCAAGAAGGGGGGTGGAAGCAGAGGAATGAGTATGTGCAGAAGGTAGGGGGAATAATCATGAGGTTGTACAATTTGATGGGTGGGGTCAGTGAGGGAAATGGGAAGGATCTGGTATGAAAAACAGTGTAAATAAACTAGTTTAAAAAATAGAGAGGAAGAGAATTGAGTTATGCACACAGAAGACAATATGACCATGGACAGGTATTGGAGTGACACAGCCACAAGTTGAGGAATAGAGGCAACACCCAGGAGTTGGAAGGAAGATGCAAGGAAAAGATTCTTCCCGAGAGCTTTCCAAGGAAGCACAACTCTGTTACTAACCAGCCACACAGTATTGATTTCAGTCTTCAGACTTTATGGTGAGGGTGGGGAAGAAATTTCTATTGCTTTAGAACACCTTGTTTTGATTTGTTACAGCAGTCATAGGAAGCTAATAGCTTGGGACATTTAAAAAATGTATTTATTTTCCTTTTTTTGGGAGAAAAATTATTCCCAGAAGACCAATTTCAGACTTCCTTCAGGTCCTGTTCACACCAAAGAGTAGTTTCAACTTTGCAAGAAAATGAGTATCTGGCATTTTGAGCTTCTATAAACCTCGCCTAGGAAGGAAAAAAAGACGACCTAACAGTTTTGGGAAAAGCAACCAGTAGCAACAGTCATTGTAGTAAGGCTATCAGTTGGTAGATAGAGGAAGGGAGATGAAACTGAGGCTTAGCATATGTAGCAAATTCCAAAGGTAAACCTTAGTACCTGGAGAGTTCAAGGCTTACTTCACTCTTATTTTTTTTAACTTAGTTTTTTTTAATTGAAAAAAATGTTTTATAATTGGTTTGCATACAAAATTCATATACATTGTGTTTCACACTATCTTTCATTCACATTGTGTTTCATTGACATTCATTATGTTTTATGAAATCAATCACCATTGAACTATTCCAACCATTTCCCTGTCTTTCTAGATCTTCACCAGACCTTTCCCTTTTTTTTTTTACCCCACATTCCTCCACCCACCAAATTGTGCAACCCTGTGATTTTCCCCCACTCCTCTGCTCCCATCCCTACCCACCCTTGGCTCTCCATACACCTTTTACTGGTTACCCTTCTGTTTTTATAATACTGGTCTTATGCAGTATTTATCCTTATGAGACTGAGTTAGTTCACTCAGCAAATTTTCTCCAGTGTCTTCCAAGTTTGAGTCACTCTTAATGGAGGAGTTTCCCTAACATGGGGTATAACATTGTCTTTCTTACCAAGCTGGCCAATGGATTCCCATTCTGTCTTTGAGGACATTGCCAGGCAAACTTTCTCACTAGTAAGCTCTCCTCCAGCTGTGACTTACCTAACTTTCTAAAGCAATTATACAAGAGAGAAATCCTTCTTGATCTAGGTGAATTTCCTTAGCAATATTTAGCCAGAGTATTAATTCATCTCAGTTACTGAAAGTGAGGAGGGCTTGAAGTACTTTTTGCAGAAGTTCAAGGAATGCAGCTTTCAACTTGAGTTGCATCTCAGTGTCAAGAAAACAAAGATTCCTACCATTGACCAATAGGCAACATCATGTTGGATGGAGAAGACATTGAAACTATCAACAACTTCATCTTACTTGGATCCACAATTAATATCCTTGGCACCAGCAGTCAGGAAATCAGGAGATGTATTGCATTGGGAAACTCTGCAGTTAGAGACCTCTCTAAATTATTGAGGAGTTAAGATGTCAGTTTGAGGACTCAGTGGAGTCTTATTCAAGCAATGATTCTTCTGATCACTTGCTATGCATCTGAGAACTGTACAATGAATAGGGATGACAGAAGAATAATTGATGCCTTTGAGTTGTGGTCTTAGAGAAGAGCAAACATACCAAGGACTACTAAAAGAACAAATAAATATGTCTTGGAGAGGGTGCAACCAGAGTGCTGTTTGGAGGCAAGGATGATGAGGTTTCATACATACATACTCACATACATACTTCAGGCATGTTGCTAGGAGGGGCAAGTCCTTGAGGAGGGACATGATACTGGGAAGGGTGGAGGGTTGGTGAAGGAGATGAAAACCCTAAACCAGGTGGACTGACACAGTGGCTGCCACAATGGGCTCTTGTGTGTCAGGAAGTGTGAAGATGGCACAGGACGGGACGGGATTCAGATCCGCTGTTCACGGGGTGGCAATGTGTCATACTTGACACGATGGCACCTAACAACAACAACAACAATTACCTCATCTAACCCTTAGCTCTGGGAATCCCAGAACATTTAATTGTGCTAATGCGAAAACTATACTTGGACCAAGAGGCAATTGTCAGAACAGAGAAGGGCAACACCGCATGGTTCAAAATTGGGAGGGGCGTACGCCAGGGATGCATCCTATCTCCATACCTTTTCAACATGTATGCAGAACAGATTATCCAGGAGGCTGGGCTCTATGAGGAGAACTGTGGTGTCAGGATTGGTGGAAGATCTATTAACAATCTGTGTTATGCAGATGACAGAACCCTGCTTGCTGAAACTGAGGAGGACCTCATGCACTTGCTGCAGAGGGTCAAGAACTGCAGCCTTCAGTATGGACTGAGGCTCAATGTCAAGAAGACAAAGATTCTCACCACTGGGCCAATTGTCAGCATCAGGATGGATGGTGAAGAGATTGAGATTGTTCACAGCTTCAATTTGCTTGGCTCCACGGTCAACACTCTTGGCACCAGCAGCCAGGAAATCAAAAGACATATTGCAATGGGAAAGTCTGCTGTTAGGGACCTCTCTAAAGTACTCAAGAGCAACGGCGTCTCTCTGGAGACTAAGGTGTGCCTGATACAGGCCATGGCTTTGCAATCACTTGTTATGCATCAGAGAGTTGGACAATGACTCAGGAAGATAGCAGGAGAATTGATGCCTTTGAGCTGTGGTGCTGGAGAAAAGTATTGAATGTACCCTAGACCGCCAAGAAAACAAACAGATTCATCCTGGAGAGGGTTAAACCAGGCTACTCCTTGGAGGTAAGGATTCTGGGGCTTCGTCTGACATACTTTGGACATGTTATAAGGAGAGACAGGTCCTTGGAGAGGGACATCATGCTTGGTAAGGTGGAGGGACAGTGCAGGAGGGGAAGACCCTCTATGAGGTGGATTGATTCAGTGACTGGGGTAATCAGGATGGGTGTGTCAGAGGCCATGCAATTGGCACAGGACAGAGCAGAGTTTCGGGCTGTTGTACATAGGGTCGCTATGAGTCGCAAATGACTCGCTGGCATATAACAACAACAACAACAGCCCTTAGTTCTATCTTTCTGGATTCTGTCCATGTGCAAGAGAGGTGTACTTTTTCAGCATTCTACTTCTCCATAGGTGGCTTCACAGCAATTTCAACTGCCCAATTTATACGTTGGCAGTTGAGCTTATTTTTCCTCATGTATGTTCACCATTGATTTTAAAGGAGAAGAAAATCTTTCTTCTGGAATTTGAGATTAGTGCCTATGTGCTATTTGCAGTTATTTTACAAAACATGGAGACATGGGGGGTTGCATACATTAAAACACTTAGCTGCTAAATAAGAGTTTGGTGATTCAAGTTTACGTAGAGGCTTTTATAGGAAAGACCTGATTGTCTCCTTCTGGAAAATCAACCCCTGAACATCTCACAAAGCACAGTTTTACCTTTACACACATGACGTTGCCATGAGTCAGAATAAACTCTGCAGGAACTAGTTTGAAGTGTTGGTTTTGATGCACCGTGATTATGAACTGCCAGAAAGCTTGCAGGCCCAGGACTTGCTCCCAAAGATAGGGCAACGCCATTTTCATCAGATTCTCTCCACTTAGAGCCTTCCATGATGTTAAATAGCCTTCAAATCTAACTCGAAACTCCACGCTCCAGTGTCTTTTCTGGTTTGCTTCATCAAAACCAAAGATGTAGAGCGTTTGACTTACAAAACATTGTAAAACAGGCTTGTCATCTGGAAAAAGACTTTCTATGCTGCTCTCTAAAGAACTAAATTTAAAAGGAACTCACACAGAGACCACCAGGTAATGTAGTGGCATTTTGCCCAAAAGACATTTGGAGGCAAATCCTTCTGCTGGGTCCATGACTAAAGACCAAGGGGATTTTAAATCTGTTTCTTATGGAATCAGACTTCTCCTCCCCGGCTGTTAATCTGATTGTTTTTTAAAGTTCTGCTGACTTGTTCATTTAATGGATTTCTCCAGCACAGCTAATGCTCTTCAGAGAGAAAGTACTATGGGATTCCAGGCTCTTAATGGAAACTGACAATATATCACCGCGAATGAAGGGCTTGAAGGCTTTAAGCAGAAGATGGATGAGATTCCCTCCCTGCAGCTCCTTTCGAGAATGGTTCAGTGATTTCTGTATCTGAGTTAACTGCTTAGATCCAGGCTGCACAGAAAAACATTTGTCACTTGGGTTCCATTTATTCACCTTGCTACTAGACTTCTATAGCAGTGGTCCCAGGGCACTAAAATCCCTCGTCACAATAGGACTCATGGGAAGGGATAGAAGACATAGCCGAATGAAATAATTCAAGGAGACCTAATGTCTCTGAGGTGGTAACTGAGGCATGGTTAAATACAGACATAATGTCGAGGGATGGCAGATTTGGTTTCAAATTACAACAACAAATAAAATATCCCAATAAAGTCACAGAAGCTTTTTTGTTTCTGTAAAATTCATGTCTCCACTGTATTATAATTTATTAAAGAACTGCAATCTTCTATATGGATTTCATCTCAGCTTTGAGAAAACAAAGATTCTCACTAGCCGGCCAGTTGGCAGAATTGTGATGTTATTATGTGCTGTTGATTTGACTACGACTCATAACAACCCAATGCACTGTAGCTCTGAATCCTCTTCTATCCTGAGCCCATCTATCTCCGACACACCTCCTCTCCTTACCCTAGCTATTGTGTCAATCCATCTCATCCATGGTCTTCCTCTCCTGTGTTGTCTCTCAACTGTTCCAAGCATAATATCTTTCTCCAAAGACTGGTCCCTCCTGGCTACATGCCCAAGTATGTGAGGTGGAGTCTCAAAATCTTTGCCTGCAAGGACCAGCTTGGTTTCACTCTCTCTAGGACAGAGGACAGACCTATCAGTTTTCTTCCAGTCCATGGTGTGTTCTGTTGTACATAGGTTAAGTCATAGGGTAAATTGGAGGCGGTGCAATTGGTGCAGCACAGAGCAGAGTTTAGGGCTGTTGTACATAGGGTTGCTTTGAGTCGCAAGCGACTCAATGGCACATAACAACAACAACATTGTGTGTTCAATACTCTTCTCTATCAACACAACTCAAAGGCATCATGATAGATGGGAAAAAGACTGAGGTTGTTAACAATTTTATCTTGCTTGGATCCAAAATCAACATGCTTGGCACCAGCAGTCAGGAAAGCAAAAGATGTGTTGGTTTAGGAAAGTCTGCTATCAGAGACCTCTTCAAAGTGCTAAAGAACAATGACATCAGTCTAGAGACCCAAGTACACCTGAACCAGGCCATAGTTTTGTCAATTGCTTGCTATCTCTGAGAGTTGGACAGTGACTAAGAAGGAGAGAAGACTCGATGCCTTTCAGTTGTGATGCTGGAGAAGAGTATTGAACATACCAGGAACTGCCAGGAAGACTATAGGTCTGTCTTGGAGAAAGTGAAACCAGGCTGTTCCTTGGAGGCAAGAATTTTGAAGCTCTGTCTCACATACTTTGGGCATGTAGTCAGAAAGGACTGTTGTTGTTGTTTAATGCCACTGAGTCGTAGACGACTCATAGCAACCGTATGAACAAACAGCCTGAGCACTGTTCGTACATAGAGTTTCCGGAGGCAAGCCATTTTGGAAGTGGATGTCGCTCCTGCTTCCAGGCTTGATTTAGTCGGGAAGCTCCAGCCAACACTGTCCACCATGGGTGCCCATTACCACGATTGGCACATCACTGTCACAGGCTTCAGCATCACAGCAACCACGTGTTACCTCTGTACAGCAACGCACAGACCAGTGCTATACCACCTAGAAGAATGTTTGACAGGAAGACAATTTGAACCAGGCCGAGGGCCACAGATGACAATCACCCACCTTCGGTTTGGTAGCACAGCTTCCTTCCACTAGGCCAACGTAGCTCTCTCTTGGTCGTCGTCATTGTTATTGTTGTTTAATGCCGTCGAGTCGTAGACAACTCATAGCGACCCTATGAACGAACAGCCTGAGCGCAGAAAGGACTAGTCATTAAAAAAAATACTTCATGCTTGGAAAGCTGGAGGGGTAGTGCAGCTGAGGAAGACCCTGGTTGCAATGGATTGACACAATGACCGTGGCAATGTGAGTAGGTGTATCAGAGATGGTGAGATTGGCTCAGGATACAGCAGAGTTCAGAACTATTGTTCATCGGATCGCTACAAGCCATAGTTGACTCAATGACACATAAAAACAACAACAACAATCACGTTCTAAAACCATGCAGCCCAATAAAAATAGTGAGAGCCACATGTTTAATTGAAAATTTCCCAATAGTTGTATTAAAGTTAAAAAGAACTAAGGGAAAGAAATTTTACAACATGCTTTGTGTCTTTGTATGCAAAATATTATTATTGTTGTATCATGGCCAAGTGCCCAGTAATTAAAGCTGGTTACAGGCTGTCGTTGTATCCCATCAAGTTTAAGTGCAATTCCTTCCCACTAAGTCATCAGAGTTCCCTGGTTACAGGCTAGTAACTACACTATTGGAAGTTGCAATTCTAAATTAGTCTCTTTGCTCTATTTACAACACATAAATAATTCTCAAGATATAATGTTTAGCCACGTATTTGTTTTAAGAAATTCGTTGTTGTTGTGTATCAGCACTGACTCATTGCTGACCTCATTGAGTTTTCAGAGGCTTTAATTTGCAGAAGACGACACTGCCCATCTTTTTTCAGCAGAGCAACTGATGGATGTTTTGTAGACCATCTTGTTTTGTAAGGGCTTTAATGTATACTTTAATGTATATAGGTTAGGAAGTAGATATACACATACATGTGGAAGTATAATTTATGTCTCTAAAATAGTACTCTCAGAAGAAATAGTCTTGTAATACATTTATTCTCATAAGTAAAGTTTAAAATCAATACTGTGATAAACATTGGTAATTAATGGCTGACATTTTTATGTGGTTAAGTATTTATCTATGCAGTTTCTTCTTCTTCTTTGGAATGTTTGCATCTTTCCAAAGTTCTGCTGCATACAGACCAACGGAACAGTATTGAGAATCCAGAAATAGACCCATCTATTTATGGTCAACTGATATTCAAGAAAGAAATAAAACCTATCACCTGGAGAAATAACAACTTCTTCAACAAACAGTGCTTGCAAAACTGGAGTGCTAACTGCAGAAAACTGAAACAAAATCCACTTCTCACATCATACACAAAAATCAACTCAAGATGGATCAGAGACATGTGAGTGAAGCCCCAAATCGTAAAATTCATCAGATCCAAACTGGGATCAAACTTAGACAGCCTAGTCTAAGGTATAAAGAGACTGCCAAATACAGCCAGAAATGCTCAGTCTGGAGAGGATAAAATTGATGAGTAGGACCTTCTAAAGATTAAATCCCTGTGTGCATCAAAACATTTCCCAATAGAGTGAAAAGAAAACCTACTGACTAGGAACAATCACTTGGCAATACCATTTCAGACAAGGGGCTCATATTAAAAATTTACAGAGAGGAGGGTGATTACCACAAAGTTGTATAATTTGATTGGTGGGGGGGTAAGGGAAATTGGAAGACTCTGTTCTCAAAAACAATGTACTAGAATCTTGTAAATAAACTAGAATAAAACAAATACACAAAGTTTACAGAATACTCATGGGCCTCTACAAGAAAATTACTGATAACAATTAAAAAATGGGCAAGAGACATGCAAAGAATTTTCATAGAGGAAGATATTAGGATGGCCAACAGACACTTGAAGAAATGCTCAAAATCACTGGCAATAGGAGAGATGCAAATCAAAACCACGATGAGATACCACCTCTCCCCAGTAGCAATGGCAAAAAGTTTAACAGGAGAGCAAGTAATAAATGCTGGCGAGAATGTAGAGAGATAAGAACTCTTATACGTTGTTTTGAGATTGTTTAATGGCACAACCACTCTGGAAGACAGTTTGGCATTTCCTCAAAAAATTCCTAGAAAAAAAACAAACCTAGAAATTCCATATGACCCAGCTATTCTACTGCTTGGAATATACCCTGAGAGAATGAGAACTGAGACACAAATGGAGACTTGTACACCAACATTCATAGCAGCAGTATTCACCATTGCAAGAACATGCAAACAGCCCAAAAGTCCAACCACAATGGAATGGACAAGAAATTATGATACACTCACACAATGGAATACTATGCAGTATGCAGGAATAATGATTTTGTAAATTACTACCTAACATGCTAGGTGAACTAACTCAATCCCATAAAAGACCATTGTTGTAGAATGTGTATGAGGATCCAAGGCAGGGAGGGGAGCAGAAGGGTGAGGATGGGCAGGGGGGCTGGGATTTAATCATAGGGTCACACAATTTGACGCACAGAGGGAGGAGTGGGTGAAGGAAAGGGAAAGATCCAGTGTGAAAAACAATGTACACAAACGTTGTAAATAAACCAGTATAAAATAAAAATCAAAGAAGTCCTGCCACTTGTTTCTGCTCATGGTCTTCTTTTTCTTCTTACCACTTTGACATTATTTGAGAACCCTGAATATTTAAACCTCTGTTTACTGTCAGGAATATAAAGCCAAACCCGCCAGCATTGAGTCTGTTCTAAATCGTGGTGACTCTCTATCAAGTTTCCAATAAACCTTTATGGAAGAAGACTGGAAACTTTTCTTTTTCAGAGAAGCTTGTACATTCAAACCACCTTTTGGTTAACAATCCAACATGTTACACTCTACAATACCGGGGCTTCTTCTCAGTAGTATTGCTGTTGTGGTTGTTATCTGCCATTGAGTCAACAATGATTCACAGTGACCCTGTGAACAATGGCTCTGAACCTTGCCCTGTCCTGAGCCAGCCTCCTGTGTCTGACACACCTTCCTCAATTCCATAGTTATCGTCCCAATCCATCTCTTCTAATGTCTTCCTTTTCTGCACTGACCCTCCACCTTTCCCAGCATGATGTCCTTCTCCATTGACTGATCCCTTCTGGCAACATGCAAAATACCATCCTTTATTAAAAAGAACAATGGCACCATGTTAGACCATACAAATGTTCTGTATGTATCTGGTGGCTTAGTGGTAAGAAGCGGCACTGCAATTCCAAAGGCACATAGTTCAAAGCCACCAGATGCTTTGCAGAAGAAGGATGAGCAATCTTCTCCCATGGTATTTACGGCTTCTAAAAACCTACTGGAGGAGGGTCAGCTATGGGTTGTTTCCAACTTGGCAGCACACACCAACAACAGAAGTGGGGTAGTGGGTCAGGAGTTGGACTGCAAACCCAAAGGCTAGGGGATCAAACTCACTAACTTCTCCACAGGAGGTAAATGGACAATCTCCTCCTGTGTGATTTACAGCTTCTAAAACCTCATTCGAAGGTCAGCTATGAGTCAGTTCTGAGTCGATAATGATTAGTTGAGTTTGTTGAGCAGATAAAAAATTAGTGTGGAAAAAATAATTTTGAATCTTATATCAATAGTGGTTATCACCTTTGGGTAAATTTGTGACTTGAAATATCATTTCCAAGTTATTAAATAAAGCATGAATCTGTTAGGAGTGTTTTCTACTGTAAATATAGAATATTTGGCAATCAGTGGTTTAAAAATGCAGTTTACTTTTCTTAGGTGACAGGAAAGTTGAAAGTACAGGAAATATCCATTGGTTTTGCTGTTTCATAATTTCAGTAGAGACTAACAAACTCATCTCGTCTTTACACTCTATCATCCTTGGTGTGTTGACTTTCAATAGCATGCTTGTTACCTCATGGGCACAAATAGATGGTGAAATGCTGAATCATTCTTTAAAGAAGGAAATTATTTTTTATCAGAAAGACATATTTAGAAAAACCCTATCCCCTAAGTCCTCCCATTTTCTATGTGTTGTAATTTTAATGAAAGTTTACATAAAAGTTAAATTTTCATTCATTCATTGTTGCACATTTCCCCCCTACACGTCCCCGCTTCTTTTTTTTAAAAAAAAGAAAATATTCATTCATTGTTGCATAATTTCCTTCCTTCTCCCCTCCCCCAGTCCACTTTGCTGTGCACCTCTTATTCTGGACTGTTCTCATGTAAATAATGCTTAATTATATATCCCTTTTAAACAGTTCTTTCCTTCTTCTGTTTCAATACAGTGTTCATTATTTATCCCCTTTTCTTCATTTTCCCCCAACCCCCATCTTAATCTCATTTTATAACACTAGTGTTATACAGTATTTGTCCTTTTGTGACTGAGATATTTCACTCAGCATAACATCCTCCAGGGTAACCCGTGTTGTGTAATACTTTATGAGTTCCTTGTTTTCAGTGCTATGTAGTATTTCATTGTGTAAAAGAAATGGTAACAACCAAGTGCCCATCAACAAGTGAATGGATAGAAAAACAATAGTATATTCACACAGTAGTTCCATTTGTTTTTAAAGCTGGCTTATATACTTTAATTAATGTAGAAGATTTTAAGTGGAATATCTATCCTTCAAATATGAAGAATAGGCATGGGGGTTCTTGTGGTGTCAGCATTGATTTTTAATTTTTAAAAATTTTATTATTTTTAATGAAAGTTTACAGAGACTTAGGGTTTCCAGTCATTCATTTCTGGACTTTTCTCCCTGTCCACCCCCTCCTCCTCAATTCACTTTTCTCCTTGAAAAGAAAAAGAAAAACTCTTTCATTGTTATCTAATCCCTCCCCGCAAGTCCACTCCACTATGCAGCCTTCACTCTGGACTTCTGTAATGACAGGAATACCCATTCATATGTCCCTTTTAAACAGCTCTCTCCCTCATCTGTTTCAATGCAATATACATCATTCCTCCCCTCGTTTTCTGTCTTCCCTCAACCATGATGTCAGTCCCCTTTTACAGCCATGGTCCTATGCAATACCTGTCCTTTTGTGACTGAGATATTTCACTCAGTATAATGTCCTTTAGGGTCATCCATTTTGCATAATATTTCATGAGTTCCTTGTTTTTCAATGCTGCATAGTATTCCATTGTGTGAATATACCAGAGCTTCTCTATCCATTCGTTTGTTGATAGGAGTAGTCCCATTTTAAAAAGAGATTAGGAGTTTTACATATCTAGCATTTTCATACCTAAAATGAAGATTACAAGTAGAGGCTAAGGATATCTGTTGAGTTTGTGAGAAAATAATGACAGCTACTATGTGGTTTTCTAACAGTCCGTCTTATCACTCACATATACTGAAGAATTACAAGTTAAACAAAGTATTTTATACATATAATTTTATTTCCAAAGCAAGTCTTTCAGGTACATTTTCTATTCTTATACCTCCAGTTGTTTTGCTGTGTGAACTAGTTCCCAAAGAATCAAATTAATCCAAATGACATGAGAAATCCCCTCTGCTACCACACAACCAGTAAAATGCGGGCTTATTACCTTACAGGGCTCCTGTCGTATCTCTGTATTTGGATTCTTTTTGGTGAATTTCTTTCATTTTCTTTAGATTCAGTTTGAATTTCTATATGGCTGATTAATGGTCTGTTTCACAGTCAGCACCTGTACTGATTTTGACTGCAGATATTCCACTTCTGCAACAATCCTTTCCATAGAGTCAATCAATCTGACTCCTGCGCAGTCCACCAAGTGGTGTCCATACATATTGTCACTGGCTGTGGTTTTTAAAAAAGGTATTTCCAATGAATAAATCATTGATTGTATAAAATCCAATCATTCAACATTGCTGATGTAAGATGGATATTGAGGAAAAGCAGTGAATACCAGAAAAATGTCCGTGTTTTATTGGCTTTGCAAAGGCATTTGACTTTGTGGATCACAACAAATTATCACTAACATAGCAACAAATGGAAATCTCAGAACACTTACTTGTACTCATGCAAAACCTGTATCTAGAAAGAGGCTATGGTTTGAACAGAGCAAAGGAGCACTGCACAGTTTAAAACAAGAAAGGTGTGAGTTACTTTCTTCATATCTATTTAATCTGTATGCTGAACAAATAATTCAAGAAGCTGGACTTTATAGAGAAGAATATGGCATCAAGATCTGAGGAAGATTCATCAACAACTTGTGCTATGCAGATGACACAATCTTGCAAGTTGAAAGTGAGGTGGACTTGAATCATTTACTGCAGAAGATGAAGGACTACAGCCTTCAATATGGATTTCTGCTTAACAGCAATAAAACAAAAATCCTCATCACTAGACAAACAAACAACAACACAATAGATGGAGAAAAGATTGAAGTTTTCAATGATTTAATTGTATTTGGATCCACAATCAACATCCTTGGTACTAGCAATCAAGAATCAAAAATGTATTGCATTGGGATAATCTATCATCAGGGACCTCTCCAGAGTACTAAAGTGCAATTGTATCAGTTTAAAGACTAAGGTGCACCTGATCCAAGCCATAGTCTTCTCAATTGTTTGCTTTGCACGCGAAAGTTGGACAATGACTAAGGATGAATGAAGAAGAACTAATGTCTTTGAGTTGGCATGTTAGAGAAGAGTACTGAAAATCCCATAGGCTGCTAAGAGAGCAAGTTTGTCTTGGAGAAAGTAAAATTAGTATGTTCCTTGGATGCGAGGATGGTGAAGTTTCATCTCACATTCTTTGAGAATCCTTTGGAGGAGGACATCATTTTCGGAAAACTGGAGGGTCAGTGTAAGAGAAGAAGACCTTCAACAAACCGGATTGACATAGTGACTGTAATAATGGGCTCAAGTGTGTTAGAGATAGTGAAGATGGCGTAGCACAGGGAAAAGTTCAGATCCATTGTTCAAAGGGTCACAGTTAGTTGCAGTGGTCTCAAGGACACATAACAACAGCATCATGTAACTTTTCATGCTTTATTGAAATGCTTGTTTAATCTTTATTCCATGAAGCTTGAGGAGAAAGAAGTGTGGAGGTAACTTCTGGGCTTGGAAATTGGGAGAAGATGGTACATTTGTTGAGAGAGGAAACATTAGAAGAGGGACAGGTTTTGGGCAGACATATAAGTCCTGTCTTGGTATTTTAATAAGCAGTGTCTGTCAGTCACCTGTATTGTTAATAGTAATAGACATTAGACAGCAGAAAAAATATCAGTCAAATTTGACCCGGCTTTAGGATGTTGATGATCCCATGCAAACTGGACTAGTCTTTCTATATAGTTCTCCCAGTACTTCACGAAAAATGCAGGGCTAATGATGGGTCAATGTGACTTCTTTTCTGCTCAACAGCTTTACATTTGTAGGAGGTTAGTGGTAGAATTCTTGCCTTGCATATTTTAATTAAGCATGTGGTGAGGCTGAGAAGTCTACCTGACAAGAGATTCCTTGCCCTTGAAGAATGGAATTCCAACAACAACCTAAATGAACTTGGAAGTGGATCCTTCCAAAGCTAAGCTTTCAAATGAGATCCCTGCACTGCCAAAGTACTTGATCAAAGGCTCGTGTGGTACCTGGAAGCAGAGGACCCTACTCAGAGTGAGCTTCCTGACCCATAGAAACAAAAATGATAAATGCGTGTTGTTTTAACTGCTAATTTTGTGATAATTTATTATGCAATAATAGATAACTAGAGTCTGTGGGTGACACAAGCTATTAAGTTCTTAAAAATGAAGCAAGAAACTGGTGTTTCAAACCTACTCATAGACACTTCAGAAGAAAGGCCTGGAAATATACATCCAAAAGCCCACAGTCATGAAAACCCTATGAGTGGTGTTCTTAGCAACACATGGGGTTACACTCAGCATTTAACAAGGGTGGCCTAGTGGGTAAGGAGTTGTACAGCCAAACTCAAAGGCAGGCGGTTCGAATCTACTAGTTGCTCCATGGGAGAAGGATGGGAAATCTCCTACTGTGTGGAATTTACAGCCTTTGAAAACCTGCTGGAGGGGCCATGAGTCCATTCTGACTTGAAGGCAGTGAGTTGAATTGAGTTGAGAAGTTTGAATGTTTAGCTGAGGGAGATGGGATAAGGTACTTGGGGCAGTTAGCTGGTGTTATGTTTACTTAATTTGAAAAGCCAAAGGAGAGCAGCCTGGCTTTGATAATTCATAAATACAGCACAAAAGTTGCTCATATGTGAAAATAAATTACTCCAGGGACCAACTAAAAACCAGAACTGAGAATCCATCTTTTTGATTCATAAGAAAAATGAGAAACTCAAGTGAGGATGCAGGTACACTGTTGTTGTTGTTGTTATGTGCTGTCAAGTCACCTGCGACTCATAGTGACCCTATGTACAACAGCCCTAAACCCTGCTCTATCCTGTGTCAATCTTTCTTATTGTCTCTGACACACCTATCTCCATAACCCCATGACTGAATCCATCTCATTGAGGATCTTCCTCTCCTGCGCTGTTCCTCCACCCTCCCAAGAATGACATCCCTCTCCAAGGACAGATCCCTCCTTGCAACATGTCCAAACTATGTCAGATGGAGCTTCAGAATCCTTGCCTCCAAGGAGCAGCCTGGTTTAACCCTCTCCAGGATGAACCTGTTTGTTCTCCTAGCAGTCCATGGTATATTCAATACTCCTCTCCAGCACCACAGCTCAAAGGCATCAACTAATGCACTCACACAAATGACAAGTACATGCATATAATAAAACAAAGAAAGAAATAATTAGGTGATTTGAGCGAAAACACTCATAACATGTAAAAGGAAGATACTTAGATCAGACTCTGAGCAGCAGCATATGAAGCCTGGGAGGAGTTGATTGTCAGACATAATAGCCATGCAGCAAAGAGTTGAGAAAGCCAAGCAGTCACCAAACGGAGGGTCAAGGAAAGATGCAGCTGTTCCTTCACTGGAATCCATAAAGACTATGCCTGGCTCTGGTGATTTGAATCCACCAGCATCTCTGAGGGGGAAAGATGATCAATCTCCTCATATTCATTCAATTTATAGCCTCCAAAAACCTGCTGAAGGGTCTGCTATGAGCCAGTTCTGACTTGAGGGTAATGTGGTTTGGTTATTTGGTTTTTGATCTTGTTAAAATAAAAACACAAAATGACAAACTAAACACAGTCCTAATAGATTATTGAAATAGTCCTGTGTTGTTGTTGTTTTCTGTGAATAATTTTCTTTCTCCCCCAACCCCTTTCCTGCCTATTTGCAGTAACTACTGATGCTTTCTGAACACTATTTATATGAAAGCATGGAAGGGAGGCCTTTGGCCTAGTGGTAAGAAGCTGTGCGGCAATCACAAAGGCACATGGTTCAAATCTACCAGCTGCTCCATGGGAGAATCCAAATCAAGGTTTCATCATCTGATTAACTTATTTCATCCATATGGATTAAGTAAATCAAATGCTATGGTTCCAGCTAAAGATAATAAGATCCTAGCTCTGCTCCAAAAACATTTATAAGTGTTTCTTGGCTAATTTTATCAATAAAGAAAGCAACTATGAAACCACACAGTGCTCTACAGAAGAATCAAAGAAAAGACTATGCTTCCCTTCTCTGATACCTAATAGGAAAATACAGGCCAAAAGAATATTTACTGGCTCAATGGTGGTTGTTGTTGTTAAGTGCCATTGAGTCGTAGACGACTCATAGCAACCCTATGAACGAAAGACCTGAACACTTGTATAACTTTGGTTGTTTCTCCATGTTCATAGAATTTCTGGAGACATGTCATTTCGGAAGTGGATGCCACTCCTGTTTCCAGGCTTGTTTTAATCAGGGAGCTTCACCAAACACTGTCCACCATTCTTGTATTTGACACATCAGTGTCACAGTGTTTAGCATCATAGCAACCATGAGTTACCTCTGTACAGAAAATGGTAGAGTAATTAATACCTATTGCTTTATCAGTATATTTTAACGCGTATGTGTTTTGCCAGTCAGAACTGACTCAGCTGACTCCCGTGGGTTTACAGAAGCTATCAATTGCATGACAGGAGACTGCTCCGATTTCTCTTGCACAGTAGCTGGTGGACTTGAACCACGTGCCTTTGGGTTAGCAGAACGATCCTAACCATTTAGGTCCCAGAGCTCCAGATAAGTATTAGAAGATCTATTAAATAGTTAGTTGTTGTTGATTGCCTTTGAGTTGAGTACAACTCATAGCAACCCTATGAACAAAAGACCTGAAGCCCCTCTACAACCATTGACATTTATCAAAGTTCATAGAGTTTCCAGAGGCATATTGCTTAGGAAGTGGATGCCACTCCTGCTTCCAACCAGTTAGTACTATATATTATATAGTCTGTACTATTCACCTTCACAATGAGCCACCTGAGAAAACAGAAAGTAGGCATTTGGTGATCAGTTAGTTCCATTGCCTATCTAGCTCCTATATACAAATAGGGGTAGGCTCAAATGTTTATCTTCAAGGGGACAAATAGAGAAGAGAAAAGGCAAAAGAAGAGAGTTGAAAGATCTCTTTGGGAATGACAAGTGATCTGTCTACAGTCTTGGGTAGGGGAAAGGTGGGCCTGGGATCCCAGAGACCCTCTCAGTCTCACCTTTCTGGATGAGGCTATCAACTACAAGGAGATTCTTGGAATCTTTGCTACTGTCCTAGGAGTCCTTGTATTTTAAAGTGAGGCATGGGATCCAGACTTATCAATAATGATGCTTAAATTGAAGAGGACAACTCTCACCACATGGCATTGAATTACAGCCAAAGCTTTAGGTCAAGGCCACCCTGTCAATAATTAACCTCAAAGTAATGTGACTTCCATGTGCACTTTTGGATTCCACTCATTTGAACTTTTCAGTATTCACAACTAAGTTAGCTATGGACAGCCCCAGAACAAAGCAGGTGAAGTCCTGACAGAGCATTGAAGACAACACTCCAGTTTTCTCCATGTTTTTTCTTGTCCCTGGACACATTAACAAACTCTAGCATACAATTACAGAAACAAAGAACAGCCTGGAGCACCAACAATGATCTGAGCACTGGTTACTTGAGCAGATACTCCTGCCATTGTCTACCAAACTTTCAGGAACAGAAGCCTTGCCAGACACAAGACATAGCTCCATAGGCTATGCTGGAAATTACTGTGCTAGAAGCAGGAAAGGAGGAGATACAGAGAGGAGTGAATAGTAAGTAATTCGCTCAGAGTAGAGGAAAGCCCAAGCTTTCCTTTTATTCTCTCTGGAGATGTTACACTGTGTTTTGTCTCAGTTCTTCCTTTTGGTCTCTTGTACTTTGAACATCATAGTCAGGAGAGACCAGTCCCTGGAGAAGGACATCATGCCTGGTAAAGCAGAAGGGTAGGCAGAAAAGCGGACAGTCCACAATGGCTGCAACAAGGGGCTGGAACATAGCAATGATTGTGAGGAGGGAATCGTGTACGAAGAGTCACTTTGAGTTGAAACCAACTTAAAGGCACTTAACTCCTTTAGGGGTAAAGGCATTTCATTTGCAGCATCAGCTAATTTCTTGTGGGCTTCAATGACAAATAAGATATCAAGTGTGACAGTACTTTGTGAACTCTAAGGTCTTTGCACAAGACAGGGACTCTATACCCATTGCTGTCCTTTAGATGCAATTTTTCCATTTAAAGCTAATAACCTAAAGTTTATTAATAAAGTTTATTCTTCTTTTGAGCCCCATTCTGCAGATAAAGAAGCCTGGAGTAGCAACCTAAAGTCCTGGGCTTTTAGCTCAGGCAGTTTGAGCCCAAATGTCTGATTCAGTCCATGATCTTTTCACTCACCTTGCTATGCATCTGAGAGCTGGACTAAGGATGACAGAAAGGGAATTGATGCTTTTGAGCAGGAATTAATGTCTTTGCAAAAAGTACTTAATATTCCATGGACTATCAAAAGAACAAACAGGTAAATTTTGGATAAGGTGCAACCAGAGTGCTCCTTGGAGCAAAGATGATAAAGCTTCATCTTACATACTTTGGGCATATTTCTAGGAAACACTCTTCCTTGGAAAGGAACATCATGTTTGGATAGGTGGAGTTTCAGCAAAAGAGAGGAAGACCCTCAACCAAGTTGATTGACATGGTGACTGTTGTAACAGGCTCAGTGTGTCAGGAAGTGTGAGGATGGCACAAGATAGGACAGGGTTCAGATCTGTTATTCATAGAGCTGCTATGAGTCATACTCAACTCAATGGGACCCAACAACAACAAGGTCCAGTAAAGGGTATCCTTAACTTTGACTTCAGCATCATCATAACTACTGAATTCTCACCAGCAGTTCAAAAAGGGTGCAGTGGGGTATTCAAAACTATAGGTTCTGGGCCAAACAGCCTGAGCCAGAGGCCCAGCATTTCCGATTGCCAATCTAGACTTCTTTATCTGCAGAATGAAGTTAATAAGAAGAATAAACTTTATCAGCTTATGAGTTTTAAGTGGAAAAAAAATCCATCTTAAGGCCAGCAATTGGCATGAGGAGCCCCATCTAGTGCAAATGATTAATGCTTTTGCTGTTCATCAAAAGATTGGGGGTTCAAGTCCACCCAGACGTGACTTGGCAGAAAAGCCTGGCTATATTCTTACAAAACCTCAGTCACTGACAAGTCTATGTATGTAGCACAGTTTTAATCTGAGACACATGAATTTATGGTTTCTGTGAGCTGGAATTGATTCCATTACAACTGGTAACTGGACATGAAGTGCTCAAGAAATGTTAGTTATTATTCTTCAGGTGAACCAAGCTAGGTACTAACTTTTTTTCTTTTTGTTTGTTTCTGTTTCTTCTCCTTACGTTAACCTTGTGTTAGCATCATCACACAGATTGTAATGGTTTAGCTAAACACTTGAACCAAGCATGTCTGATGATTACGAAACGTAACAATGCACTATCCTCCAGGTTAGGGAAAGTCACTGCTTTTAAAGGTATCATCTGCTAGATCTTGCCCTGGTATGACTGGTGAGAAATGAATGCAGATTTTAAAAACCTTCATTTGCTTCTTTGTTTTCTGGGTTCAACAAGAAGTTAACTTAATGCTGCCTTTCATATTGTGATGCCATCAGTTGAGAGAGGACTACAAAGCCCAGTTTTCAGAAATGCTTTAATTCTACAGAAATGAGACAGTGTGAATGCTTCTAAAGTAAAATGTGCCCCTCAAGAGGCCTCTCTGCATCTAAGTCCACAGGCAACTGATTCCCGTCTTTGAAGTTCCTTCATGCCTTTGGGTCATGAAGATAGCTATTAAAGAATATCACTCATCTTCCCAGCTAAGCAGGGTGAATTTAAACACAGATTCGCTTTGCATTCCTTCAAAAATCTACTTGGAAAAAGAAAACAAAACAAAACGGAAGCTGTAAATCTATCAGGATAAGGAGACTGGACTAAGAGAAAAACAACATATTGGAGACTGAAAAGCTGAAGAATGCACAGTTTCTCTCAGCCATGAGGAAACAGCCGTCTAAGTACATGGAGGAAGGAACCCAGAAGGTTAACTTTTAGGGCTGAATCTCAGTACTTTTAGGTTGCAGGTGGTAAGAATGGTGCAGGTGGGATTTAATTAGGAAAATAACTTTGAATAGGTAATAATGGACAATTAAAATCATAGTGCTTCATTCTTGTCTGGAAGATGCCTATCTCTTTTCCACTGGGGAAGATACGAAGCAAACAGATTCCTGGAAGAAATTGAATTAGACAGACTTAGGTCTCAGGAACACCAGGTACATTTGGGGATAGGTGATGGTGCTTTAAGTCTGCTCTGAAGATGATCTAGATAATGAATGGTGAGATCGCCAGCTTCCTTCTCTCTCTGTGTCAGTTTCAAGACTTAAACTGAGCAGATAGGAGATAGATGAATTTTTTTCTCTGCATAAACTGGCTAAAGAATGCATAAGAAAAGTTAAAAAGAATTATAGTTCTAAATGGAGCCATCTACCCAGATCAACTTAGACGAAACTATAGTGAAGTTCACTCTCAATGAGCTCAACTCAAAACAACACAATCATCCAATTGTATTTTTAGTGTTTTACCTAATTCATGAACAAAGCGCCAAGGATGGCAAAATATTTGAACAAGTCTCTAAGAGAGAGTTTCTTCATTTTTACATTATTAAAATGTTCGGCTGGTAATCTTTCATTGTAGGGATTGTCCTCTGCACTGTAAAACATTTAGCAGTATTTTTGGATCTTTCCACTAGATGTCAGTAAACAGCTCCAACATCTCAATTGTGACAACCAAGAATCAAGTAATTCCAGATGTCGACAACTGTCCCACATGAGACAAATGTTCTCCCTACTGAGAACCACTCTTAAACACAAAAAAGAGAGTTGTTGTTGTTGTTGTTAGGTGCCATCGAGTCGCAGATGACTCATAGTGACCCTATGAACGAAAGACCTGAACACTTGTATAACTTTCATCGTTTCTCCACGTTCATAGGGTTTCCCGAGGCAAGCTATTTTAGAAGTGGATGCTACTCCTGCTTCCAAGCTTGTTTTAATCAGAGAACTCCACCGAACACTGTCCACCATGGGTAACCATTCTTGCATTTGACACTTTAGTGTCACAGTGTTTGGCATCACAGCCACCATGAGTTACCTCTGTACGGCAAAGCACAGACCAGTGCTATGCCACTCAGAAGAATGTTTGACCAAAAACAATTAAAACCAGGCTCAAGGGCTGCAGGCCCGAGGGCCCAAATGCATTTTTACTAGGAGGCCAAATAAAATCAACTCACACCCAATGTCGAGTAAACATTCCACCCGAATTCTCACCAGAACCAGAAAAAAACCCCTCTGTCAAATCAAGCCGCTCCAGATGACTTCAGGGAGAAAGAGAATATGAAAATAACTAAATAATAATAAAAGGGAATATGTAAGAAATAAAACAATACTCCCTGCATAATATGAAAGCATATACTTACAAAATAAGAATAGGACAGAATAGAAAAGGAAAAAGATGATGTTACAAATTAAATACATGACAGTAGAAATCTCAAATATCTAACAGAAAATCTGAAAGATATAATTGAACAAATGTCCCAGAACAGAGAACAAGGAAGGAAAGAGAAAGAGAAAAGCATAGGAGGATAAGCAGTTTAGAAGGTCTAAGATCCAATCGTAGGTGCAAATTGAATGGATATGGAGAAAGGATATAATCATGACACACACTTTCCATATAGTGTTTTCTTGTTCTGTTTAGACAACTCCTTCTTATTCTATGTCTAAGTTTCACATGAGCACAACTGAGTGTTCTGGAATTCGCTTTCTTCTCAAAGTAAGCCTTAATTTGTTGTGAACTACATAGTCAAATGTGTTTGCATAGTCAAAACAGAAGTGAACATTTTACTGGTATGCTCTGCCTTCAGCCAAGACACATCTGTCATCAGCAGTGCTATCTCTTTTGCCATGGCCTTTCCTGAATCCAGTTTCAATTTCTGGAAGTTCCCTACTGATGTACTATTTCAGTAATTTTTTTAAAAAAATTACCTTCAGCAAGGTTTTTACTTGCATGTGAAATTACTGACATTGTTTCATAATTTCTGTACTCTGGTATATCACCTCCTTTTTATTTTTTTGAATGGGAACAAAAATGAATTTATTCCAGCCAGTTCATCAGGGGTAGCTGTTTTCTAAATTTCCTGGCATACACTTGTGAGCACATCTATGGCTGCATCTGTTTGTTGAACCACATCAACTGGCAAAGGCAGAGGGTCAGAAAAAGAAAAGTCTACCCTCAGTGATATGAATTGATACTATAACAGTATATATGAATTGTAACTATAACAGTAGGCTTGGGCAAGGTGGAATTTGTGAGAAAGGTACAGGATAGTGCCCACTTCCAATCTATTGTTTGTAGGGTGGCTGTGAGTTGTAGTTAAATGGATAGCAGCTAACAACAAACAACAATATGATCCAATTAGGAGTTCTAGTCACATAGTATATAACATATCCAGCTGCAAAGCAAAAGGTCAGGGGTTCAAATCCACTAACTACTCTGTGGGAGAAAGATAAATAGTCTCCTCTCATAAAGATTTACAATCTCAGAAACACAACTGACTGGAAAGAAGTATATGATCTCCTTTCAGACTGTGTATACTAATTGGATATTACACCTACTCCTGCTGTCCAGGCAACATTCACTCTGATTCAGATTCAGAGCAACTCTCCAGGTTTCTGAAGCTGTACATTTTTCAAGAGAAGACAGCTTATATGTCTTCTGTGGAGCAGCTAGTGGATTTGAACTTCTGGCCTTATATTTGGCAGCCTATTAGGGTTCCTTTAAAAGTAGAAGAGAATAAAATTTACTTTTCATTCGTTAATTCAAGAAAACATTCCATAACTGAAGGCTATGAGTTTTTCAATTTAAGGACTATAAAAGAATCTAGTAAATGAAATTTCAGAGCAGTTGGGAGAAAAAAAAATCCTGAAAAATTATTGTGAGTAGAAACTACATATGACCCAGCTATTCCATTACTGTGAGGTCACCTGGGAGCTAGGGGAAATTCCACTGTAAGTGCACCTTATGGAGGCATTCCAATCAGCCTGGTGTCATATGGCTACAGCCAAACTGAAGAGAGCACAACCACTGCCCATATCCTGCTCAATCATCAGCTATGACACAATCCATCTATAGGAACTGAGTAGCTCCGTATTTGGGAACAAACAGAAGCTTTCCAAACAGCGTCCTCCACGGAGAATTGACCGTCCTACCCTCAATCCCTGCCTATAAAATTTTGCCTGTACCCTCCCCACATGCGACTTCACTGTCCCACACTGCCTTCCTCCAGCCTGGAACAGCAGTTTCACTCTAGAGCTGCCAAAAAACTCCTCTGTTTACTTTATCTGGGTTTTTTTTGGTGCCCTTTTTTTTTTTTTTTACTTTACATCTATGAGGAATATATCCCAAGGAAACTAGAACCAAGAAACAGAGATCTGTACACCAATGTTTATAGCGGCATTATTCACCATCACAAGAACACGGAAACAGCCCAAATGCCTAACCACAACTGAATGAATTGAGAAATTGTGGTACATTCACACAATGGAATACTATGCAACACTCAGGAGCAACAATTTTGAAAAATACTACATAACTTGGGAGAGAGAGTGGACAGCATTATGCTGAGTGAACTAATATAGTCTCATAAGGATAAATTATACATAAGGTTATTATTGTAAAAATAGAAGGATAACTAGTAAAACATATATGGAAACTCAAGGAGGAGGAGAGGTGGGAGTGGAGGGGTGAGGACAGGTAGGGATGAAACCACACAATTTGGTACATGGATGTAGGGGGGAAGTAAATGGGAAGGATCCAGGTGAAAAGACAGGGTAAATGATGGCCAAGGTCTAATGGTGATTAATTTTATAAAACTTAATGCATGAGACTTAGAAGGAGAAGTGGCATCCACTTCCATAATAGCTTGCCTCCTATGAACCTGGAGAGAGGATGAAAGGCGTCGAGGACTCTCCTTCATAGGGTCGCTATGAGTCGCCTGTGACTCGACAGCACTTAACAACAAACAACAACAATGCATGAGAATGATTGTATGAAACACAATGTGAATGAAGAATAGTGTGAAACACAATGTGTACAAACTTTGTAAGCAAACCAATAATAATAATTAATAATAATAATTTAAAAAGATCAGACTAAGTTAACATGAAAGCCTAATAAACAAGAGTAGATAATAGTAATAAAAAAATTACTGTGAGTTTCCTTAGAAGGTTGTTATTGTGCGCCATAAAGTCAGAACCCATACCTGCAAGTTTCCAGAGGCAGTTAATTGCTTGAGAGGAGATTACCATCCTCCTGGGGAGCAGCTGGTGGCCTCCAACCATATGTCTTCAGGATTGCAGAGTAGCTTCTTCCTTCTAGGCCACCAGAGCTCCCTCCATACAAGGTTAAGAAATTGGAATAATAGTATGTTGTTTTTAGGTGCCATCAAGTTGATTCCAATTAGCAGAAACCGCATAGGCCAGAGTAGAACTGTATCCTAGTATTTTCTATGTTGTAATTGCTATGGTTTTTTTCTACATCATTCTCCCATGGAGCTCTAAGTAGATTCGAATTATCAAATTTTCCATTGGCAGTGGAATGCTTGAACAATAGGGGGCGTCTAAGAATTTAAAAAGTTGGAAAATAATGGGACAATGACTTCAAAATTCTGGAGGAATGTCAACAAACAGACTCTCAAACAGGTAAGTGTAATAAAAACATTTGCAGCTTTGCAAAAGACTCATAACATTTACCTCTCATGTTTCCTTTTTCAGTGAATCTCCCAGAAACCAGAGTCAACCTTTTTCCTCAGTCATATGTTCAGTGGAGATTAGAAATTAGTGAGGCTCAGCTGGGCTCCAAGACCCTGTTAGTAATCTTCACCTGGAAGAATTCTCATTTGATTTACAAAACAAGTCTAAGGGGGTTAGCAGTAGTTGGGGAGGGCCTCAGCTGACCCCACTCTTTCAAATGTACTCCTTTCACTTCCTGCTTCCTCCCTCCTCTTCTTTTTGTTGACTCCGCTTAAAGCTTCCCTTAGCTCAGCAAGAAATGCTGCCTCACCCACTGCAGCCCTTACCTGGGTATGTTTCCTGGTGTGGCTTTATCACTCTTCGTTAATCTGTCTTTTGTGTGACTAAACTTTTTGAACAGTTAACATTATTCTTTATCGTGTTCTACCGCTGTTATGTATTTTCTTGCAATGATTCATTCTGCTATTTCTAAGAGATTTCTGGAGACATAATAGATGTAAAGACATGTGTCCATCAACCATTTTTAAACAAAAAGACACATCAATAATACATAGAGTTTTCCTCCTACGCACTGATCCCTATTGAACTGCTGAACAACGTAGGCATGCAAATCGTTCTTACTTTATCCTTTTCCAACGTAATTCTACTCCTCTTCTTCTTGTGCATTTTCCACAATTAAATATGCAACTTTACTTTTTTTTTGTTCATTACAATTTCTTTTGTTTTTAGTGAGTCACTTTCTTTCCTTTTAAAAATATTTGATGGTTGTTGAGAATATGCATATCAAAGCTTTCCAGTTCAACCATTCAGCCATTGCTACATGTACGATTCACTGACACTGATCATACATTTTTAAAGTTGTGCAACCATCCTCACTCTTCTTTTCTGAGTAGTTCCTCCCCCATTAATATAGTGTTACCCCCTAATCTAATTTCTCAAGCTGGTATGTCACTCTGAGTCCATATAGACAGTTTCTAAAAGGGACAATGTTCAACACAGACATTGTTTTTATTACTAGACTACTGTGTAGCTCTAAGAAGACTTCGGATAGGGTGTGTTGTTTAAAGATTATTTCAAAGCTATAGTTTTGGAGGCCAGGATGGAAAGTTCGAGTGCTTTTGGCTTTCTTTTTGCCACATGTGGGTGTCAGCAGAGCGGACCTGCCAGATAAACTAGGGGTCTCTGGCCCAGAGATTGCCAGCATTGTGGTGTGCCGGAATGGTAAACTACTGATGGGCCCTCGGACATGTGGAACTTGGACCTGTTTTTTTGTTGTTTTTGTTCACTAGGTCGTATAGCCCTGGTGTGTCCACATGCCATACAGAGATAACTCATGGCTGCTGTGAAGCTGAACATTGTGACACTGATGTGTCAAATGTGTTTGTTAATGATTACCCATGGTGGACAGTGTTTGGTGGCGCTCCCCAATTAAAACAAGCTTAGAAGCAGGAGTGGCATCCATTTCCAAAATAGCTTGCCTCCGGAAACCCTATGAACCTGGAGAGAGGATGAAAAGTCACACAAGTGTTGAGGATTTTTGTTCAAAGGGTTGCTATGAGTTGCCTACGACTTGACGACACTTAACAACAACAACAACAACATTGTTTTGGAAGCAGGAATGGCATCCACTTCCTAAAAATATGTCTCTGGAAATTCTATGAACTTTGATAAATGATGATAGTTATAGAAAAGCTTCAGGCCTTTTGTTCACAAGGTCCCTATGAGTCGTGCTTAACTCAATGGCAGTCAACAACACAAAACATACTTTCAGATGTTCAGAACTTTTGGCTCCAAGAAGTCTGGCATTCATGAAAATTTTAAATTTCTTTCTCCATTTCCCCCTTTTGATCAGGGGTCTTAAACAGAATCTTTGATTAAAATGTTTAGTAATGGTAGCCGGACAGCATCCAGTTCTTTTCTGTTGGCAAAAGAAGTAGTTGTCCATGGAAGCTGTTAGCCACATATTCCACATCCTCCTTTTGTTTTAGTTTGGTTTTGCTTGCATTTGAGTCAGAATCAACTCATAGCAGATCCTCCAGCTGGTTTTCTGAGGGTTGGAGGAGATTGCTCCTCCTTCTTCCATATCATTGTTTCAGTAATTGGTAGCTATTCACTGACAGTTAAGAAGCCTCCCTTATACTGGCTAAACAAAAGTTAATCATTATAATGTTGACAGTCTTTTCTAATATGTTATGGCAAAAAGCCACTTAACCTAGTAAACTCTAAGCAACATGCATTTGTTGAAGACAATGAGAAGAATTTGTTAATGTTAGTAACTTTCCCTGTAGTTTTAGTTTCAAACATTTATTAGTTTCCAGAAATTAGTTTCTATCACTATTTCCCAAAAGAATGCAAGAAAATGTTGTGCTGTCTTCTAGTTCTGGAGACTTAGTTTTCATATGAGTAGGTTCATTAGTGTATTAATCTATTGTTGTTGTTTTTGTTAAGTGCCATTGAGTCGTAGGTGACTCATAGTGACCCTATGAATGAAAGTCCTCAACACTTGTGTGACTTTCATCCTTTCTCCAGGTTCATAGGGTTTCTGGAGGCAAGCTATTACCGAAGTGGATATAAATATATATAAGTAGTTGAACTTTGATAAATGTTGACAGTTGAAGAGGGGCTTCAAGACTTTTGTCATAGGGTTGCTATGAGTCGTGCTTGACTTGAAGGCAGTCAATAAGAACAACAACAGTTTCATAAATGCCTCTCTGGTGTCTGTAAATAAAAATAAAGGCAGTGGTTTCCCCTGTGGTTCACTTGTCTTAGCAAGCAGAGATGACTTTACTATTGTGTTCAGTCCAGCATGTCCTGTAATTCCCAGTGGTGATAGTCCTGGCTGGTTCTTAGAGCCCTGCCATGCTCCAGGATGATTACTATTATCTTTTTGGAAATGGCATTGTAGCTAACACAGCAGTATCTTTGCTGTGAGGCTCATTGGCAGAGCTTGGTGTGAGTCCAGAGTGTGGTGGTAATACCTGGATATTTCAGTGGAAATCACAAAGTTAGAAAGATTAATAAGGATGGATTATAGATGGTGTTGATTGTAGATGGTGTAGATGTGCTGTTGTGTTAGAGTCAACTCATATTTGACCCTCCAGCAGGTTTTCAGAGGCTGTAAATCACACTAGAAGAGATTGTTCATTCTTCTTCCATGCAACAGCTGGTGGATTTGAACCCCTCGTTGTTGGGTTAGCAGCGCAACTCCTTACCACTATGCCACAAGAGCTCCCTGGACTGTGGATAAACATCGAGATAGCAGCTTCATCAAATTATCTATCACTGTGGGACTACAAATCACACATACTCTGAACACTTGTTGATGGGTACCATATACATGTTGCTGGTGAGGTGATGCCTTGTCAATTCTGACTCAAAACAACCCTCTATGACAGTGTTACGCTGCTCCACAAGGTTTTCTAGCCTTGTAATCTTTACAGAAGGACCTCTGGTCCATGCCTCTCTGGCAGTTCAAACTCAGCAATGGGAATTTTCTCATGTGTGGAAGAGACATGGTCAATTTCCTCTCATGTAATTTATAGTGCAGGAGAAGACCATGGATGAGATGGATTGATAGAGTGACTGGGGCAATGGGACTGGTGTGTCGGAATTAGTGAGACTGACTCAGAAAGGGGCAGGGTTCAGAGTTGCTGTACAAAGGGTCACTATGAGTTGCAGGCAACTCGACGGCACGTAACAACAACAAACAACTATTTACAGTGTCAGAAATCTGCTGAAGTGTCAACTATGAGTCTGTTCAGACTTGACAGCAACAACTGACTAAATCTTTAGGGTATCAAATCATCAAGTCTTTCTCTTTTATAAATATAATAATAATAATATATAAGATCAGATCAGATCAGATAATATATAATTAATAGATATCATCTCTATGATATATATTTTATGTCACATTCTTTTTCATGGCTTTCTCTTATGGAACTACTTGGTGATTGGGTGGGTTCGAACTACTAATCTTTTAGTGTGCAGCTAACCATTTAACAATTGTACTAGGACTTTAACTATACACATAGATGGTGGTGGTTGTGCACCGAGTGGGAACTGACTCATAGCTGACTCTCCAGCTTGTTTTCAGAGGCAGTAAATCGCATGGGAGGAAATTTGGCATCTTTCACTCACAGAGTGGTGCACTAGAACCATGTGCCTTTGGGATTGCAGTTCAGCTTTTTACCACTAAGCCACCAGAACTCTTTGTAGACATAGAAGACAACAACAACAACAAAAATATGTGCTTTGCTGTGGTTGTTGTTATGTGCCGTTGAGTCACTTGGGACTCATAATGACCCTATGTACAACAGCCCTGAAACCTACTCTATCCTGTGCCAACTTTACTGTGTGTCTCCAATACACTTACCGTCTATAAGTCCATCTCATTGATGGCCTCTCTTTCTCCTTTCCTCCAACCCTCCAAGCATGACGTCCCTCTCCAAGGACTGGTCCCTCCTTACAACATGCCCAAAGTATGTCAGACGAAGCTTTAGAATCCTTGCCTCCAAGGAGCAGACTGGTTTCACCTTCTCTAGGATGAACCTATTTGTTTTTCTGGCAGTTTTTTCCTTTTTAGGGATGTGATTTAGCCCTTAATCTTGAGTATTACTTAAAATACAGTGCATAGGAATGCTTGGGGATAGGGTCTGTTGGAACACAGATTTGCATTCAGTATTTGAGAAGTGGAGTGTGCGTACCTCAGAAGTGTCTGTGTTTTATTGACTATGTAAAGGCATTTGACAGTGTGGATCAAACAAGGTGTGGCCAGCCTTGAGAAGAGCGGGAATCCTTTAACACCTGTTTGTGCTCATTTGAAATCTTTATTTTGACCAGGAAGCAGTCATCAGAACAGAGCAGAAAAACACTGCATGGTTTAAAATCAGGAAAGGAGGGCTTCCCAGGGCCCCAGTCCTGGTCTAGAACCGCCCACTGTCTGCCATGCAGCCACTTCCATTTCCTTAATAAAGGGACCCAGGGGCCCCACACAGCAGGTTCTCCACATGGATTGGGCTGGCCATCTCTACCTCCTGGCCAGCTCCTCCTCCTTCTGGGGCTGCTGTTGGCCCTGCCATCTGTGACCCAGGGGCTCCCTCGGGTTGACCTATCACCCTCAGCTGCTCAGACTGCTCAGATGCACCCCCAGAAGTACTTCACCCCAGGAAACCTCAAAACTGTTGCTCATCTCATTGGAGACCCCAGGATCTCACTGTGCTGGAGAGCAAAATACATATCATGCCTTCCTGCCACATGGCTTCTCTTTGAACAACAATTCCTGCCTAGTCCCCACAAGTGGCCTCTATTTTGTCTACTCCCAGGTGATCTTCTCTGGAGAAGGTTGCTCCTCCAAGGCGACCTCAGTCCCTCTCTGCTTGGCCCATGAAGTCCAGCTCTAATCCTCCCAGGACCCCTCCCATGTGCCTCTCCTCTGTACCCAGGAGTCTGTGTGTCCAGGACCACAGGGACCTCGGATGCACTCGATGTACCAGGGAGCTGTGTTCCTACTCACCAAGGGAGACCATCTATCCACGCACACAGCTGGAATCTCCCACCTCCTCCTTTGCTCCAGCATAGAGCCTTCACTCTATAGAACTTGGAAAAACCCAGAAAGAAGAGAAAAATTGGTTTCAAAGCCTACTCCCCATTTTGCCTCCATTCTGACAGTTTCAAGGATTACCACCACCACCTCTCCATTGACTGCTCCAACAGTCTCAAGCCTTCCCTCACTCAAACCATCTGGAGCTTCCAGGAAGGAATTCTAGGCACTCAGGAGAGAGATCACACCACCCTGAGCCACCCTGGATGCTCTGCTAAGGTTTCAAGACTGCCTAGAATGTCTCAGCCCAGAGCTGTCTATCTTGCCTGTCTAGGTGAGCACACACATGGAGAACCTAGAGAGGGTGATTTAAGAATGGGAGGGATGATTATTTATGAAGGAAAAAAATAAATGATTTCTTTATAAAAGATGGAGATCCGGGGAAGTAATAGATAACTAGAAGAAAGACTCAAGCGATGAAGAATGAAAAGACATCAGCACACGATGGCCTGCAGAGAGAAAAGGGGTAATAGTAAGACTAAGCCCCTGAAGAGTTCTAGAAGAAAAGAGGAGATACTTAAGAGCTAGGCACAGCTTCACTAGACATACCTGAGGCAAGATCTCTACCCTCAAGGAAGACCAATAAAACTCTTTCATCTGGGGGGAAAAAAATCAAGAAAAGAGTGTGTCAGGGATGTAGCCTTTCTCCACACCTTTTCAATCTGTATGCAGAATGGATCATTTTGGAGGCTGAACCTTATGAGGAGGAAGGTGGCATCAGGATTGGAGGAAGACTCATAGACAACATGCTTTAGGTATATGGCACAAATTTACTTGCCAAAACTGAGGAGGATCTGAAGCATTTGCTGTAGAAGGTCAAGGACTGCAGTCTTCAACATGGATTGCATCTCAACACCAGGAAAACAAAGATTCTCACCACTGGGCCAATTGGCAGCACCATGATAGATGGCAAAAACCTTCGGATTTCTTAACAATTTCAGCTCGGCTCCACAGTCAACACTTGAGGCACCAGAAGTTAGAAAATCAAAAGACAATTTGCACTGGGAAAATCTGCTGTCAGGGACCTATCCAGAATATTGAAGAGCAACAATGTCAGTCTAGAGACTAAGGTGCACATGGTCCAAACCATGGTATTTGCAATTACTTGTTATGCATCAGAAATCTGGACAGTGACTGAAGATGACAGAAAAAGAATTTATGTTTTCAAGTTATGGTGATGTAGAAGAGTATTGAAGAATATCATAGAGTACCAAGGGAACAAACAGGTCTGTCCTGGAGAGGGTTAAATCAAGTTGCTCTTTGGAGGCAAAGAGTTTGAAGCTCTATCTGAGACAATTTGGACATATACCAGGAGGGACCACTCTTTGGACAAGGACATCATGCTTGGAAGGGTGAAGGGACAGTGCAGGAGAGGAAGACCTTGAATGAGATGAATTGACACAGTAACTGGTGTAACAAGGGCATGTGTGTCAAGAGACAGTGAAGTGGGCTCAGGATAGAGCAGAGTTTATAGCTATTGTGAATAGGGTCACTATGAGCCACAGTTGACTCAATGGCACATAACAACACCACCAACATAGAAACTTGAACTCTGGACCCACAGATTAAAAGTCTGAATCTGTGCCAGCTGAGCTCTCCAACCCACTGTATTTTTTTCCCTCCAATTTTTTCCTATATGTCTGAAAATTAGACAATGGCTAAAGATGCCTGAAGATCTGATAAAAGGTACTGTCCCAAGAACAAAAAAGCCTGTTTTGGAGGAAGGGCAAATACTGTGCTTCTTAGAGGCAAGGATGGTGAGACCTTGTCTCACATACATTGGGCATGTTATCAGGAAGGACCAGTCCTTGGAAAAAGACATCAGGCCGGGAAAGCTGGAGGGTCAGAGAAAGATGAGTTGACGCAGTGACTGTAACAATGGGCTCGAACACATCAGAGATCAAGAGGCTGCTGCAGGATAGGGCAAGGGGCAGATCTGTTGCTTATAGGTTGCTATGAGTTGAAGTTGACTTGATGGCATCTAACAACAACAACAACTCTATGAAGTACGATTGTACGATTGTCCAGTTCATTTTGTGCAAACAAAATTGAAGACATTTGCTCATTAATAGAAATTTAGTGAAGGGGAGAGCTGGGATTTAAATATAACAATTTTGGTAGAATTGTCTTATAAATTTAACTTCCTTCCACTAATAATTGCTACTGTTACTAGTGTTTCCTTATGACTAGTTAGTCCTTATGATAAAGCTATGTTGTTGTTGTTGTTAAGTGCCATCGAGTCACAGGCGACTCATAGTGACCCTATGAAGGAGAGTCCTTGATGTCTGGGTGCCTTTCATCCTCTCTCCAAGTTCATAGGGTTTCTGGAGACAAGCTATTATGGAAGTGGACGCCACTCCTCCTTCCACTGATAAAACTATAGGGAACGTTTTTATATTTGTTTCCCAGGAGAGAAAATTGAGCTAAAAGGACTTTATTAGCATGTGTAATGCCACATATGGTTAGAGGTATTTCAGGAGAAATCTTGCCTTCTATGCAGAACACCTTGGTTCAATACTTGCTGGTGCACACCATGCCTAGTCACCCCCATTTCTTAGTGAAAGCTTGTGTGTTGTTGTGATGCTGAATAGGTGTTAGTGGAACCTCCAAACTAAGATAGAAAGTCCTGTCAATCTGCTTCTAAAAGTCAGTCAATGCACATGCTATTGACTACAACACTCAGATCCACAACTCATCCCAGCATTAGCACAGGACCCAGTGTTGTGCTTTTCTGTACGTGGAGTTGGCATGAGTTAGAGCTGACCTGATGGCAGCTGACAACAAAATCATGTTACCCGAAGACGATATAAAATTGTCCTTCTGCCTGGTTCTGAAAACACAGAGATAGGGGCATCTTCTGAGGTGGGCAGAGGGTAGCGCATGGTCCAGGAGTCAGGTCCTCTCCCTCTAAGCCCAGGGATCTCTATGTTTTCATGAGGCCTTGACAACAGCCAGACAAGCTTCTACTGCTCTCTTCATGCACAGGGGTGACTGGAGGATTCTGTGCCAAGTTTCTAGCTTTTCTGCCTGCCCAATTTTATCTGAAATCTGTGTAATACAAAGAAAGCATGGAGGGATGGTTGCCTTTGTTGCTTTTGGAAAAATCTACTAAGTTCTTGCATAACTGATCCATATTAGGAACAGAAAGGCAATAGGGTGTGACGGAAAGGGTTGTGAGATTCCAGAAGGCTCCAATGATCAAGAGAAGGCCACTGAGAACACAGTATTAGGGCAATGTCTTTCTATGACACAGTTCCAGAGATTTGTCACTGGGAAGCTTACTGGGGAGTCTTTAGGAGCCATATTTGAGGAGTGAATGAAGAGTTGAACCAGATGTAGTCACAATAGATGTGTCGTTATTGTTGTTGTTATGTGCCGCCAAGTCACTTGTGACTCATAGCGACCCTATGTGCAATAGCCCTAAACCCTGCTCTGTCCTGTGCCAATTTCACTGTCTCTGATACACCCATCCCGATTATCCCAGTCACTGAATCAATCCACCTCATAGAGGGTCTTCCCCTCCTGCGCTGTCCCTCCACCCTCCCAAGCATGATGTCCCTCTCCAAGGACCCGTCCCTCTTACAACATGTCCAAAGTATGTCAGACAAAGCCTCAGAGTCCTTGCCTCCAAAGGAGCAGCCTGGCTTAACCCTCTCCAGGATGAATCTGTTTTCTTAGCAGTCCATGATACCCTCAACACTCTTCTCCAGCACCACAGCTCAAAGGCAACAATTATCCTTCTATGCTCCCTAGTCATTGTCCAACTCTCTGATGCATAACAAGTGACTGCAAAGACCATGACCTGTATCAGATGCTCTTTAGTCTCCAGAGAGACACCACTGCTCTTTAGTACTTTGGAGAGGTCCCTAACAGCCGACTTTCCCATCACAATATATCTTTTAATTTCCTGGCTGCTGGTGCCAAGAGTGTTGACTGTGGAGCCAAGCAAACTAAAGCTATGAACAATCTTAAACTCTTGACCATCCATCCTGATGCTCTCAATTGGTCCAGTGGTTAGCTGATCATATTCTGGAGTTAAGGTGGCCCTTCAGGGTTGCCTGGGCCATGAATTTTCCTCTCCCTTAACTAGTCACTGGCTGCAGGCTTTCTCTGTGAAGGGGCCAATTTATAGGGGAGAGATTCCTCCAGTTGAGGACAATGACTGGTCAAAGGCTGAAAGTCACAAGTTCAAAACATTGTCAGCATCAGGGGCATGAACGCCTTCATCCTGATGGGAAGACCTAAGAGTGATAGTATCCATGGCAACACATCAGACAGGGTGCCAGGGTGCCAGGGTGATGAACTTGGCTACCTTAGAGTTTTCAGTTGCTGTAGTATCATTTCAGACTCACAAAACACCCCATGTGCAACAGAATAAAACATTGCTCAGCCCTTCATCTTTCTCCCTATCTTTGCTTGTGTCCTTTTTTGTAGTCATTGTGTCAATTAATCTCTTTGAAAATCATCCTCTTTTTTTCTCTCTGACTCCTTAATTTTCTGTGCATGATGTCCTTCTCCAAACGGTCCCTCCTGATAACAGAACTAAAGTACGTGAGACGAGCCACACTATTGTGGGGACGAATATAAAACATGAGGATGGATGGTTCAGTTGACCAGGGAAATTTGAACTTCTGTGAAGGGTGATTTTATAACTTGGGAACTGGACATGTGAAAGAAAGTGGTTGAAATGGCAACTATTTTGTTACATACGTATTTACTGCAACAAAAAGGAAAAAAACAAAACCAAAACTGCAAATGCTTAAAGAAGAAATGTCTGTAGCCACTCTAAGCAAGTTCAAATTTCTAAGGTTAAAATGTGCTATTTGACCCATTAGAAGCTTTGAAAAATTTTATACTGAATTACTTTCTAAAACCCATTTTGTCTTATATATTTAAAATAAGTTGCAGGAAGAAGTATGATTTTTTTTTTTTTAAAGACGGAATAAAATAACCCAGCAAGCAAATCCAAAGACCATTTTGGAAACAATGGGATTTCAATAAAGTTTATAACCAATGCTACACACTCCCTGATCCTTGGATTTGCTTTCTGTTTATTGTTGTTATATGCCATCAAGTCAATTCTTTTTTGAGACCTAAAAAGCCCCAGAATTAACTCCAACATTTCCCGAGGCTGTCTTTGAAAGGAGCAGATGAATGAGTTTGACAGAGAACTTTTTGCTTGAAATTTTCCCTTTCTCAGATTGCATAAATTTGAGGGGAAAGCCTGCCAAGTGCTCAGTGATGCTGTGCATGGCAGTTGCTGGCAGGGACACTCTGTACCAGCAGCAAAATGAATGTTTTCCCGAATCCCTGACTTATCATTCTTTATCACCTGCTCTGCCCCCCATTCCTGCACCAAGGCCCTCTAAATGAGTTGGAGATGAGGACAGAAAACCAACAAAAATATACTTCTCTGGAACCAGGATAAGACACTGACTGTTGACGTTTGCAGAGAATTCATTTAGCAGATAAGGATGCATAAATAATGCTATGCTATCAAAATCTGTCTTCAACCCAAAACTGGGCAGAAAGGGTCAAGTTGCCCACACTACAGTGTCTGATGCTGAGAGCTGTGACTTTGCATTGAGAAGTTTCTATTATAGCAGGATGTTTCGCAGTGTGGATCCAGTTATAGACATTCCCCACTGGAAAGACTTCCACTGTTCTTAAAATGAATTCCAAGGCCCTTCCTCTAGCCCATGGATCCCAGCATGGTCCAAATGGTAAGTGGATTTGATTGCTAATGAAAAGGGTCAAAGTTTGAGTCCACCTAGAGACATCGTGGAAGAAAGCCTGATGATCTAGTTCTGAAAAACAACCATTCAAAATCCTCTGGAGTTTGGGATGGGGGGATAGTGCTTCTCTGACATGTGCAGAGAGTCCATGAGTCATGATTCATGCAACACTCTTCCTCCAGCCTGCAAGGTGCTCTGGCATCAGGGCCTGCCTCCTGTTTCTGCTTCATTTGGTGCTATAGTCCCCCTCATTTCCTGTGCTTCTGCCTCACTGACAACATCCTTTCCGGTCCTCCAACACAGAGAAAGATCTTTCCAATTCCACAGTCTCACGCTTGCTTCCTGGAAGGCTCTTTTCCTAGCAGATCCAAGGGTGGTTCCCTCTTCAGTGCAGTTTCAATACAATACTACCTCTTCAGAGATGGTGGTCCTCACTGTCCTCCTCCACTTCCTTTCTCTGTCTCCTCAAAGTGCCTTCTTGGTTTTTTTTAGTGAGCTCGTCTGTCAGATTTTGTAATTATTTATTGTTAGGAGGGACTTGTTACTGTGTACCATAGAGTTGGGACGGATCCATAGCTGACCCTCCAGTGGGTTTCAGAGGCTGTTCATATCACAGAAGGAGATCGCCCATCCTTCTACCACAGAGTAGCTGGTGGCCTCGAACCGTGTGCCTTCGGGAGTGCAGCACAGCTTCTTGCCACTAGGCCACCAGAGCAAGTCCTTGGTAAAAGTAGAGAAAGAAAGGATGACTCTCAGCAAGATGGACTGCTGACACAGTGACTGTAAGGATGGGTTTTTTGCCTGGTGGAGAGCATCAAGATGGCACGAGATAAGGCCAGGTTCATCTGTTGTTCATAGGATTGTCATGGGTTGTAGTCAAGTTGATGGCACCTAATAACACAAGTCTCTTTCCCACACTAGATTGTAGTTCTGGAAAGGCAGGAACAGTGTGTGCCTTGTTTGTCATGGAAAACCCAGCGCCAGGCACACAGTTATTGCTAGATGCTATTAAGACGGCTCAGATGCCCCAATGTAAACCTACCCATGGGACTTCCAGGGAATCTTTAAGAAGCTGCCAGAAGACCTTTCTCCTGGGAAACTGCTCAGTGGGTTCAAATCATCTTTCAACACTGTTGTGCTATCAAGGGCCTTTCCCCCCTTCTCTTTAATACTTTATTGTGTTTTCAGTGAAATTTACACAGCAGGTTTAGTGTCCAACGAACAATTCCTTCACATATTGTTCAGAGACCTTTGTTACAATTCCACCTAATGTTTTAACGCCCTCATTAATTCCTCTTCTGGATATTTGGCTTCCAATAACCTGGCTTCTCTGCCTTATTTACCCTTCTGTTTTGGCTTTAAAGTAGCTGTTGACTGTTGGGCCTCATACAGATGATTTTGAAAAGACGTGCAGTCTCTGATAATGTTGGTTTTGTAAGGTGTCTGGGAGCTGGCTCCAGCTCAGTGACTCTATGCACAGGAGCGTGTAATGCTGCCCACTCATACTCCATCCACACAGCTGTAGTTGCCCACTCATACTCCATCCACACAGCTGTAGTTGGGTTGTTGTGTCAATGCCTGTCATTGACTGTCTTCTTTTCCTGTGACCCTCTACTTTACAAAACACGACGTCTTTCCCCAAGACTGACCCCTTCTAATTACATGTCCGGAGTATGTGAGATGAGCTCCTGCCATTCTCATGTGAGAGGAGCATTCTAGCTACACTCCATCTGAGAGATTTCTTCACTTGGCAGTCCATGGTGGATTCAATATCCTTTGCCAACATCATAATTCAAAGGCCTCAGTGATTCTTTGGTCTTCCTTATTCATTATTTGTCTTCCACATAGTTGATAAATATCTTTTTTTGAAGAGTCAATCTGTTATTTAGATAAAAGGTGTCCTGAGGAGGTAGTTTTGGTTCACATTTTATGGACTCTCTCAGGTCATTATTCTTAGGGAATCCTGTGACATCAACCAGTAGCCAATCTGGACATTTTTAAGAATTTGAGTTCTCGTCTACATTTTTCTCCCTTTTTATCAAGATCCATCAACACTGATCCTGATCAGAACCATCGTTGATGTAGCTGAGGATCATCTGTTTCTTTTGGCCGTCAGGGACAGGGAGCTGTAGTTTGTTTAGGCTCTTGGTCCTGTAAACTAGTTTCCTTTCTGGCTCTTGGGGAAGCCTTTTTGACCCTTGCCAAGTATGTAGTTAATATCTTAATTAGTGCTGGAGTTCCCATCCCATATGTCTCTTCAAAGAATATATATATTTCATTTTTATTTAAAAGAGTAAAGGACCAGGGAAACTAGATTACTGGAAGTGAAACACCTAGAAAGGAATTAATAAAATATCATATCATATCTATCTATCTATCATCTATCTATCTATCTATATCTATCTATCTATCTATCTATCTATCTATCTATCTATCTA
>NW_006399767.1:9695884-9712501 GCF_000299155.1 Elephantulus edwardii | reverse complement strand
TCTATCTATCTATCTATCTATCATCTATCATCTATATCTATCTATCTATCATCTATCTATATCTATCTATCATCTATCTATCTATCATCTTATATATATCTGTATCTCTATATCTATGTACCTATCTATCTCTATCATCTATCTATCTGGAAATGTCTCATATACATAAGAGAGTGTATTTTTAGCACAGGGACATTCCATATCTTGTTCTTCACCACAACCAGTGGCCTCCCATTCTCCCTGTTTTCATAGTGAGTTTGTTCCAGTTGAGGTATAACTTATATTTCATAAATATTGAGTGAATTTTACATGTGTATACATCCATAAGAGCACTGGACCAATAAGCAACATCATGATAGATGGGAGAAAAGATTAAAGTTGTGAATAATTTCATCTTCCTTGGATCCACAATCAATACCCTTGGTACCAGTAGTCAGGAGATCAGTAAACACATTGCATTGGGAACATCTGCTGTCAGGAACCTCTCCAAAGTCCTGAAGAGCAATGATATCAGTTCAATGACCAAGGTGTGCATGATTCAAGCCATGGTCTTTTTTTAAATTACTTTCTATGCATCTGAGAGCTTTATAATAAATAAGGATGACAGGAGAAGAATTGATACCTTTGAGTTGTGGTTTTGGCAAGAATATGGAATACAGAAAAAAAAAAAGGTTTGTCTTGGAGAAAGTGCAGCCAGAGTGCTCCTTAGAGGCAAGGATGGTGAAGCTTCATCTCATATGTTGGGCGTGTTGTTAAGAGGGGCTATTTCTTGGAAAGGGACATCATACTTGGAAAAGTGGAGGGTCAGAGGAAGAGAGGATGACTTTCAATGAGATGGAAAGACACAGCTAACAATAGGCTCAAGTGTGGTAGAGATGATGTGGATGGCACAGGATTGGACAGGGGTCAGACCTGTTATCCACAGGGTCACTATGAGTCATGCTAGACTCAATGACACCTAAAAACAACAGATATCCATACCAGTTCCGGCATGGTAACCAAAAGGTTGACAAGCATATCCTCAACAGAAAGATGGACAACTACTTCCTGTAAAGGTTTACACTAGGGAAAACTGACAATAGCATCCACTATATGGTATTGGCAAAGAGTATTGAGTATCCTAGAGACTGCTGAAAGCACAGACAAGTCTGTCTTGGAAGGAGTGTGATCAAGGTACCCTTCAGAGGCAAGGGTGGTGAAAATTAGTCTTAGATATGTTGGCCCTGTTGTGAGGAGGGGCAAGTCCTTGGAAAGAGACATCATGCTAGAAAAGGAAGAGGTCACAAAAGAGAGGGTGACCATCCACGAGATGGATCATCACAGTGACTGTAACAATGGCCTTGAGTATGTCAGAGGTTGTGAGGATGGGATGGCAGGGGAGAGGGAAAGTTTCCAATCTGTTGTTCATAGGGTTGGTATGAGTGGTAGTAGAAGTAGATGGCACCTGACAACATGAGCTGGAATGATTCAATGACAGTGGGCTCACAGGATGTCCACAGAGATGCAGATTGAGACATAGAATGGTTATCTCAATGCTCATTTGTGTCCCCTCTCCATTTATTCCTTTTGAAAGAACCCAGTTATATAATTTTCATCAGTGTAGATCCATTTTGATTCTTTCTTAATGTCCCAAGTAGCATAATATTGTATGTAGACTTTTATGCTTTGGGTTTGTGGTGGCTTATTTTTTCCTCTAAAGTATGACTTTGAGATCCAGCCATGTTGTAATATATGTAAGTAATCTTATCCTTCAAGCAAATACAGTTTGATTTCCCATTTACATTTGAAGGACATAAGAGTTATATTTCATAAAAACCTCATTGTGTGAAAGAATTTTTCTTTTACTTTTTAAAGAGAAGAGTGTACTAGGGGGAGAGGTGGGCAGGGAGAAAAGTGCAACAGTGAATGAATGGAAATCCAAAGTCTCTGTAAATTTTCATGAAAATGGATAATAATAATAATAATAGTAACAATGATGTAATAACAAAACAAGCCACCTCATTGTGGCGGAGCCATAACTGACCCTCCTGTCAGTTTTCATGTGGCTAAAAATCGCACAAGAGGCTATTGGCCATCTTTCTTTTCTGGAGCTGCCATTGGGCTGACAGAGTCCCAAGAGCTATCAGGAGCAACACTGTTTGGGGCATTAATTTACAGATATTCTGGTGTGTATGGCCATTCATCTGTGTTGGTTACAGGCACTGGAGTGGAAAAGCTCCTGGGTGGGTGTTTAGCTTCAGCAGTTACTGCTGACCTGGATTCTGAAGTGACTGTCCTACTTTATAATCCTAACAGTAACGGATGAGAGTTCTTCATGTTAAACATCTTCACCAGCACCTACTATCCCCCCAGCCTTAATTTTGGCCATTTGATGGCTATATCTCTTCAAGGTTTTGTCTTACTGTGGTGGCAAATGATATGAAGTGATTTTTAAAACATCTCTCCTCGAGATTTTGTCTTTCTGAGGTGATTAATGATATTTTTTAAATGTATATGTCCATTTGCATATCCTGGTCTATAGTATGCTTGTGCAGAATCACTATTATTTGTAATGATGTTGAACACTTTTTAATGTTTGTGGGCCATTTCTTGAGCTTTGCGCGCATGTATGTGTGTATATTATTTGTAAAAGGGAAACAAATTATTTGCCTTTTTAATTGATTTGTAGGCATTCTTATTGCATTTGCTATGTAACCACTTGACAGCTCACATGGAGTTTTTGCATGATATAAATGGCTAACATACTTGGCTGCTTTAAGCAAGGTTGATGTCCACCCAGAGGCACATGGCAGGAGAGGCTGGTGATCAGCCCCTGAAAAGATAGCTAATACAATCCCACTGGAGCCCAGTTCTATAATACGCGTGAGATTGCTATGAGTAGCAGTAGACTCAAAGGTAACTTGTTGGTAATGGTTATGCACACTGTAATTAGCTTCTTCCATCTGAAGCCTTTTCACTCTATGGTCACCTCCTTTTTCAGTTGGTTTGTATATAGTCATTTATATGTGTTGTATTTAATTCAAGTATTTTGTATTTTATACATATTATCCCTATACTTTTTTCATTTTTTAAACAATATTATTTTGAGGAACAGAAGTTTGGTTTTGATGAATGCCAATTTCCTAATCTTTTGTCTTAGTGATTTTTATGCTATCTTTAATAAAGTTTTGCAGAATTTAGTTCTCTTATAATGCATTTAGCTAAAGAATAGAGTGGAGAGATTTTAAAAGGAACTAGAATGATTTTCTAGCCTCGATGTTTGAAGCATTTCCATAGAACAGCGAACTCTCCTAGCTCCCCTTACCTCACCACACCTTGTTGCTGTGGGCTTGGTTAAAATGTCTTTCCCCGTGTGGTGACTGCCAAATAGCTTCCTTCAAAGCTCATTTTGGGAAGAATCCTGATGGGTGAGCCCTATATGTTGAGAACCTCTTCTAAAGATATTAGGCTGACTTGAACTCCCACAGTTACCCCACAAAAGTACAGAATTCAGGGAGACAACACAGAAATCACACCACATGGACAAAGAGTCATTCACCAGGTATATTTGAAGTCTAAGCTCTTTGAGCCATACACGTGCACAAATGATTCAGTTGGTGGAAATCTCCTCCTCTCTCTCCATTTTTAACGTTTCAAACTTAAAGTAGTGCTAAAGAGGTTTGCATAATGTGCATCATGGAAATGCTGAGGCAATTCTGACTTTCACAGTGCTAAGATTTATCACTGAAAACACCTCCAGAGTCCTTCTCATTCCTTGCACCTCTCCTGGCAAAAGCTCCCCTCTCCTTTTCCCCAAACACAAGGATTACTTGATCTAAGACAGATTAACATTGTCACTTTGCAGGAAATTTCACTACAACTTATCACATAGATCACACACTTCACTGGTATCATTTTATGACAACATAGAATGGACAGGTCAACTTTGATTAAATTTGGTTGCCGATGTCTAATATGTCTTAATTTTTTTAAAAAAGCTACATTTGCAAACATTTACTTTCATCCAGCTTCCTTTAAAACCTGCTTTTGAAATTCAAAGTTGCTTATCATGTCAAATGACCTACAGATCTGATACCGGACTCCAAACACCATGGCCGACCTTTGTCAAAGGTCTCTGTTCCTCTGAATAGTTGAGGGTAATGTTTCTTCCACTAGAGGGCACCAATTCTCCATTATTCTTCAGTCTTTCACTGGTAAAAGAAAAAAACGACCACAGAACATGTCCACAGCAGAGGAAAGTCAAAAACATTTGCTTATTACATACTCCTCAGATTTTATTTTTTAAAAGGAGCCTTCATTTTTCTTATGGAAACTCAGGATTTCACTAGCAAGGCTCTCCTCAGTTTCACCTGTACTGTATCCAGTACTATATTGCTATATTCACAGTAGAACGGACTTTAATTTCTGCATGATCAGTCTTATGTTTTAAGTTTCTGATGAAACTAACATACACCCTAGTCAAAAACCACAGCACTCCTTCAATCAGTTGACTGCGTTGTTGTTCTTGCGTGTTTTTCTGAGGCTTGGGTCATGAAAGCATTTCCCCACTTGCCTTCAACTGATATCTGCATCTAAATGAATTCATCAATGCACAGAAATAGATGAGGCCTGACACATATAGCAGAAGGAAATGGTTCTTCTAGGTGTATCTTCTGTAATGCACTTTGGGCTAGAGAAATAGAAAAATCACACTGTAATGAAAACAAGTAACTCTTTTGAGCATGTGGGTATTTGCATGAGTAGGATCAGCATATGTGGATTTATTTGTTCTTCCCATTTTAATATGCTCAGCTGTATTCTGGAGATTCGGCTTCCTCCAAATTGCCTCCCTGTGACCCTTGCTTTTTCACTTCATTTAAAAACAAAGGGTTCTTGACAGCAACTATGTCAGCTAATCATTTCCACTTTGGCAGGAGGCTTTCCCAAATTCAGCATCATCCACAATTGAGCGTAATATTATCAGATTATCAGCATTAGTATATGAATGCATTCATAAGCAATGCACATAGTATGCTCTGAAGCAGCTAATGGCCGAACCACCACTAAATAAAAAACCACCAGATTTTAAAAGCACAGCGGAAACATTTGTACAAATATACAAAGAGAAAAAGGAAACAATCGTTCAGACACCAGGAAACTTTTGTAATAAATAGGTTCATCTGAAATCAGTCTGTGACACCCTGAACAAGCCTCTCTGGTGAGGCTGGGGAAATCCTATATAGGGGTGGTGGTGAAAAATCTAACAAGGGATATCTTTGGGGCCAAGCTCGGTTTTGCTTCCAGGAAGGACTTTTAACAGGCTATGGAGTATTGATTCAAAATAGTAAATACGCCCAGATGTGTTGAGCTGGACGATGCTGCAAGTTTTCCTAATCTAGAGAGGACATGGCTGGATGTTGACAGTCTGTGACTTCTAGTGGATTCTTAAATCATGAAAAGAAATGCTGGTGATCATGCATGTCCTGGGAATGTCGGGGTGCAGAGGACTGAGTGAGATCGGATAGGGGAATCTCATGCAGTCAAAAGTCAAGTTTACATATGGTCCTATTTAAGTGGCCAGGAAAGAAAACAACGCATACACCTCAGGGCTGGGACTGAAACAGTTCGCAAACAACACAGGTGGTATTTGTTACTGATGTCTCTGGCTTGGTTTGGCATGACAGAATGAAGATATAGGTGATACTGATTGTTTTAATTAATAAGAAAATGCTACCGGTGTTTTTTTTCTTCTCCTAGAACCTTCTAGATAATGAATTACACTTGATGGCGTATGATATGATGAGGAAACACATCACCTTTTCCTAGCCCTTTTGTCCGAGAGGCTTGATTACAAGGAAGGAATCTCAAACAACCAAACACCCAGGGATTTAAAGGCAAAATTTTTCCACAAACAAACAATGGGGGTGGAGGGGAAAAGCATGATAAAGAGAAGACGAATATTATCATGGAGGTGGAGCTGTGAGCTCAGTTGGACACGGAGGGTGAGGGCGGCAGGCCGGGACGCCGGGTCTGGATGATTTTTGGCTTTGGAGAAGTCTTTGGATCCTCTTCTTCGTCTATGTCACTGTCACATACGTGGACGACGACACTTGGGGTGGACTCAGTCCCTGCGTGGAGCTCGTACTTCTCTCCTGAAAAACGGAAATAGGGGTGAAAAATGGAGATTCTCTGACAAGGTTTGCATAAGGAAGGGAGGTGACTATTTTTGAGGGTCTCAGAAAGTCTAGGGTCTAATCCAGGGCGAGCAGAGAGAGAGAGTGAGAGAAGAGAGTACTGGAAAGTGAGTGAGATCAATCCTCCTTGCAGGTCAGCCCCCCTGCTTATGAATTCTGCAGCCCTGAAGGAACCACTTAACCCCTTAGCAACTTGAACTGTAATTTGTGTAAACTTCACGGAGAGGATTAAATAGGCCCAGAAGTTACTAGTTTTTGTTCTGTTTCCCAGAATTACTACTAATTATTTGCGTGTCCTTGCAGCATTCATTTCACAGGGAGCTCTAGTGGCCTACTAAGTAAGGAGTTGTGTTGTCCCCAAAGGCAAGCAGTTCAAATCCACCAGCTGCTCTAAGAGAGAAAGATGGGCGGAATCCTTCCATGAGATTTCTAGCCTCTGAAAATCCACTCTGAGTCAGCTGTGAGTCAGTTCTTACTTGATGGCATGTAACAAGAAGAGTCTCTAAAGTTCCTTCCAGCTGTACACTTCTTATAACAAGATCAGGTCCTAGACAGGATAAGGTGGGATCATCACATGTCTGGACTTGCAGTTCTTACTGCATAACTAAGGGAGCTCTGGTGGCCTAGTGGCATGAATCTGCACTGCAATCCCAAAGGCATGCAGTTTGAGGCCACCAGCTGCTAACAGGAGAAAGGCGGGCAATCTCCTCCTGTGCAATTAACTGCCTCTAAAAACCCACCAGAGGGTCAGCTATGGGTCAGTTCTGACTCTAAGTTCTGACATTAACAACAACAGCAACAATAACTGCATAACTAGGGAGCTGTGGTGGCACTGTGTTGCTAACATAGACACTACGTGTCTCTGGTGTTTCAACCAGTGGCTGTTCAGGAGGAAGACGAGTAGAGCAGTCTCCTTTAGAAGAGAGCCTCACTAAGCGTGAGAACCAACCCTGAGGCAGTGATCAACTGGGTTAAATAATCAGTTAAGTTCTTTCAGTCCTGAGAGTTTATCATTCTCAACTGATTCATTCTACAGAGAAACTGTGATTAGCTTCTTGTCTGTTTTGTTTTGCTTCGATTGGTATTTATCTCTTCATAGTTAGGTTTATTGCTAAGTTGAAGGGCTACAAACCATAATACAAACATGAGTGCTTTTCACAAGAGCAGAATTCAGTGGAGACAATATGGGAAGAAAAAGGATTATAGAATGTTGCAAATTAGGATGAAAAAAGTATATATACATATATTTATATATCTCAAAGTCAAGCACCAAATTATAGAGAGCAAGTCACTCTGAAAGGCTTCCAAAGGGTGGCGAGCATGAAGCTGGGTATAAAAGACAAACAGGAGATTTCTAGTTCGTGCTATAGGAGGGTTTGAAGAACTGGAGGTGGTGAGGTATCTTATTTTGCCTCGTCACACAGTTAGACAGACCCCCACCAAATGAAGCAGTCATGAAAAGTGGGATAGTGCCTTCACATGAAACCCCAGCAGGGGAAAACGTAGGTGGGCGCTTTGAGTCCCATAGATCACAAAACCTTCGCTTCTGCAGCATCACTTAGAAACAACTTATTGTATTATTATTAGTGCTGATGCTTATTAGTGAGTAACTGCTTTTTTACATTATTGTTAGTAGTATTAACGCTTTGGAACGTGCTCATGTTTATCGCATTGTTAGCAGGAGGTACTGAAGAATCCTCAACCTTCGTGAATCAATAGAAAATCTCCTAAAAACCCGTCTCCCAGACATCTTCCTTTTTAGTGGCTCTTCAAGTTTTTCTAAACCAAATCCAGATTTCTCAGATCCACACAGAAGACACTATATAATTCCTTCCCCATCAAGTTCATTATTACTTTCCATTGATTAAGCTGTTCGTCTGTAATCATGACAGCTACAATTTGTACCCAACAAACCAACTACTTCTATTTGAAATATTCTTACCTCTTGCTGAGGGTTACCTAAACCCTTCCCTCCTTTCATGGTCAATCAAGGCAAGTTTCACGCAATCCAATAATCCTACTTGTTATCTTAGATCGTTTGTGGAAAGTGCTCATTCTAGATGTTAGAGGCAAGTGCCAGCAGTTGCATTCATGGAACAGTTACAAGGTACTGGACACATCAGGGCAAACACCATTGTGAAAACGGCATACTCTTATAAGGTGTAGTTTTAAATTCCAGGTGACATTTGAGATGAGGAAGCACTAATGCCACATGCATCAAGAGGTTTTGAAGTGATGCTGAGAAAAACTTAAGTGTTACATGATCCATGGGACTCAAGGTGCCTACATACATTTCCCCCTGCTGGGGTTTAGTGGGAGGGCACTAGCCCACTTTTAGGACATGCTGTCATTTGATGGGGATCTCTACAACTGCAGGAGTGTAGCAAACCCCAGAACCCCACTCATGTGCCTCATTAATTTTATAAATAGGGGGCTCTGGTGGCCTACTGGACAAGAAGGTACACTGCCAACCCAAAGGCAGGTATCTTGAGTCTGCTAGCCGCTGGGTGGAAGAAAGATGAGCAATTGCTTTCTGTATGATTTACAGCCTCTGGGCCAGTAATGAGTTGGGTTGAGACCTGATGGTAAGTGGGGCTTTTTGAGAATCTTCTAAAAATTAACTTTACTAAGAAGCTTCCCACCCCCCATTTCACCCAAATGCCTTCCATTACTGAAAATACATGATTTCAACAACAAAAAAACCCTTAAAGCAGAAAATAATCTGGTAGTGAAAGGGTTAACAGTCAAAGTCAGCCATACCCATCTCAGAGCATTCTCTTCCTGCTAAGACTGACAGGAGTTGCTTCTTGAACGCCCTGGGCTTTCTGCCGTGAGAGCTGCAGACATTTCACCAAACTGCAAGAGCGCAGCACTGGCAGCACCTCCCCTGTCATGTGCGGCAGCAAAGAGAGACAGAAGGAGGGCTGCTGCTGTTGTTATGTGCCTTCAAGTCACAATCACCTCATAGCTCACCCTCCAGAGGGTTTCAGAGGCAGTAAACCGCATGGGAGGAGACCGTCTATCTCTCTCCTGTGGAGCATCTGGTGGATTTGAACCACATGCCTTTGAGTTGGTAGCACAACTCCTTACCCACTAGGCCACCAGAGCTCCGTCAGAAGTACAGCTAGCTACATAGAAGTACAACTGGTAAAAACTTTGTAATTCTAAGCCTGGATATGGAGGAATTATAGGCACACTAGGGATTGATCTTTTCCTCTTTAAGTTTAATATAGTAATAGTGTAAAGCTCATAAACTCTAATAATTCCAATAGAAGACCTAATAAAAACAGCATGAAAGTCCATGTTCTCTCTAGTATAAAAACACGAAAAACAAACTAGAAAGTGTTTTCTCAAGATCCTGAGAGATTTCTAGAAAAATTTCATACTATTACTATTCTTAATTTAACATGGAAAGAAAGTGGTTTTTTTGTCTCTATGATGTTCTTCTAATAAGTGCAAAAATTATTAGTGATGCTAGACACTAGAAGGGAGCTCTGGTGGCCTAGTGGCAAGAAGCTGTGCTGCAGTCTCAAAGGCATGTGGTTTGAAGCCACCTGTTGCTCTCCAGAAGGATGGGCAGTCTCCTCCCTGTGATTAGCTGCCTCTGACAACCTGCCAGAGGGTCAGCTATGGGTCAGTTCAGACTCTGTGGTACACAGCAACAAAAACAGAAAATTGTATCAACAAGTATTATATCTCTGATAAAATAGAGTTGATGCGCACAAGGATGGAATGGATGCAGATAGTGAAGTTGGGCACATGGACCAGAATCAGAAAGTAGATAGTGACCACAGTCACTCATCCTGAAGAAATTTGCTCTCCCACCTTTACAAGGAGGAAGGAGTTAGCTTGACCCTAACCGCACTGTGACCACTAGGAAGTAATTATATTGCATATTATTGTGGTTGTGACGTATATATTTATGCTGAATAAAGTTCACTTAATTGTACAGTCTCCATTTTCCCCTCAAGGATTTTTGTAGAAGTCTAGAGATGAAAGAACCACTTAAGATATTTCTAAGAAGAGGAACTTAATAAAGTCAGTCTTACTGAGGTGGCCACGGGTGGGGAGAGCTTACTGGTGGCGTTTCTTAGCTGAGGTTCTCAAATACCTGTTTGCTCAACAATACACTTGTGTGTGTGTGTGTGTGTGTGTGTGTGTGTGTGTGTGTGTGTGTCTGTGTATGTTATTTGAAACAGAGCTCAGCAGTCTATAATGCCTCCATTTAAATTCTGACTTAGTGAAACCTACACTTAGACCTAGCACTCCCAGGTGGTTCTTTGTGCCTCACTGTCTGAGGGGCCCCCACCACACTGCTTCAAGTGTGCTGGAGATCCCCAAAGGCAACAGTGCACACCACAGTTCTCTTCTTCTCTTACATTCTGTATCACAATGGAAAGAAAGAAGTTGAAGATGTCAAAAGGAAAAAAAAAACATGAGAAATCCTGAATCAGAACTGTGGCCACTGTGGCTGTCAGTGCTAACTGAGTTTTGGAGTTCTCCTGTTTATGGAAGTAAATCAAGTCACTTAAAATTGGACAGCAAATCATGGCTGGCGCTGTCGTAACTAGCGGTTCTAATAATTTTATCTTCCTTTTAGGAATTCATTGTGATTCCGAATGAAAGATAGCCTTATGTGAGAGACAGAGGAATAATTTATGAGTGAGGTTAATGCTTTCTGTTTGTTTTTATATCTAGGATTTTTTTTAAGTTCTTATATTCTCTTAAGTACCTTTAGCAGATCCCCCACCCCCAACCCCCAGCTACTGTAGCCCTGTTCCTTGCTCTGCTGTTTTTGAGAGGAAAGAGAAGTGAGCAGGCAATTCCAGATAGGAGAATGACAGGAAGGAGTCTTAGGTAGCAAAGTGAATATGGTAACTTCAGGAATTAGGGTTGAGGTAGGGACCACCGCAAGAAACCTAAAACAGCTAATTGACTCTGCCCCTTTTTCATCTATTGGCAAGATAACTTTGTTATTTACTCTTTGGTGTGTCGTGGCTTTGGTAAAGGACATTCCCTTAAAGACAAAAGGGGAAAGATCCAGTGGAAAAAACAGTATATATGAAATTTATGAGCTTTGTATGTATAGCAGTATAAAATAATGATAATTTTTATTTTTAACGAATACCTCTTTTCACAATGGGCCTTCCCTGATTCAGACAGAATTCTCTTTCCTTTCAAAATAGATGCACTGAGCGAACAATCCGGTATAGAAGGGGTGAGTCGAGGGCCACGCTGTAGGGGGCAGCAACTTTCCTATCAGGTTAATAAAGTCAGATTTCTTGGTAGTAGAAATATTTTATTGCTCTGAGCTCATTAACTCTGACATTTCACGGGTCTATTTTTGGAAATTTCCTTACTACCAAAATCTAGCAAAGCTTAACAGCTGCTGAGAGCCCATAAAATAAAATGGAAATAGTTTTGAGTCTTGCTGGATTGAATTTTTCCTTTTTTGGCCTCTTTCCCCTTTGGGTTCAGCTAATTCATCTACCCGAAGGGCTGACATTAACGTTATAACCCTATGCAGGGTCCAACTGGACATGGTCAGAAGCTAGAAGCCCACTGGACCTTCTACACACACAGGGTGGGGTAGGTTTAACAACAGAGCAATGAGAAAAGGCCAAGTAGACCAACATTTTTTTTAATGGACAAGGCAAGAGTTCATCATCATGTACTTCTATAGTTTGTGCTCCAAGTGTCCTTTCTTTTGAAAGCAAGAAGAGCAGTACTAAAAGTCAAGGTGTACAACACAAAGAATGTAATCGATGCCACTGAATTGTTCATGTAGTAATTGTTGAACAGATGAATATTCTGCTATATATATCCTTAACAACAACAACAGAATTAATTTAAAAAGAAATCAAATGGCTTACTTGAACAATGACTTACTAAGAAGAAGGGAGAGACCAGAGAAGAGGGAGGGAGAGGCAAGACAGAATTTTAAATTCTCAGTGGGTTTCAGATTTTCTGGAGCTATAAAGGCTGGATGAGGTGTCAGCACTATTGCCCTGAAATAAGTGTAAACTTTAAAACTGAAACCAAAACTATTCACTGAAGTCTTATTTGAACCTAAACAATAGCTTATTTCAGTTAGCAAATTGTGCCTGCTTTGAAAAGTATTATAGATCAACTCAAAAGGTTGGATGGGAAATTTAGGGAACATTGAATTTAAGATAATGTTGCTGTGTGCCATCGAGTGGGAACTGACCCAAAACTGACCCTCCAGTGGGTTTTCAGAAGCAGTAAATTGCCAAGGAGGAGATTGCCCAGCCCTCTGCAGAGCAGTTGATGGATTCGAACTGCATGCCCTTGGGATTATAGCACAGCTTCTTACCACTAGGCCACTAGAGCTCCCTATAGTTTAAGATAATGGTGAAAGTGGTAAACAACTTCAAAAATGTAACCAATGTCACTGAATTGTACACGTATAAATTGTGGAAATGGTGTGTCTTTGGTAGTATGGATTTTCATATATAATCTATCTATATGTCTGTCTTCAATATGGATTGAGTCTCAATGTCAAGAAGACAAAGATTCTCACCACTGTACCAATTGGCAGCATCAGGATGGATGGTGAAGAGATTGAGATTGTACACAGCTTTAGTTTGCTTGGCTCCACAGTCAACAGTCTTGGCACCAGCAGCCAGGAAATTAAAAGGCGCATTGCCATGGGAAAGTCTGCTGTTAGGGACCTCTCCAAAGTACTGAAGAGCAATGGTGTCTCTCTGGAGACTAAGGTGCATCTGATACAGGCCATGGTCTTTGCAATCATTTGTTATACATCAGAGAGTTAGATAATAACCAAGGAGGATAGAAGGATGCCTTTGAGCTGTGGTGCTGGAGAAGAGTAGTGAGAGTACCATGGACTGCTAGGAAAACAAACAGGTTCATCCTAGAGAGGGTTAAATCTGACTGCTCCTTGGAGGCAAGGATTCTGAGGCTTTTTCTGACATACTTTGGATATGTTGTAAGGAGGGACCGGTCCTTGGAGAGGGACATCATGCTTGGTAGGGTGGAGGGACAGCACAGGAGGGGAAGACCCTCTGAGAGGTGGACTGATTCCGTGGCTGGGGTGATTGGGATGGGTGTGTAGGAGGCAGTGCGATTGGTACAAGATAGAACAGGATTTAGGGCTGTTGTACGTAGGGTTGCTATGAGTCGCAAGTGACTCGACGGCACATAACAACAACATATGTCTGTCTATCTCTGGGTTCCATAGTATTTTCAATGGCCAGGTTTTTTTGGAAGTAGATCATAAGTCCTTTCTTTCAAAGTATCTCTTAGGAAAGGTGAACCTCCAAGATTTTGTTTAGTGACTCAGTTCATCTACCATTGCTATCACCCAGGAACTCCAAACCCCAAGGTAAATTACTATACCATATCTAACAATCTGATGATATGTTAAAAAAGACTGCATAATCACGCCAATTTTGTAAAGATAATTAACGAGGGGACTAGCTCACTGCTAATGAGGCAAAGATGGCATGATGGAGAACTTCTATAAGCACTTAGACCAAACCCCATCAACGCAACTCAGTGTGACTGTACGGAAACCACATCAACCTCTCTTCTACTTACTGGGCCAGTACAGGCCCATTCCCTTCTGGACACCTTCACTACTTGGTAGGAATAGGGGCACCGTCACCAGTCTGTCTCCACCCACTCAGGAGATAAAGAGACATCTCATTTGAACAATGGCCAAGTCTAAATCACTTACAAAGGCCTAAATGAGAATTTAACTTTTAACCAGATGCTACAGGAATTTTTATTCCCTTGCATGGAAATAGGTGTGGAATCATGAGATAGATGGATAGATTAACTGATTGATAGACATGAAAGGCAGACTATTCAACCTATGATATATATTTCTGGGTACTGGAGTTTGGAGTTCTTAGGTGGTAGCAGTGGTAGACAAACTCCATCACTAAACAAAGAGTTGGATGTTTGCCTTCACCAAAAGACCTTAGAAGAAAGGCTTTGTGACTTTTTAAAAAAAAAACCAAAAAAAAAACACAACACAATAAAAAACTTCCAAACCCATAATATGACTCCTATGGAGCTCAATTCTACACAGGGACACACGGAATTACTGTTTGCCAGAACAGACTCAGTAGTAACTGGAAAGGACAAAACTAGGAATTGATCAACATTTAAACTCAACCTCATCTTTTAATTCATTCTTTTCTCACAAGTGTAAAGCAGGTTTCGTTCTTCGCCAAAAATGCTCCCCAATAGGAGGAATGCATTACAGTAAAAAAATCAGGAACTTTTTCAGAGCTACACACCCTTTCTCTTATTCAGATGTGTCTATGGCCATACCGTCCTCAACACTCCTGATCTCATCTGGTCTCAGAAGCTAAGTAGGGTTGAACCTGGTTAATACTTGGATAGGACACTTACTTAGATTTGTTGTTGAAAGGTTTTTATTTACTAGAAATCTTCTCTTCCTCTGGTTTCCCCAAGAGAAATAGAGAAAAGGTGTATGTCTGGGAAGAGAATGGGCAAAATTATGGAGTAGGTTTTACTTACCTCTGCTATGTCTCTGCTATTCTATTACTTTCTCTGCTCTCACACTGGTACCTTTGACCCCTTCAGTGCCAAAGTTAAAGTCACTGCTGTGGAGTTGGGACTCACTCATAGCTGGCCCTCCAAGAGCTTTTTAAAGGCTGTAAAAACCATGGGAGGAGAAGGCCCATATTTCTCCCATGGAGCTACTGGTTAAAGAAGGGTCACTTCTGGGTTACCTGTGCAACTCCCTACCCCTAAAATCATGTTTCTGACAACTTTTTATTACATTTGAGAATCACCTGAAAAATAGTACAAAAGTATAACGTTAATATAATTCTTAAAAAGCTAACATTCACTGTCAAACAAGAATACTGTACCCAGCAAAATTATCCATCAAATATGAAGGCGAGATCAAGATATTGCCAGAAAAGCAGAACCTAAGAGAGTTTGTAAAAATAAGACCAGCGTTGAAAGACTCAGAGATGTCCTTTTTACAGACATACCACAGAAAGCTGCATGGTCCAAAGTAACTAGTAACACCACCAAAAAGAACTCAACACAATGATAGCAATAAAACCTAGCCTCTCAATTGTCACACTGAATGTGAATGGCTTAAATGCACCACTGAAGAGAAAGAGAGGAGCAGATTTGATAAAAATCCATCAAAATCCATCAATATGTTGTCTACAAGAGACACACCTGAGAAATGAAGATAAAGACAGAATAAAAATAAAAGAGTGGGGGAAAATACACCAAGCAAATGGCAACCAGAAAAAAAGCGATATTAATCTCTAATAAAATAAATGTCAATGTAAAAACCATCACAAAGGACAAGGAAGGTCACTACATAATACTGAAAGGTAAACAGAACAAGAGGACATAACAATAATATCTATGCACCAAATGAAAGACATGCAAAATACATAAAACAAACATTAACCAAACCGAAAAAGGAAATGGACAACATTAATACAATACTTGGAGACTTCAATACACCCCTCTCAAGAAAAGACAGAACTACCAGGAAAAAAACTCAACAGAGATACTGAAGAATTAAACCACACAATAAACCAACTGGACTTCATAGATATTTATAGGCTAATGCACCCCAAAAAAGCACAGTATACCTTCTTCTCCAATGTGCATGGAATGTTCTCCAGAATAGATCACATTCTAGGTCACAAGGCAAGCATCAATAAATTAAAAAAAACATAGAAATAATACAAAACATCTTTTTAGACTATAATGCTACAAAATTAGAAATTAATAATAGGAAGATAAAGAAGACAAAACCATACATTTGGAAGCTGAACAACACCTTCCCTGAACATGACTGGGTACTGGAAGAAATAAAAAATGATATGAAAAAGTTTCTTGAAACAAATGACAATGAAAACACAACTTACCAAAACCTCTGGGAAACAGCCAAAGCAGTAATCAGAGGTCAATTTATAGAAATAAGCAAACACATCAAAAGGCAGGAAAAATGAACCATTGACTCTCTAACCCAAGATCTCAAGCAAATTGAAAAAGAACAGCAAGAAAAACTGACACCCTCTAAAAAACCATGAAATTAAAAAAACTAGAGCAGAAAGAAATGAAATCGAAAACAGAAAAAACAATTGAAACTATCAACAAAGCTAGGAGTTGGTTCTTTGAAAAGGTCAATATAATCGATAAACCACTATCAAAACTCACAAAAGAAAAGAAGGAGAAGACACAAATAATCCAAATAAGAGATGAATCAGGCAACATCACAACAGAGTCAACGAAAATTAAAAAGCTAACATTAGAGTATTATGAAAAACTATAGTCAAACATGAAAGAAGAAGTTCAGGTTGCTTTGAAGGAAATGGCAAAAAATAAGGCTCCAGGAATAGATGGTATACCAATTGACATATTTCAGTTAACAGATGCTGCCCTGGACGTGCTCACC
>NW_006399767.1:9690316-9691872 GCF_000299155.1 Elephantulus edwardii | reverse complement strand
GAGCGAAGGCTACATGGTGGAGTGGACCTGGGGGAGGGATTGTAAAACAATGAAAGAATTTTTGTTTTACTTTTCCAAGAGGTTAGTGTACTAGGGGGGGAGAGTTGGGAGGGGAGAAAAGTGCGACAGTAAATGAACGGAAATCCAAAATCTCTGTAAATTTTTACTGAAATTAATAATAAATTTTAAAAAACAAGAAAAAAAGCTTACATTCCAATAGTTGTTGTTAAGTACCATCGATTTGAAACTGACCCATAGCTGACCTTCCAGCAGGTTTCCAGAGGCAGTTAGTTAATCACATGGGAGGAGACTGCTCATCCTTTTGCTGCAGAGCAGCTGGTGGATTTGAACCCCTTGCTTTCAGGATTGCATGGCAGCTTCTTACCACTAGGCCAACTACTGCTCCTTAATGGGATGGGAGGGGTAATTTTTTGTTTGTTTGCTTGTTTCTCATTTGAGTTTTTTGTTGTTGCTGATAATAATTGTTGGCATAGTCCACTGGGAGTGGAAGTCAGTACTAACATTTAGTAAATGAGAAGGGTGCCAAATGTGGGTAGGACTGTCCATGTCAAAATACCATATGCTCTGATTGAAAAGGATTATCTCACTTGTTGCTTGCAACAACCTGATTTTACTGCTGAAGAAAATGAAGTACAGTGTAATTCAGACACTTGCTGAAGCTTATGAAGCAAACAAATAGTGAAGCCTGGATCCAAGTCACACCCTCTGTCCTGCAAAGGGTTAAACCGGGAGGCTCCTTGGAGGCAAAGATTCTTAGGCTCTGTCTAACATACTTTGGACATGTTGTGAGGAGGGAACGGTCCCTGGAGAGGGATATCATGCTTGGGAGGGTGGAGGGACAGCGCAGGAGAGGAAGGCCCTCTATGAGGTGGATTGATTCAGTGACTGGGATAATTGGGATGGGAGTGTCAGAGACAGTGCGATTGGCACAGGACAGAGCGGAGTTTAGGGCTGTTGTACATAGGGTCGCTATGAGTCGCAAGCGACTCGACGGCACACAACAACAACAACAACAACAACAACAACAACATATTCACTCACTCATTTGCGTAGAATCAGAATTGACACATAGCTAACTCTCCAGCAGGTTACCTAGAGGCTAAATTGCACAAGAGGAGACTGCCTGGTGAATTCCCATGTTGAGAGAGGCACCGTCTTTGCGTTCGTAGCACCATTCCGCGTGGAGTACGCCCCTAGAGCTCTAAACAAGAGAGGTCTTTTCTTTATGTCAGATTTTTATCACCAATACAAATTTTCACACAAAAACTGATGAGCTAGTCTGTAGCAGGATTATGGGGAACTTGAAGTCATAGAAGGTGGAATGTGTTGTGTTTTGCTGCTAATCAAAATGCTAGGAGTTTGACTCCATTAGATGCTCTGCCATCTCCTTACGTTGTTGTTATGTGCTGTTGAGCTGACTGCAACTCACAGTGACCTTATTAACAACAGATCTGAGCGTTCCTGCAGCTTGTACCATCCTCACCATCTCTGATATACTTGAGGCCATTGGTTTTTTAAAAATTTTTATTTTTATT
>NW_006399767.1:9685601-9689771 GCF_000299155.1 Elephantulus edwardii | reverse complement strand
GGTATATTCCTAGTAGTGGAATTGCTGGGTCAAATGAATGGTATCTCTATTTGCAACTTTTTGAGAAAGCACCATACTGCCTTCCACAGTGGTTGCACCATTTTACACTCCGACCAACAATGAATAAGGTTTCCAATTTCTCCACAACCTCGTCAGCATTTGTTATTTGCTGTTCTCTTAAATTTTACTATTCTTACTGGGGTGAGATGATAATATCTCATAGTTGTTTTGATTTGTATCTCTCTTACAGCTAGGAATTTCGACCATTTCTTCCTATGTTTGTTTGCCATCTGAATGTCTTTTTTGGTGAAGTGTGTGTTCATATCCTGTGCCCATTTTTCAATTGGATTGTTTACCTTTATCTTGTTGTGGTATTCGAGTGTTTTATTAATTCTATATATAAGTACCTTATCTAACATGCCATTACCAAATACTTTTTCCCAGTCTGTGGCTTTCCTTTTTACCCTATTGGATAAATTTTTGAAAGTGCATAGGGATTTGATTCTTAGAATGTCCCATTCATCTGTTTGATGAATATCCTCTCTTGATTGCAGATTTTTCAGGATGCTTGGAAGATTGTTTATGTTGTGGATCACGATTTCTAGAGTTCTTTTCAAGCTTTTCTTTAAAGAAGTTTATAGTTCTTGGTTTTAGTTCTAGGTCCATGATCTACTTTGAGTTGATTTTTGAGTAGTGAGGTGTGGATCTTGCTTGAGTTTTCTGCAGATAGTTTTCCAATTTTGTCAACACCATTTGTTAAAAAGTCCATTGTTACAGTCACCATGTCGATCCATCTTGTTGAGGGTCTTTCTCATTTATGTTGATCCTCTGACTGGCCCCTCCTAACAACATATCCAAGTATGTGAGATGAAGTCTCACCATCTTTTCCTGTAAGTAGAACCGTGGTCTCATTTTCTCCATGACAGATTGACATTTAGAAAGTATCATATGTTTAAGGACCAATGGTAATAAAAGATGTTCAGAAAGGCACTGGGGGTGGGAGGGTTAGGCCTGGGAACTAATGGGGTACCGATTGATACATTTCATGGGTCATGAGTTGGAATCCATTTAATTGCAGTGGCTTTTCAGTAGGTTAAAACCACTGACTTTTTTTTGCTACTTATTGTACAAGGGCAATTGGGGAGACAATTGTGAAGAGTGAACTGATTTACTAAGGAGAAATGGAAAGAGGAATTCAGGATTTAAATAAAAGCTCTGGGAGATAAAAAACATTCTTTTGTAATTTTTTTCCTCTTGCATCCTGTGGGTTTTTTGGTGTTTTTTTTTTTTTTTTTTTTTTTTTTTTTGTACTCATATTTAATTCTGAACGACACAGCAGAAAAGGCTGCAGGTAGACTTAGGGCAAGGACAATCACGGAATAGCACATCTGTCCCTTTTCCTTTGTGTGGTAGCTGCTTCTACCAAACACATCCTCTAAGTAGAGGTGGCAAAGAATATAAGGCAAAGCACAGACCAAATCTAAATATTTCACTGGAAGTCAGAAAAAGAAAATTAAAAAAAACCAAACTCCAAAGTCCAACTAAGTAACAACCACCAGTACAAAGACCACAATGGGTACACACAGCATGCTTACTGGGTGGTTGACATTATTCAAAACAATTTTTATAGATCAACTCCTTTAAAGGCCTATCTGAATTATCCCCCATAAAAATGCTGCTCAGAGAAGAATTATCAGGTACCCTTAAATTTGATACTCACAATGTATCAGGTACAACGTTAAGTGATTTATGTACAGTAATTATTCCACCTTTATGTTGACATTATTTTTGTTAATTCCAGAGAGTTGATTTTGACTTATAGTGACTCCATGGGTAACAGAATTAAACACTATCTATTCCTGAATCATCTTCATAATCTTTTCTATATGTGAGCCCATTCACTCTGTAAATTCATCTCATTGATAGTCTTCTTTTTCACTGATTCTATCTTCACAAGCATCCTTTTTTATTAAAATTTTTATCCTATATTATAGATACACTGTTTCATGCATGTACACTATATTCCAGACAGCCTTTATCTAAATTATATTTCATTCATTTATCTTATGGTTTACCAATCCCCTCTGCCACTTAGAATCACTCTACCATCAACTACTTTCATGAAAGCATGTAGGCCAGCTACTTCATGCCTCATTCTCCATGCCCAGGAACCTCTCTTTAGATAGCCTATTGCTGATATGCCCATCTCTATCAGACCAGAACTTTGAGGGAACAAACTTGTCCCTTTTGCTGAAGGACCCTCTGTTTAACTTGCAAACTTTGAGCATCTGCATCAATAAGCAAAGTCCAATTCAGAGCAAGCCATCAGGTTGCAGCCATCAATCCTAGCTCACAGTGTGGCTCTCATCTTCTCTTCATCTGCTTGGGTTCTTGTCAACTCCTCCCCCGCTATCTGTGGCTAGGTTCAAATGGGCATCAGCGGCAAGCTCAGGAGTCCACACTTCTCCCTATGCTCCAGACCTGTTGGTCTCCTCAGTCAGCCCTAGCTCCCACATGGTGCCAACTCAAGTAACAAGTCAGGTGTCCTCATGACTTCCTGCTCCTCAAGCCAACAGCCCTTCCCTGTTCATGCATGCATCTGTGCATGGGAGGTGGGCAGCACTGAAGGAACACATCGAAGTACAACCTATTTCTCCATTTTTGTATTCCTCCCACTTCCACTCCTGTGGATCCAAGTGTTCACTAGGAGTGATCATATACTCCAACCTTAAGTCCTGAAGTCAGCTCTGATGGGCATCAACTTTACCCTGCCTCAGAAGCCAAACAGCTTGTCCAGTGATAAAAAGACTGGCTTTTCCTTTCCTTTTATCTTAATCCTTCTCTCTTTTTTCCTGCTTGCCCTTCTTTTGAAGGTAAATCTCTTCAATCAAAAGTCCAGTGTAGATCCACAAATCCATTCCAATGAAAATCTCCTCAGAGTACTGGGTGGGACTCAAGTCTTCCCCCTAGACCAAGGCCCAACAACCACTACTAGATTCTACTTTCTTTTCTCTATTTATGCTTTATTGACTATGCAAAGACAGTTGACTGTGTGAATATGGCTAACATTGTGAAGAATGGGAATCTCAGAGCACTTAATAGTGCTTAAGTGAAACTTAAACCAAGAGGATGTTGTGTGAACAGAGCACGGAAACACTGTTGTTGTTATGTGCTGTCACGTCTCTTGCGACTCATACCAACCCTATTTACTCTGCTCTGTCCTGTGCCAATCTCATTGTCTCCGACACACTCATCCTGATTGCCTCAGTCACTGAATCAATCCACCTCCCAGAGGGCCTTCCCCTCCTGCGCCTGCCCTCCACCCTCCCAAGCATGATGTTGTTCTCCAAGGACCGGTCTCTCCTTACAACATGACCAAAATATGTCAGGCGAAGCCTCAGAATCCTTGCCTCCAAGGAGCAGCACAGTTTAACCGTCTCCAGGATGAATCTGTTTGTTTTCTTAGCAGTCCATGGTACTCTCAGCACTCTTCTCCAACACCAAAGCTCAAAAGAATCAATTCTCCTTCTATCCTCCCTGGTCATTCTCCAGCTCTCTGACATATAACAAGTGATAGCAAAGACCATGGCCTGTACCAGACGCACCTTAGTCTCCAGAGACACACTGTTGTTCTTCAGTACTTTAGAGAGGTCCCTAACAGCAGACTTTTCCATCGCAATATGTCTTTTAATTTCCTGGCTACTGGTGCCAAGAGTGTTGATTGCGGAGCCAAGCAGACTAAAGTTGTGAACAATCTCAATCTCTTCACCATCCATTCTGATGCTACCAGTTGGTCCAGTGGTGAGAATCTTACTCTTTTTGACATTGAGCCTCAATCCGTATTGAAGGCTGCAGTCCCTGACCCTCAGCAGCAAGAGCTTCATGTCCTCCTCAGTTTCAGCAAGCAGGGTTATGTCAACTGCATAACGCAGACTGTTGATAGATCTTCCACTAATCCTGACCCCACATTTCTCCTCATAGAGCCCAGCCTCCCAGATGATCTGTTCTGCATACAAGTTGCAAAGGTATGGAGACAGGACACATTCCTGGAGTACACCCTTCCCAATTTTGAACCATGCAGTGTTTCCTTGCTCTGTTCTGATGACTGCCTCTTGGTTCAAGTATAAGTTTTGCATTAGCATGATCAAGTGTTCTGGGATTCCCATTCTT
>NW_006399767.1:9662707-9684816 GCF_000299155.1 Elephantulus edwardii | reverse complement strand
TCTGACATCCATTTTGGTCTTTTCTTCCTCTTCTGTCTTTGCAATGACCGTTTGCACTCTTCCTGGATGATACCCTTGATAACCTCCCACAACTCATCTGGCCTTCACTCATTCGCGTTCAAGGCCTCAAACCTGTTCTTGAGATAGTTCTGAAATTCAGGTGGGATAGACTCAAAGTCATTATTTTGGTTTCCTTGGATTCAGTTTAATTTTCCTCAGCTTCAGCTTGAACTTGCATATGAGTAGTTGGTGGTCTGTTCCACAATCAGCTCTGGGCCTAGTTTTCACAGCTGATATTGAACTTCTCCAGCAGTTCCTTCCACAGATGTAATCAATCTGATTCCTATGCATACCATCAGGTGAGATCCATGTGTATAACATGTGTTTATGTCTCTTAAAAAATGTGTTTGTGATGAACAAGTCATTGTGCAAAATTCAATCATTCTATCTCCAGGTTAATTTCTGTCACCAAGTCCATGTTTTCCAACTACTGTTTCTTCTTCTCTGTTCCCACTTTTGCATTCCAGTCACCCATTATTATCAATGCATCTTGATTTCATGTTTGATCAATTTCCGATTGTAAAAATTGGTAGAAATAATCTATTTCCTCTTCTTTGGCTCCGGTTGTTGGTGCATATATCTGAATGATAGTGTTATTCACCGGACTTCCTTGTATTTGTATGGATATTATCCTGTCACTCACAATATTGTACTTCAAAATGGATATAGAAATGGCTTTTCTAACTATGAAAGCAACCCTATTTTTCCTCATCTTTTCATCTCCAGAGTAGTACATCATATGATCATCCGATTCAAAATGCCTCATGCCAGTCCATCTCATCTCACCAATGCCTAGTTTGTCAATATTTATGCGTTCCATTTCCTCCTTAACAATATCTAATTTTCCTACATTCATGGTTCTCTCATTCCAATCACTAGTGTCTGCTTACAACTGTTCCTCTTCCTTTGTATTTCCATACTCAGTTTCCCTTTCTGTCATTCTCCATGTGTTCTGTTGTACACAGGGTTTTCAGAGGCCTGCTAATTTGGAAGTGGATGGCCAATCCTTCTTCCTAGTGTGTCTTAATCTGAATGTTCAGATTTAGAGAAGTATCAAACAGATAAGCATTTTACAGAAAAAGTGAAAATATATCCCTTATTGTGGAATTAACAATTAGTTTCGGTGTTGTCCCTGCCCTTGGCCCAAGTGTCCTGACTCACTTATTTCTTTGCTCCACCATCCATCAAGATACCCCTCCACTTCTTCCCACTTCCTTCAACATCTATCTCCCATTGTCTAGCCCTTGATCTGATAGCTTATATCTAAAGCTTCCTTTAAAATTAGGAAGGGAGTGGATCAGGGTTGTATTATCTCTACATACTTATTAAATCTCTATGCTGTGCAATTATTCAAGAAGCTGAACGCTATAAAGAAGAATGTGGTTTCAAGAATAGGGAAAGAATCATCAATAACCTGCATTATGTAAATGACACAACCTTGCTTGTTGAAAGTGGGTAGATTCTACTTTTAACAAGCTTATTTCCAGGGCAGATCTTCCCTGTTAGTGTTCAAAATTAAGAACGGGCCACAGGCAGAATGACATGCTTTCTAAATCTACAATATCCAATATTCTTTTATATCGTACAAGTTTCATCCCCTTCCACTTTTAAAAAAATGATTTGCATATAGCCTCCCTTACACACTGCACTACAATCATATTCCCCCCGCCCTATGATCTCTCTGATAACATGTCCCAAAACAATGAGATAAAGTATTATGATTCTCTTTTTTTCAGGATCATTCTGGCTATATATTTTCCAAGGCAGATTAGTTTGGTCTTCTGAAAGGTTATGCCATATTGCATTTTCTTCACCAACATCCTAATTCAAAGACTTTAATTCCTCTTCATCTACCTTATCTGTTTTCCAGATTTTACATGCATAAGAGGTGAATGAAAATACCATGGCATAGGCCAAGTGTATCTTAGTCCTCAAAATTACATCTTTCCTTAACAACACATCAAAGAGATCTTTTGTAGTAGATTTGCCCAATGTAATGGGCCATTTGATTTCTTGACTGATACTATTATAGATGCTAGATATGGATCCAAATAAAATTAAGTTCTTGGCAACCTGCATCTTTTAGCTGCTTATCTGATGCTTATTTATGGGTCCATTTGTGAATATTTTTGTTTTATTTATGTAGAGGTGTAATCCATCCTAAAACTGCAGTATTTGATCTTCTTTCAAGCTCTCTTTATTTTTGGCAAGTAAGGTTGTATCATTTGCACATCAAACGTTGTTAATACATCTTCCTTCAATCTTGAGGTTGTGTTTTCCCCATATAGTCAATTTCTCAGGTCATTTGCTCAGCATATAGACTGAATAAATATGATATAGCTCAGATGAATACCTTTTGTTCTGTTCAAACAAATGTCTTTTACGCTAAGTAAAGGTTTTGTATGAACTCAATTAATATTCTAGATATTCCATTCTTCACAATGTTATCCATACTTTGTTGTGATCTATCCAGTTGTATGACTCTTCTTCATGGTCCATAAAACAGGCAAGCATCTTTCTTGTATTCTGTGCGTTCAGCCAAACTCCATCTGATATCAGTATTGATATCCTTTGTTCCATGTTCTCTTCCAAATCTTTCTTGATATACTAGCAGTTCCCTGTGATGTACTGCTACAACCATTTAAAAATTATCTTTAGCACTGATAAAAACTGGATAAATTATGCATACTGCATTGAAATAGATGAGGGAGAGAACAGATTAAAAGTGATATATGGTAGGGTATTATGGTTATCACAAGAATCCAGAATGAAGGTTGCATAGTGGAGTGTACTCGGGTGGGGGTGGGGGGATATATACCAATGAAGGAATTTTACTTTTCAAAGAGAAGAGTGAACTGGGTTGGGGGTTGGTGGGCAGGGAGGAAAGTACAACAATGAATGAATGGAAATTCAAAATCTTGGTAAATGTTCATTAAAGCAATATATTTTAGGGCATTATTATTATCCTAAGAGTTCAGAATGAGGGTTGCAGATTGAAGAATACTTGGGGTGGTGGTGCGGAGGGATTATATACCAATGAAGGAGTTTTTCTTTTGCTTTAAGGAGAAAAGTGAACTGGGGGTAGGGGTAGGGTGGGCGGGGAGAAAAGTGCAACAACGAATGAATGGAAATCCAAAATCTCTGTATATGTTCATTGAAATTAATAAAAAAAGAAAAAATTGATAAAATTAAAAAAATAAGCTTCAGCAAGATGTTAATAACATGTGATATTAATGATATTATTTGATAATTTTCACATTTGTCTGTATGACAACTATTGTTTAGTACAAATATTGAGCTCTTCCAATCAGTTGGCCAAGCACCCAATTTTTTGGCATAGATAAGTAAGTGAGCACATCTAGTATTACAACCATTTGTTGAAACATCTCTGCTGGAATCCCTGACTCAGTTCCTGGAATCTTGTTTTTTAACAGTGCCCTTCAATGCAACCTGACTTTCTTCTGTATTACCATCAGTTAGAGACCATATACTATCCACTGACATGACTGAATATGGACCATTTCTTTCTGGTACAGTGATTCCAGATTCCTTTCATTTTGCTTTGATTATTCCTGCATCATTTACTATTTTACCTACCACATCCTTCAATATTGAAACTTGAATTATTTCTTTAGTTCTTTCAGGTTAAATATCTCAGTCATAAAAAGACAAAAATGGCATAGGGCCACTGTTATAAAAGAAGACTGACATAGGGTTTGGGTGGAGACTGAAAAAGAGGGGATAAAGAATGTATACTACATTGAAACAGATGAGGAAGAGAAATGTTCAAAAGCGATACATGATTAGATATTATTGTTATGACAGGAGTCCAGGACGAAGGTACCATAGTGAAGTGGACTTGGGGGGAGGGTTTGAATAACAATGAAAGATTTTTTTTCTTCTACTTTTCAAAGACAAAAGCAAACTTGGGGGTGGAAGAGAGGGGTGGGCAGGGAGAAAAGTGCAACAATGAATGAATGGAAATCCAAAGTCTCCATAAACTTTCATTAAAATAAATTACTTAAAAAAAAAGAGAAATGCTAAGAGTATTCTTTCCTACAGATTTTCTAGATTTAGTTCTTTATATATTCCATTGTTGTTGTTGTTGTTGTTACGTGCTGTCGAGTCGCTGGCGACTCATAGAGACCCTATGTACAACAGCCCTAAACCCTGCTCTACCCTGTGCCAACCGCATTGCCTCTGACACACCCATTCCGATTACCCCAGTCACTGAATCAATCCAGGTCTTCCCCTCCTGCGCCGTCCCTCCACTCTACCCAGCATGATGTCCCTCTCCAAAGACCTCTCCCTCCTTACAACATGTCCCAAGTATGTCAGACAAAGCCCCAGAATCCTTGCCTCCAAGGAGCAGCCTAGTTTAACCCTCTCCAGGATGAATCTGTTTGTTTTCTTGGCAGTCCACGGTACATTCAATACTCTTCTCCAGCACCACAGCTCAAAGGCATCAGTTCTCTTTCTATGCTCCCTAGTCATGTCCAACTCTCTGATGCATAACAAGTGACTGCAAAGACCATGACCTGTATCAGATGCACCTTCGTCTCCAGAGTGACACCATTACTCTTCAGTACCCTGGAGAGGTCCCTAACAGCAGACTTTCCCATTGCAGTACGTCTTTTGATTTCCTGGCTACTGGTGCCAAGAGTGTTATAATACTTTAATTCGCCTTCTTTAATCTCCCATTGAAATCTTCAGTTCTTTTACTTCATGTAACAATTTCTAAATTGCATTTACAATTCATGGATATTATTAATTACATTCTGCAAGTTCTGCAAAGACTCTCATGCTCATCTTCTGAATTCTTCCTCCTATATTACCATAAGCCCACTCACTACTCCTAAGCTTTTCTTTAACCTTTTGAGTTGCTATTGATAATTGGATTGTGCATAATGTTTGAAAACAGTGCAATGCTCAAGGCAGACATATTAGTAAAACTAATCTACTATTTGATTTAAAGAAGAATTCAGGGGATAATTTTGGTTTCACATTTAAAAGTAATCTCAGGGCAAGAGTTTTAGGGGTTCATTGAGTATCACTGGCTCCAGAAAGAATAGAATTCATAAGAATTTTAAATACTGTTCTGTATTTCCTCCCTTTTGACCAGGGCTCTGCCACATGTTTGATCCAACTGTTCAATGTAGCTCCATAGGCTATCAATTTCTTTGATATTTCAGAAAGGGTTAAAAAAACCAGGCTGCTCCTTGGCAGCAAGAATTCTGAAGCTTCATCTGACATTTGACATACTTTGGACATGTTGCAAGGAGGGACTAGTCCTTGGAGAGGGAAGTCATGCTTGGGAGAATAGAAGGACAGCACAGGAGGGGAAGACCCTGAATGAGATGGGTTGATTCAATGACTGGGGTAGTGGAGGTAGGTGTGTCAGCGACAGTAAGATTGGCACAGGACAGAGCAGGGTTTAGGGCTGTTGTACACAGTGTCGCTATAATCACAGGCAACTCAATGGCACATAACAACAATAACAGCTATATTTTTACACATAAGAGCTTGTCTTCTACATTTGTTTTTCAACTCTGTTCATATTGTAAAAAAAATAGCATAGTGTGCTTATGAAAATATTGGAGGTGAGAGAAATGTACGGTTGGCAAACCAACAAAAAAAGCAAAACATGACAGATTACTAGGCTTTTCTTCCAAGGTTCCTGTGAATGGACTCAAACTTCCAGCTTTTTGGTCAGAATTTGAATGTTTTAACCACTTGTGCCACTCAGTAACACCAAAAGAAAGATAAATAAAGGAAGAGAGAGATTAAGAGAACAATGGAGGTATGAGGGGTGAAAATATATAATAGGAAGGGAAACCAGAGAAGAGTACTCTGTGGTCTTCTGAGATGGGCCCTGTTCATCCAGAGTGAGAATCTGGCAAAGACAAAAATGTTAGGAAGCTTTGCTAGAGCTGTACTTGGTCCTTTCTTTCAGGTAGTGAACCTCTAGTATTCTAGATATAGAATATCTAGATATTTGGATATCAGGGACTACATTAAGAGAAGAGCTATGAGAAAACACACACACACAGAGGGCAGAGTTCCATACTTCACATTCACTTTATAAGAAAACATTGAACTGGTAATTACAGTTATTATAGGGAACTTGTTTTGGAGTTGTTGTGTGATGTGGAGGCAGAATTCACCCATAGATGAACCTCTAGAGGGTTTTCAGAGGTAGTAAAACACACAGGAGGAGACTGCCCATCCTTCTTCCATGGAGCAGCTAGCAACTGGTGGATTTCAACTGTGTGCCTTTGGGATTCAATTGCAAATTCTTACCACTAGGCTATTGTTGTGTACCATGGAGTAGGAACTCACCTCTAGCTGACCTTTCAGTAGGTTTTGAGAGGTAGTAATCCTACAGGAGGAGATTGTGACCAGTGTAGAATTTGCTAATTTATCTCTCATCTTAATTTTTTTTAATCTGTAGTATCTAACCTTGAGTATATTTTCTTTGCATAATAATGAAAGAATTTATATTGCTACTCAATAATGACTGATGATGACTCTAGAATGTATGTGGGAAGAAATAACCTTTTACATTGTTTCCCAAGGAAAATTCATAGAAATAAAATGGAAAGTTATGAACATGTATTCCAGGATCACAAATCTGAATTCTAACATACAGAAACTACATTAAAGGGACATTGAATATTGGCTATTTCATTTTTCTTTCAGGTCCTTTACAGAATGCAGGCAGACCCAGGTTATGAAAGTCAGACTTATGTACAACTGGTCTGTAGTTACTCAATCCTGCCAAGCTTATTATATTAAAAATTCAAGGTACTTCTAATGGCTTGTAATAACAAATGGACACTGTTTTGAGACAGGCAGGAAAGCATTATTTTTCTGTTTTACAATATTATTAGAGCTGTTCTAACATACTAGAAAGATTTCTTTAATATTTTGAAGCACAGAAATATGTACTATATTCTAAGCAAACATTTCCCAGATATTAGATATAAACTCTACATAACTCTTCTGACTTAAGTACAAATTCACTTTAAATCCAGATTCAGGAATAGAATTATTTGTAATGTGAAGACTGCCTATATTATCACTGTCAAATGAGAACTCAGGGTTGATAAATATTCACACCATATGTATTAATATACCTGTTCATCTGTAGTTTAAAGACAGAATTTTCTCTAAGTCTGAATCAAAGCCTGAAATAGAAAAAAAAATTACTTCCTTATAAATTATATGAATCAATGAAATATAGTTTCCATTTTAGGGGACCAAGCAACCCCATGAAAATTGTTTTACTATAGCATGTTTCGATAGAGAAGACTTTGGAAAGAGAAGAAATCTAAATATAGCAGATGCACGCAACTTGAAACTCGAGCACCATTTTAAATCCTCCTCTGCAGTTAACTAAAATTGATCTCCCTAACAAGAGCTAAAAATAGCAGGCAGAAAAAAGAGAACAGACAATGACTTTTCCTATCACTCGCTGCAGGCATTTTCAGTGACAATGAACATGACCTAGAGCAATCCTAGAGAGCAGAACAAAGACAGGCATTTCACATCCCCCTCTGATTTACCACCTATTAGCAGAGTGTACATTTCTGGTTTGCCATTTTTGCTGATCTGGAGGGATAAGCTATTTTGCTAGGTTGCAGGGTTGGGTTTTGTTCCCCCCCCCCCCTTTGTTTAACGTCAAAAGAGAACACAGCACACTCCTGTTCCAGGAGTCAGAAACAACAGGCATCAGCAAGAAAACACAAATAAACAAGAATTCATTTTCCACCTCAAGGTCAGCGCACATCTTATTTTATCCAGGTCCTGGTTAAGAGATAGACTTTCATAAATTGACGTAGGAGATTACTAAACATGTCTGTTTATAGAGGTGGTAACTGTGTCTTTAGCAGTGCAGGGTGAAGGCACATTCTGGACCTTATTCCACTGTTGTTGATATGTGCCGTCGAGTCGCTTGTAACTCATGGTGACCCTATGTACAACAGCTTTGAACCCTGCTCTATTCTGAGCCAAGCTTACTGTCTCTGACACACCATTACCCCAGTCACTAGACAGAGGAAACAATAAAAAAGCTGTACAGAACTGAGACTGTGGATGTAGTCGGAGGGTACCAAATGGGGAAGGATGGGATGCAAATGTTGTTTTGCATTTTAAAAAATTTCTTTTCATATCTACTTTGTATATTTTTTCTTAAGGATTTTAAAAAATTTCATATCTACTTTGGATTTTTTTTTCCTTAAGAAATTACTTTCACTGTTCAGGACATCCCTCTGCTTTCTGAAACATTTTAATTACACAGGACCAGGTAAAATCAATCCCTCCAATCACCCCCAGCCCCTCCTGCTCTTTGTCAGAGGCAGAGAGACATATTTTAACTCAACAACTATTTACCCATGGGCAAGTTACTTACTCCCGGGAGCCCCAGATTCCCAGCTGTGTAAAGGGGATTACTGACCGTACTTACCTCACTGTGTTAAATGAGGTAATATAGTAAGGTGTTGAGAATAGTACCTCATAAATGTTGTTATTATTGTGTGTCATGGAGTCTGAACTGACTCATAGCTGACCCTCCTGTGGGTTTGCAGAGATTGTAAATCTCACAGGAAGAAACTGTCCACCTTTCACTCTCAGAGCAGCTGGTCATTTCAAAACACTTGCATTTGGGTTGGTGGTGCAACTCCTTACTCAGTAGGCCCAGGGCTCCCTCCTCACACATGTCGTAAGATTTAACTACTGTTTTCATTATTTGTCCCCCAACTCATCCTTTATGTCTTTTTTTTTGTGTGGGGAGGGAGGATAATAACAGGGCATACAATGCCGAGGATAAGGACAATGTTTGATATTATGCCTCTCATAATTACCAAAATATCAACTTGTTCTAACTATAATAAGCAGACCAGAAAGCTGTTTCTCTGAGCTGTGGGACTCCAGTCTCATGGTGTGAGGTTTTGGTAAGTATTTCAAAGGGTATAGCTTTGAGGATAATCACAGTTTCTTCGTTTTCTGCTGCTTGTTTTTACAAGCTGCTCTAGAAGTTTTAGAGAACGTGAGGTGTCTCTGGAGCAAGGTCTCCAGGAAGGCAATTGTTCTGAGGATGCTCTTTGAGCTTGTCCCGATTGTCAGAGGTGAGTGCACCCTCTGACTCCCATTTGTCCTCTGTAAAAGTGACCTCATGACTAAACCTTTGGTTTACTTTGTTGATGTGAAAAAGCATTAAGATAGCCCCAAAAGGGGGGGGGGAGCCTAAACAGTTTCCGTTTGAGGGGTTTAAAGAAACAATGACAAATAAACCATTAATTTGTTTTTTTAAAAAAGTGCCCTGATGACACATGCCTTTGCCTTCCCTGTACAGCCCAACTAGGTAAAAGCAAGGCAGCCAGCCACCGAGGCAGTCCTGAGCCTGTGAGTGTCATCTCACCCTGGATCCTACTCCAGGATATTCTTTCTTTAGCCTTGTTCCCGGCATCTTCAGCTTTCAGCACCTCTTCGCAGTCACTCAACTCTACCAATTTAGCACTGTTAATCATTCCTCCTTAGCAAAGCTTCTCTCCCTTTGAGCATCTGAGTTGCTTTCCTTGCCCTCGTCCTAATTTGTTTCTGCACTTTTGGAATGGAGGCAGTCAGCTTTTCACTTGGAATGAGCTACAATTTTGTTCCTGAAACGATTTTGCCAGAATATTAAAAAGGAATTTTGCTAGATCTTATTTTTTACTCCTCATAAATGGAACTGCTAGAATGACTCTTTTTTTGAGAAAACATTAATTTGGGGCTTTCTGCGTCAGTCTGGCTAGAGTCATAAGAAGGCAATAAGTCAGTGGAAAAAATATTTCTAGGCTACTAATCGTCTGATCTATTCATGCAGTTGTTTATATCTCCTGTATTTATTGTGTATATAGGGTCGCTATGACTCACCTACAACTCGATGGCACTTAACAACAACAACAACAACATATTATGTGCCAGGGGCTGTAAATATCCAGTTCACCAAACTGAATGATACAAGAATACTATCTTCGAAGAGCAAGGAGGCTTGTAAATTGAATGAGTGCAAGTTGCCAAAAGAGAGAGGAGGAACTCATTCAGAGCACTACTAGGGTTCTAATGGCGCAGCTCCTTGCTTTACCAGGTAGTTGGAGTCAGGGACAAAAAACCAGGGGTCCAGAGAATGTAAATGTGGCTCCTGCCCACTCACTGCTACAGCTCAGAGTCACACAGTACCCAGCCCTTGATATAACTTCTGTGATATTTTCAGCTTCACTGTTGGATAGAAGTCATTCACATGTATGGGGTGAGGGGACTTCAAGGACACAAGAAAGGGACAAATGGACAAGCAAATGAAGAGAAACGGGTTCAAAGTGGCAAAGAATAGAGAAAAGGATATTTCAGATAATATGTCCAAATATGTGGCTTTTCTATGGAACCATCCTAAAAAAAATTTGCAGTATTTTTCTCTTGCACATAACAATGATCAAGTCTTTGTGTGCACACTTACTAGATTCTGAGTTCGGCTTTCTAGAGAAGCTTGGAATGCAGTTAGATATTTGCAAAGCCAGGGTTTGGAAAAATGTCTCACTGGTGTCAAGGGGCATCATATAGACTCATAGCAAGTCTATAGTTAGCAAAGGCAGTCAGTGGTATAAACATTAATATGTTTGGCTGCTTGTTGTCGTTATGTGCTATCCAGTTGCCCATGATTCATAGCGACCCGATGTATAACTGCCACAAAACCTGTCCCTATCCTGAGTCAGTCACACTGACTCAAGTACTTCTAACCGCCTTGCTCCAGTTACTGCGTCAATCTATCTTATCCAGGGTCTTCCTCTCCTGTGTTGTCCCTCTACACACACTTCCAAGCACGATGTTCTTCTCCAAGGACTGGTCCCTCCTGGCCATGTGCCCAAAGTATGAGATGGAAAGAATTTTTCTTTTACTTTTCAAAGAGATGAGCTAACTGGCGGTGGGGGTGGGCAAGGAGAAAAATGCAACAATGAATGAATAGAAATCCAAAATCTCAGTAAATGTTCATTAAAATTAATAAAGTAAAAGATTTTTTAAAAAATCCTTGCCTCTAAGGAGAAATTTGTTTTCAACATCTCCAAGACAGACCTATTTTTCTCCTAGTAGTCCAAGGTATGTTCAATACTCTTCAACACGACAACTCAAAGACATCTATTCTTCTTCTTTCATCCTTAGTAACTGTCCAGCTCTCTGATGTGTAATAGGCAATTATGAAAACCATGTGCTGGATCAGGTGAACCTTAGTCTCTAGACTGGTATCATTGCTCTTTAGCACTCTGGAGAAATCTTCCCATGTGCCATGTGATTTACTGGAGGGGCAGCTCTGAGTGGGTTCCAACTCAACAGTATACAAAAATAACAATAGCCCATAGGGAACCAGCTCTGGTGACAAAGTGGTATGGAGTTGAATTGCCAACCCCAAAGTAGGCTGTTTGAAAATACCAGCTTCTCTGCAGAAAAGAGGTAGACAATCTCTTCTCTTGCAGTTTATAGCTTCTGAAAAGCCACTGGTGGGAGAGTTGTGCTGCCTCTCTGTTGTTTTGAAGCCACCAACGGCTCCTCAGGAGAAAGATGAGCTATCTCTTCCCATGAGATTTACAGCCTGAGGAAGCCAGATGGACGGTCAGTTATGAATGAAGTCTGACTTGACAGCAATAGGTTTGAGTTGGTTTTTTTTGTTTGTTTGTTTTTTGTGGTTTTTTTTTTTTCAGTTCTACCAAGCTGTCCTTTGGTGACAAAAATGTCTGCGTACTAAAAGGTTATCAGTTCAAGTCCACCTGGAGGTATTCTGGAAGAACAGTTTGGTAATCTACTTCCAAAAACTAAGTCACTGAAAATCCTGATCGGGCTTCCATTCTATGGAGTATATTAGGAAGGACAGTGCATTTCATGTTCTGGCTCTGTCACTGGCAAGTTACAATTCCCCTTCTGGGTCTTAATTCCTGCTCCCTTGGAGTTAGCAGTCAAGAAATCAGAAAACATGTTGCATTGGGGAAATCTGCTGTCAAGGACCTCTCCTAAGTTGAAGAGCAATGATGTTAGTTTAAAGACTAAGGTGCACCTGGTTCAAGCCATATATTTTTAATTCTTTTCTATGTATCTGAATGTTGGACAAGGAATGATTAAAGATAACAGAAGAAGAATCAATGTCTTTGAGTTGTGGTATTAGAGTACTGAATATCCCATGAACCGCCAAGAGAACAAATAAGTATGTATGTCTTAGAGAAAGTACAACCAGGGTACCCCTCAGAGGCAAGCATGATGGAGCTTCATCACATATACTTTGGGCATGTTGTTAGGATGGCTCAGTTATTTTAAAAAGACATCATGCTTAGAAAGGAGTAGAGTCAGAGAAAGCGAGGGAAACCGCAGGTAGGTCGAATGACACAGTGATGGTAACAATGGCCTTAAGTGTATCAGAGATTGTGAAGATGGCACAAGATGGAAAAGGGTCAGATCAACCGTCATACAGTCATTATGAACTGTAATCAGCTAGACAGCACCTAACAACATCATCAAATTCTAGAAATTCTAGACTGGCCAGAGGATTCCTAGGTCCTCTAGCCTATACTTTACGACTCTATGAAGAGTTCTGGTTGCCCATATTCAAGGCAACTCTATAAGGATTTCAAATGTAGTTTTACTCGTATCTTTACAAAGGTTCAAACAGCATCAAAAGACCTTAGCTGTCCTCATGAGGCCCATCTGGGTGAGCCATGCCTGCCTACTTGGGCTCTGTTTCATGAAATGCTATGGGAAGTGGCTTCAAATGGCTCGACTTGAGAAGATCCAGTTTACTTTGCACACTATTCCATGTCTGAGCAAACCCTCTCCTAAACACATTCAAGGCGCTCCTTGAATAAAGAATCTATAAACTTGGGATTCCTGCATGTGAACTAGATTTCCAAGAAAATCAAATCACATTTCATAAGGAACTGATCTTATTAGATTGCTTCTTTCAACAGCCCATCTTAGTTAGACACCTACTGCTTCTCCTAAATGGCTCTTTGAGGGTAAATCAATGGCCATTTTAAAGGCCCCAGAAGTCCAATGGCTTGATCATCATTACAAAGTAACTCCCATGGAGCTTGTGTTGAGCTTGTTGTAATTTAACTTTCAGGCCACAATGCCCTGCACCATGGTGACAGGCAGTAATTCTTTTATAGGAAGTGCTTATTAATCAAATCACCCTTATAGTAATCTGAGTGCAGGCTTGTTCGGCTTTGCAGGATTCCTCAGTTTTGGCAATGAAAAATCCTTCATTCAGGAACCCCTGCTACTATGTAAAACAAGGCAGTTGAAACCGAAGTTCTCCAGGTTCTCAAATTTCAGTATATGTAAGAATCAACAAGATCAAGTATTAAAACTGAAGAATTCTAGAGTGGGTAATTTCGAAGCAAATATTTTCCTGACTACAGAGTATTGAACATACCATAGACTACCAAGAGGTCTTAGAAAAGGTTGAAATCAACCTGCTGGAGGCAAGGATTTTGAAACTCCATCTCACACTTTTTTTTACACATGGCCAGGAGGGACCAGTCTTTGGAGAGGGAAGGGTGGAGGGACAGCGCAGGAGAAGACGACCCCAGATGAGATGGATTGACACAGTAACTGGGGCAATGGAGGTTGGTGTGTCAGAGACAGTGAGACTGACTCAGGATAGAGAAGGCCTCAGAGCTACTGTACACAGAGACTCTATAAGTTGTAGGCGACTTGATGGCACATAACAACAACAACAAACAACACCAAAAAAAATTTGTAAGAACTTATATGTTTAGTCCTCTCGGTATTTGGTTGTAAATAGTCCTCAACCCCATGTGAACTTTAGAATCACCTGAAGAGTTTTTTATAGATACTAATGTCTGAATTTTATCCTTGCTGTTCTTAGATGCCATCAAGTGAGCTGATTCAATCCATTGGAAAACAGAAGAAACACTGCTCAGTCCTGTGTGCCTTCTTCACGATTGTTGCAATGTCTGAGCCTACTGCTGGAGCCACTGTAATAATCCATCTCATTGAGGGTCTTCCTCATTTTTTACTGATCTACTATTTCACCAAGCATGACGTCTTTCAGGGACTGGAGCTTCCTGATAACATGCCTGAAGTATGTGTGTGAGATGAAGTTGTCCCATTTCTATGTCTAAGGACTTGATTATCCTAGAGCAATTAAATTAAAATTTTGGGGGTGAAGCTAGGACATTGGGATTATATTTTTCAAGCCATCCTCTCCTCTAGGTGTATCATCAGTAGATAGAGCAGATATTGTTTATGCCTAAAGGCCCTGCTGTGATGTTCCAATTTCAACCATTTCCCCTCAGTGTTGTTCATTACCATCATGTCAGACCCTATCTCACAGAAAGTCCATGCACAATGGAAAGAGATGCTGCCTAGTCCTCCTTCATCCCTATGATTCATTGTGGATCAGGTTACTGTAGTTCACAGAGTTTCCACTGGCTGATTTTCATGAGTAGATCACCAGGACTTTCTTCCTGGTCTCTCTCTTTGGATGTAAACTCCTCTGAGACCTATTTGTTCACCATCACAGCAATACAGGTGAGGGCTGAGCATGATACGGACTGACTGGTAACCAAATATAGTTCTCCTACACTGAAGGCAAGAAATTTGCCATTGAACTTTTGCCTCTTTGATATAAGGAAACACCTTTGATGAGAAGGCATCATCTGCTACAATTGGAAACAATAGCATTTCTAGGTATAACAATATGTGCAAGAAGGTTAATTGTAGCTATGCTTGCAATAGCAACACACACACACACACACACACACACACACACACACACACACACACACGACGCAATCTAAGTCTAAATGTTCCTAGGAGTAGTATACTCACACAAAGCAAAATTTTTCTGCAATAGAATGAACTTGCTATATAGATCATCATTAGAAGAGTTACCATCAGATTCTTCCAAAGTTTATGGCTATTTCTGATGGGTTGTCTGATAGATAACATAGAGCCCTTTGCAGCAGCAAAACATGGTTGTGTAGTAGAAGCTTTTGCCAATTGCTAAAGCTCATTTTATTGGCTTTATAAAAACATCTTCTGTTTGGTTCAGAGAGAAAGCCCCTAAGAATTAGGTAGCATGTTCAGATCTTAAAATATCTATATTACAATCCATAGGGTGCCTGAATTGAAATCCCCTTTGTGTAGGTTCCTGGACTGCTTTTAAACAATCTCTGATGCTACGTGTTCATCCACCCTTATCTCTCATGGTCCACAGATAGCAATACATTCATTAGAAATGTGGATGTTACCACAAAACTGGGATTTTAAGCCTGTTAATCTTACTTGGCTTTTCAAGATTGATGACAAATATTCGCTTTTAAAAATGAACACACAGATGTTAAACAGTGTGTGCTCTCATGTTATCCAACTACAGATGGGTCACCACGCCAGGTCTTTGTTTGAGCATCAGCTAACTGAGAGGAGGTGGCGTTTAGAAGAGTTGGATGACTTATAATAGCCTTCACCTTCATCCTTCACATTCCTAAACAGGAGTTAGAAACAATACTCATTTCTTTGGTAGCTTTCCCCTTTCACTATGTTAAAAAAAAAAAAGAGCAGTTCGCCCCAAATCATACACTGAATCCAATGTCTTTTGGGATAGGACTGTGGGTTTCTTGTTCATGACCATGTTGATGCTCAATGCAATGTAGACATTCTTTTAAAAGGAAACAAATTGTGCTTTTATGAAAAGGGGCCCATAGAGCTCACCTGGTCCTAGTTTGGCCACAGCATAGAGGAGGTCATAGTTGAGGACTGGTGTGGCATCACTGATGGGCTGCCAGCCAACGGGAGGAGATGCAGGTGGTGAGATGAGAAACTGTTTGGAGGGCTGTGGTGGAGCCAAGTGCAGTTTGTCTCCATCTGTCTCTGGAGTTTGGACCTTTCCAATACAGTAGAAATGAAGACATGTTATACACTATAGACTCACTTGTGTCATATTAGTATACTATAAAAGATGTGCAGTATCATAATTTTCAATCTATAAACAATGAATGAAATGGATTGAGTTACATTAACAATAACTATTTACAATAGACCATGTATCCAATGATCTTATTTGATCCTTAAAACAATGGTTCTTACCTGGATAACCTCCTATAACAGAGGTTGCTGGGTGTGGTAGTAGGACTTCTGAAAATGGCTTTTCTAGCCATTGCCTTAGCCCCTTCTGGGGGTGTGGTCAAACACATGTTTCACTGTTGATCAGCAACTTCTACATCATCAACAGCTGTGGGGCCAATGTAAGAGGGAGAATTGACCAGAGTGTGGAGAGACTGCAGTGAGGCACAGCCTGAAAGAGCCCTGGAGACAGAGCCAGAAGATCTCACTTGGACTGCTATGAGATGAGGTTTGCTGGATGACTGAAGGAAACCAGAGGTTTCTTGCATTTGTATTGCTGGACTGAACTTGGACTTTCACTGTGTGATATTGCCTTTCTTTGTCCCCAACAAGGTGTTTCGCTAACAAACCTCATAACTTCTGCAATGAATATCAGACCCAGTGATTAATAGAAGTAGGTGTAGCTGTGTGGGGGATTACATCTTACTAAGGGATTGGCTTTATATACTGGATGCTATTGATGGGAACAGTTCACATTTAAGAAGGTGATAGAAGTTAGACTTGACCTTCACCACACTGCCCTTACCCCCTACATTGCTCCTGCTCCTGTTATACTGGTTTCATCCTTGGAATTCACAATTCATTATATTTGGCAAAGGCTCAATATTCTAACAAATTCTCAGGTGATGCTGGGCTGCTCAGCTGCAGTTTGATAGCCACTGCCTTACCACAAATCTGCAAAATAGGTTTCATTTTTGTTTTGTTTTGAGGTAAAATCCATATAACCCAAAATTAACAATTTTAACATGACATTTAGTATAGTCCTAATGTTATGCAACCTACTCTGTCTAGATCCAAAACATATTTATCACCCCCTGAAGAAACACCATTCCTAGCAAACAATCACTCCCCATTCCCTACTACCTTGATCTCCTGGCAACCATAAGTCTGCTTTCTATTTCTGTAGATGCACCCAATCTAGATGGCTTATATAAAAGGAATTATGTGATATGTAGTGGCATCCACTTCTGAAATAGCTTGCCTCCGGAAACCCTATGAACCTGGAGAAAGGATGAAAGTTATACAAGGGTTCAGGTCTTTCATTTATAGGGTTGTTATGAGTCACCTACAACTCGATGGCACTTAACAACAACAACCACCACCTTTATGCTAGCCAAACTTTGCCTAGCATAATATTTTCAAGGTTCAAATACACTGTTGTATGTACCAGTACTTCATTCCTTTTTACGGTTTACCAAGTATGACAGTTTAAAGACTAGGATACCCCTGAACTAAGTAAGCCATGACATACCCAGCAAAGCTCTCCATCAAATATGAAGGACAAAGTAGATCCTTTGCAGAAAATAAGGAACTTGAGGAATTTGTGAAAAGAAGACCAAAACTACAAGAAAGTTTAAGTGAATTCCTTCATACAGAGACACCAAAGGAAAGTGCGTGGACCATAGTAACCAGAAACAACAGAAAAAGAAACATGGCAAAATGGCAAAAGTAAAACCTGGCCTGACAACAATCATGTTTAATATGAATGGACTAAATGTACCAATTAAGAGAAAAAGAGAAGCAGAATGGATAAAAAAACCAAAGCCCATCAATATGTTGCCTACAAGAGACAGAGCTAATAAAAGAAGAGAAAGACAGACTCAAAATCAAAGGCTTGGGGGGAAAAATATACCAAGCAAATGGCAACCTCAGAAAAGCAGGAGTGGCAATATTAATCTCTGATAAAAGAGATTTCAGAATGAAAACCACCATAAAGATAAGGTAGAACATTACATACTGATTAAAGGCACAATAGACCGAGAAGACATAACTTTGGTCAACATTTATGAATCAAACAATAGACCTGAAAAATACATAACACAACTGTCAACAGATGAAGAAAGAAATAGCACCACAATAGTCAAACACAACCACTATTATCAAAGGATAGGTCAACCCAAAAGAAACTCAACAAAGATGCAGAAGATCTAAACTATAAAATCAGCCAGCTCAACCTTGTGGATGTATTCAGGGTATTGCACCCAACTAAAACTCAATTCACTTTCTTTTCAAAAGCACATGGTACATTCTCCAGAATCAAACACATATTAGGACACAAAATAAGCCTCAACAAATTAAAAAACAAAACAAAACATTGAAATAATACAAAGTATCTTCTCAGATCATAATGCCATAAAACTAGAAATTAAGCACAGGAAATAATTCTCTGCTAGAACATGATTGGGTTATAAAAGAAATAATGAATGAAATTAAAAAAATCCTTGAAACAAATGAAAATGAAAATACAACATATCAAAACCTCTGGAATACAGCTTAGGCAGTCCTCAGGGGCAGTTCATAGCAATAGTACACGCATAAAAAAAAGGAAGAAAGAATGGGGGGGAAAAAAGCAAGTCTCCAACTCAACACCTTCATCAAATAGAAAAAGAACAACAATCTAATCCTATAGTCTCTAGAAGAAAAGAAATTGTAAGAACAAGAGTAAAAATCAATGAGATAAAAAAAAATCAACAATCAAAATACAGAAAAACAACTGAAATAATCAATAAGGCCATAAGTTGGTTTTTCAAAAGGGTAAATAAAGTTGATAGACCACTGGCAAACTTAACAAAAGAAAAAAAGAGAAGACACAGATAATTAATAAATGATAGAGGTGACATCACAACAGAACCAAATGAAATTAAATTTATAATATTGGAATACTATGAAATTAAAAAAATGATAGGAAATGGACAAATTCCTTGAAACTCATGCCCTCCCAAATTGACAAGGACAGATATAGAACACTTGAACAGACCCATCACAAAAGAAGAAATTGAAAAGGTCATGAAAAGACTTGCCCATAAGAAAAGTCCTGAACTAGAAGCCTTCACAACTGAATTCTCAAACCTTCAGAGAAGATCTATCACCAATTCTACTTAAACTACTTTAAAAGATTTCAAAAGAAGAAACACTCCCAGAGTCATTCCATGAAGCAAGCATAGCCCTAATACCCAAACCAGGCAAAGATACTATGAAGAAAGAAAACTAAAGACCAATATCTCTTTTGAATATAGATGCAAAAATCCTTAACAAAATCCTAGCCAATAGAGTCCAAAAGCACATTAAAAAAAATTCACCATGAGCAAGTAGGATTCATAACAGGTATGCAAGTATAGTTGAACATAAGAAAAATAATCAATGTAATTCACCATATTAACAAAATAAATAACAAGAATCATTATGATCTTAGCAATTGATGCATTAAAGACATTTGGCAAAATCCAAGACCCCTTCCTCTTAAAGACACTCAGCAAAATTAGAATAGAGGTAATTTCCTCAACAAAGTGAAAAATATAGATGCAGAACCAAGAGCCAACATCATTCACAATAGAGAAAGACCAAAAGCATTTTCCTTGTGAGCAGGGACCAGACAATGAAGCCCACTGTCACCACTTCTATTCAATATTGTATTGTAAGTGTTTGCTAGAGCAATATGACAAAAAAAGGATAAAAGGCATCCAGATCAGCAAAGAGATGGTTAAACTATCACTATATGCAGATAATATGATATTGTACACAGAAAACATCAAAGACTGTAAAAAACCAACAAACCAACCAAACAACCCCACAAATTGTTAGAGCTAGTAAGCCAATTTAGTAGAGTGGCAGGATATAAGATCAATATGCAAAAATCAACGGAATTCCACTACAGGAACAAAGAGGACTTAGAGAAGGAAACCAAGAAAGCAATACCATTTACAATTGCCAGCCACAAATTGAGATATTTGGGAGTCAACCTAACTAGAGACACAAAAGTCCTATACAAAGAAAACTACAGAACATTTCTGCAAGACGCGATAAAAGACTTAAATAAAGAAACAGAAAAATGTGCCCTATCCTTGGATAGGAAGATTCAATATTGTGAAAATGACAATCCTACCCAAAGCAAACTATATGTTCAACACAATCCCAATACAGATACCAAATTCATAAGCAAAACACGTATGAGAAACATAAATGAAGTGGGAAGCATAGCACTCCCTGATCTCAAAACCTACTACACAGCGGCAGTAAACAACACCACATGGTACTGGTACAATGACAGGCACACAAACCAAAAGAACAGAATAGAGAATCCAGACATAGACACGGGTATTTATGGTCAATTGATATTTGACAAGGAAATAAAAACTATTAAATGGGAAATGACAACCTCTTCAACACATGATGCTGGCAAACCTGGACTGCTACGTGCAGAAAAATCAAACAGGATCCACATCTCACACCATACACAAAAATCAACTGTGAATAAAATCCATACTATAAAGTTCATAGACAAAATGGGATCAAGCTTAGAAGGCCTAGTCTACAGTATAAAGAGACTGCCAAATACAGCCAGAATCTGAACACAATCTGAAGAGGATCAAATTGATAAATAGGACCTTCTATAGATTAAATCCCTATGTGAATCAAAAACTTTTTCCAATAGGATAAAAAGAAAACCTACCGACTGGGAACAAACATTTGGTAATACAACAGTCTCATAATGAAAGTTTATAGAATACTCCTGGTCCTCCTCAAGAAAAAGACTGACAACCTAATTACAAAATGGTCAAAAGACATGGAAAGATTTTTTACAGAGGAAGATATTCAAATAGCCAATGGACACATGAGAAATTCTCAAAATCACTGGCAATAAGAGAGATGCAAATTAAAACTACAGTGAGATACCATTAGCAGTGGCAAAGTTTAACAAGATAGCAAGTAATAAATATTGGAGAGGATGTGGTGAGATAGGAACTCTTATACATTGTTGGTGGGATTGTACTCTGGAAGGCAGTTTGGTGCTTCCTCAAAAAGCTGAACATAGAAATTCCATATGGCCCAGCTATTCCATTGCTTGGTATATACCCCAAGAAAATAAGAACTGAGGCTCAAATGGGGGCTTGTACACCAATATTCTATCTCTTGAGTGCTCACTATGAACATGCGTGTTTACTGAAGTGCATGATTTAAATTTTTTGGTGTACATACCTTGGAGTGAAATTGTTGGGTCATATAATAACTCTGGTGGCTTAGATGTAAGGAGTTGCTCTGCCCATGCAAAGGTAGGTGATTCAAATCCACTAGCAGGAGAAAGATAAGCAATCTCCTCTTATGCAATTTACTGCCTCTGAAAACCTGCTGCAGGGTCAGGCAAGGGTCGGTTCCAACTCAATGGTATTCAACAATAACAACAAATAATAACTCTACGTTTAAGTTTTTGAGGTACTAATAGATGAGATTTTAATAGATTACTGAGGTTTGATCAAACTCTGAGTTAGTAGATGGCATGGCATTTGAACATGGATCTGAGGCTATGTTTTTCTTATTGCAACATCTCTGCAGAGTCCTTACATCAGAATATTTTCTATGGGGCAATAAGAGAGGGCACAGGTAATTACTGAAAAAGTAGAAGACATCGATGGAATTTACGTAGACTGATTTTCTTTTGCTGTGGCAATCATGAGTGTTGCCAAGAATTCATTATCTGGTTTCTCTGAGTAGCCAGGGTTTATTTTCAAATGAAACAAAACACTGAATTAACTTAGCTATATTTATAACCTTTTCTCATGAATATGAATCACTGGAAAGGTTATATGGTCTACTAATATTGTTATGTAATTTAAGTTTTAATTATAACCTTGCCACAAAGGCTTTAAGTTGGAAATGACTCAGTGGTGGTGAGTGGGACAAAAGTTAGGAGTAGTTCTGATTAAATCATTCTTCCTAGAACTACTGCTTTACCCCCTGCTCTGGAGCAGATTCCAATTTAAAGAATCCCTCCATTGGGTTTCCAAAGCTATTAATTTCAACAGGACTAGAATGCCTCATATTTCTCCTCAAGAACAGTTGGTGGATTCAAACTACCAACTTTTCTTATTTTTTCATTTTTTGTTGTG
>NW_006399767.1:9612786-9662580 GCF_000299155.1 Elephantulus edwardii | reverse complement strand
ATATATTATTGCAACCACACTCCTTCCACTTGTATATTTTTCTGTCTTCCCTTTCTCTAATGATATTCTATTGATCATCCTTTTATTGTGTATTACCTCTCCCTTCACCCATCTTATTATGTGTCTATTATCTAGGGAGCTGTGGTGGTCTAACGATAAGGAGATGTGCCGGCAACCCAAAGGTATACAGCTCAAATCCACCAGTTGCTCTGTGGAAGAAAGATGGACATCTGCGCTCGTGTGATTAACTGCTTCTGAAAACTCACTGGAGGGTCAGTTCCAACTCGACAACACACAACAACAACATTATCCATTATAGAATTTTGGTGCCATAGTGCATAAGGAGTTATGCTGCCAATCTAAAGCCAGGTGGTTCAAATTCACCAGCTGCTCCAAGAGAGAAAGGTGGGCAATCTTCCCTCTTGAGATTAATGGCTTCTGAAAACCCACTGGAGAGTCAAATGATTTGCTTCTGACCCACAGCACATAACAACAATTATCTACTCCTTGATTTTCCTTTCCCCTTTCCTCTCCTCTCACCCAGATAACCATCAAAGAATGTTTCTTTGTGAAAATTGCTAACCTTTGGGTTGACAATTTTACATGTAACGTAAATCCCATCAGAGATTTATTATACACTTACCGAATGCCAGGCCCTTAATCTAGTTAATCCTTCTGACAATGTACACTTATCAAACCCATTTTAAAGATGAGAAAACAGAATTTCAATGAGGTTGCTTAATACACCCAGGGTAGAGCCCAGGTTGCCAGCCCTCAAGGTCTACTTTTAAACCACAAAGCTTTTGGATCTATATCTCAATGAACTAATTATAAATTATAAACCAATCTGAAAATAGAAATGTCTCTTTTTGTAAGGAAAAAGGCAAAATATAATGTAGGGCAAAAGGATCAACTCTGGTTCCCTTACCTGTGCAAAATAGAGCTTTAATTTCTTTCCTCTGAACTGAGTTTCATGAAGCTCTATCCTGGCCCGTGCTGCAGATTTAGGATTGCTGAAGTTTATTCGCACACGTCTGAAACTCTTAAATAGCTGGAACGTCACACAGTCATCATAAGTCCGGAATAGTCCCTCAAATTTCTCCTGATGGAAACAAACACAAGAGAAAAGATCATTGGAGAAACGCCTTTGATACTGCCAGATCTTCCAAACACAAAACAAAGTGGTCACAGGGTCCTTCTAGGTAACAAATTGTTCATATAAATTTATGATAACATATGGCCTTTTTATAACAGAAGGATTATTTACTTCCTACCTGTTGGACTGTTGTCAGTTATTACACATGCCTGGAAACTCTATTTGAAGATTCAGACATGAGTCTAGGGACCCAGAGAGAGCCAGTGAACAAGGTTCACAGAACATAATAAATCCTTCAAAACGATGCAAAATGCTTAGTGTATTTATCTGCATAGATAATTTTTGTACTCCCTTTGCTTGATCCCAGCAAGGAGAGAACATAGCTTCCTGTACATTCTCAAAGGGGTCTATTAGCTCTAAAATACTGAAGCCACTGGTTAAAGTATGTGGCAGTAATGAAAAACCAAAAGCCAAGCCCACTTCTGTCACCTAGTCAATTCTGACTCATGGTCACCCAAGGCTATAAATCTCTACAGAAGGAATCTGCTCATCTTTCTCCTGGGGAGTGGCTGGTGGATTTGAACCACTGACCTTTCACTGGCAATTCAATTACATTATGCACTATGCCACTAGGGCTTCTTGTGGTAGACATTGATATTAGGAACATTTCTCTTTCTTTGATATATTGTAGTTCATCCCATCCAGAATCCTTCTGGTCAGGTAGCAATGTGTTGGCAGCTTATCCCTCCAACATTTTAATCCATTTTAACAAACTTTGTTTTATTTAAAGTGAGAGCAGAGGGAGTCTTAACTAATGTTCAGTACCTATTTTTTCATTTTGTTTTTAACTCTTTCCAAATCCATATATATACACATACTCCTCTACCCATATTTCTCAACCTCAGTGACTCACTAAGTCTACATAAATAAATTCCAACAAAAAAGGGATATTGAGAGGAAATACAATATTAGTGGATGGAGCCTATTTGGATTATACAAACATTGACCCTGAATTTGGTTTCCAGGTAAATCTATATGACCACATGCATATATCATCTTTTCGTCCTAAGAATCAGTATAGAAAGTTTTAAAAGGTATAAATTCATTAAGATAAAACTGCAAAATAAGACTGCAGCAAAAAAAAGAAGGAAATGAACATGGAAGGCAGGAAAAAAGAGCCTGAATAATTTTCATTCTCTTTCTTCTTAGGATGTGTGAGATGAAAAACCATTTGTTCTAGATGACATAGCTACAGAATCAGGATTCCTTCAACCAGTGTCCCTCATCCCTCAGCGACTGTATGAAGCACACATATCTTTCTTTGCTTTATAGTCAATCTTCCTGCTTAGAATGTATCAAGTCATTCCAGAACCCTAATGAACACGCTGGCCAATTTGTTTTATCACCTCTCAGTCCTCTGTCTTGTTTTTCTAGGTGCCAACTAGTCAACTACAACTCACAGCGGCCCTATGAACAACCTCTTTGAACCTTGCCCTACCCCATGCCGTCCTCACGCTCCACGGTTACAGTCACTGCATCAATCCATGTTGCTGAGGGTCTTCCTCTCTTTCTCTGACCCTCCACCTTTCCCAGAATGATGTCTTTTTTCCCCCAAGGTCTTGACCCTATGCCCAGAGTATGTGCGACCAAATTTCACCATCCTTGCCTTTACAGAGCACCCTGGTTGCATTTCTTCCAAAGCAGGCTTGTTTGTTCTTTTGGCGGTTCGTGGGGTATTCAATATTCTTCTCTATCACCACAGGTCAAAGGAAAATTCCTCTGCTGCATTAAAGCACTGAGATAAAGGTTTATTTTCTTCCTCATGTGTATCTAGGCCTCTCCCCATCAAAAGCAATGATTCAATTAACAACTACTGTACAAATTGCAACAAAGATCTATAAACTGCTTACTGTATACAAAGCTGTAACTTGACTTTATGAGCACTCAGAGATGAATATAACTTGGTTCCTACACTCGATGATCTAACAAAGGAGAAGAGACAGAGATAGATATAAAAGGAAGATACCTCAAAAACTGTTAAAAGACATAAAAGGAAAATTGGGAGAATTATGTAAATGCATTTATTTACCTCATTTCCTCCAAGTACACCATCTAGCTAATCATACAGACTGAATAGGTATGGAAAGCAAATTATTTGAGGGACTGGAATCTATGAAGAAGAATGTGGCACCAAGGTCAGAGGAAGAGGCGAGCTCTGGTGGTCTAGGGGCAAGAAGCTGCACTGCAACCCCAGAGATGATTGGTTCAAATCCAGGAGATGCTCTGCCGGAGAAAGAGGGACAATCTCCTACTGTTCCAGTCAGATCCAATTTGACTATACACAAACACAAGATAATAAAATTTTTTTAAAAATTTAAAAATTTAAAAAAGATCAGAGGAGGACTCATCAATAACCTGTGTTATGCAGACGACACAACCTTGGTTGCTGAACATAAGGAGGACTTAAAGCACTGTGGCAAGAAAATAAAAGAATACAGCCTTCATCAGCCCTCGGGGTATGCCGTCTGACTCCTGAGAAGAGTCTTCAGGTTTCTGGGGAAAACTGCCTAGGGTGTTGTTGTTGTTGTTATGTGCCATCGAGTTGCTTGCAACTCATAGTGACCCTATGTACGACATCCCTAAACTCTGCTCTGTCCTGTGCCAATCGCACTATCTCTGACACTCCCATCCCAATTACCCCAGTCACTGAATCAATCCACCTCATAGAGGGCCTTCCCCTCCTGCACTGTCCCTCCATCCTACCAAGCATGATGTCCTTCTCCAAGGACCAGTCCCTCCTTACAACATTTTCAAAGTATGTTAGACGGAGCCTCAGAATCCTTGCCTCCAAGGAGCTGCCTGGTTTGACCCTTTCCAGGATGAATCTGTTTGTTTTCCTAGCAGTCCATGGTACCCTCAATACTCATCCCTGCCCATCCTCACCCCCTTCTATCCCCATACATGTTTTTCACTATAAATAAAATTAAACTGAAAAAAGAATACAGTCTCCAATACGCATTTCATCTCAATGTCAAGAAAACAAAATTATTAGTACTGAACCAACAGGCAACATCATGATAGATAAAACACTGAAGTTGTCAATGATTTCGTCTTGCTTGGGTCCACAAAAAATATCCTTGGTACCATCAGGAAGAAAATCAGGAGAATTTTTTCACTAGGAAACTTTGCAGTCAGGAACCTCTCCAGATTATTGATGAACAGTGATGTCAGTTTGAGGACTAAGGCATGTGTGATTCAGGCCATGCTTTTTCTATTACTTGCTATACATCTGAAAGCTGGTTAATGTATAAGGATGACAGAAGAAAACTGATGCCTTTGAGCTGTGGTGTTGGAGAAGAGCACTGAATATCCTACAGACTGGCAAAAGAACAAACAAATACGTCTTGGACAAAGTGTAGACAAAATGCTTCTTGGAGGCAAAAATTACAAAGCTTCATCTCACATATTTTGGCCATGTATCACCGGATGCTTGGAAAGGTGAAGGGTAAAGAAAAGAAAGGAAGACCCTCAACCAGGTGGATTGATATAGCATGTGAAGCAATGGGTTAGAATATATCAGAGATGATCAGATGACATAGGATAGAGTTCAGATCTTTTATTTATAGGGTTGCTATGGGTTATATTCCTAAGAACAACATTCATCTTGTTAACCAGCTATCTTTTTTGAAACTCCACTTTGATTGGAATTGTTGTTGTTGTGTACCATTGAGTCAGAACCGACCCATAGCTGACCCTCCAGCAGGTTTTCAGAGGCAGTTAATCGCGTGGGAGGGGATTGCCCATCCTTCTCTCATGGAGCAGTTGGTAGCCTCAAACCGTGTATCTTCAGGAGTGTAGTGCAGCTTTAATAGAGCTGTGTAAATATTTGTTTTTACTAACCAAGTGACATATGAAAAGGACTTTTGCTTTTATGCAAAAAGGTAAAAAGCAAAACTAGTGTTCAGTGTTTGTTTTGCAGCAAACCATTAAAGAGACTGTGTGGTTCCTGAGCAGGGAGAGTGGTGCTGTCATGCTCCTTCCGCACTAACTATACGCATCTCAGCAGCAAGCTGCCATGGCTTTGAATTCTCTCAGCCCTTTGTGCTGGTAAGTATAGGATTTGTGTGTTGTTTGCATGATTTGGTAGGTATTATTTTGAGTCCGAGAATGTTCAAAAAAGTTTATATAGAAATTAATGGTAATTGCATCTTTACACTATTTCAGCTTACAAAAGGATGAGTAGACTAATGCTCTACTTTTAGATAATGGGATGGGAAGGGGCAAAGAGGAGCCTGTATGTATGATTTTATGTAATAGAAAAAGAATATGTATATATAAACACCTATGAGTCGTCTACGACTCGACGGCATTAAACAACAACAACAACATATATAAACACCTGGTTCCTTTTAGTCTGAAAGGCATCCTTGTTACAGATAATAGAACCAGTGCTCATGTGTGTTCTAAATGAGGAATTGCCACTAAGGGAATTACTTCTACAAAGAAAATCCAATTCTTGTATTTTCACAATGAAAGATATTTTGTCTTAAGAGTGAGCACAAGAGAGGGAGATGCATGATGTTGAGGATCCAAAATGTACTATCTTCAATGATCTTGTCACCTTATCAACTCCTCTCAGCTTTATCTTTTTTAAAATGTTTATTTCATACTGGTTTACTTACAAAGTTTGTATACATTGTTGTTCACATTAGATCGCCCTCATTTTCTTTATTCACCTCTCCCTCAGCTTTACCTTTTATATACTCAAGTGTCTGTAACTATTTATTATTTGTGTTCCACAAAAGTTGGTTGTTATTTTATTTTGGAGGAATATTCTTTTAAGTTGTACAACACTCTTCTGTCAATTTGCTGTACTGAGGTAACCTGGGGTTGCTGTGATACTGAATCTTGTGCCATTGGGTGTCTAATGCCCTAACAGTTACCCGTGGTGGACAGTGATTGGTGGGGCTCCCAGTTTAAGACACATTTGGAAGCAGGAGTGGCATCCAAATAATAAACAACATGACTCTGAAAGGCTTCAGGTCTCTTGTTCATAGTGTCGCTCTGCATCATGCTTGACTCAGTGGCAATCAACAACATACCAACATATGCTTTCTTTAAAGAATATCAAAATGTGTCTGTAATGATGTGTAAAACATAACACAGAGGCTGGGGAGGGAAAATGAAAAAAAAAAAAAGATAAAAAAAAGAAACAAAAACAATGACAGAAAGTTAAACTAGAGCCAAGAAGAAAGCCTGTTAAGAAAAACTAAAAAAATTGCTAATAGAGTCTTGAATTTTCACCATGTATAGGGTGAAGAGTTGCTTCTAATTTTTCTCAAAGTTATCATGATAAAGTAATCTTCATCAGTCATAAAATTTGTAAGTTTTCCTTAATGGTGAAAATAGTTAAAATACTTAAGTGTTAATCAAACAGCTGGCACTTTGAACCCAGCCAGCTGCTCCATGGAAGAAAGACTTGATGACCTTCTATAAAGATCACATCCATCCAACGAAACTCTGTGAGGTGGAAACTCTATTGGATGGTCACGTGGGGTTACAATAAATTAGACTTGACAACAACAGCAATAGTGATAATAGGGTTGTCTTGAACTGGACTCAACCAGATGACAGTTGGTTGATTTGTTACTGGGCAAAGATGAACCTGACATTAAACAAGGCAGAAGGATCTGCCTAGCATCCTCAAAAAGATAATATCAAGATGAGAAAATCATTAGGAGCCACAAGAAGGAAAAAGCAAGAAGACTTATGAAGTTTCCAAATGAATGGTGTAGTTGTTTTTAAGCGCTATTGAGTCGTATATGACTCATAGCGACCCCATGCACAGCCATCCTGAAACCCACCCTATCCTGTGCCATTGTCATCATCTCTGAGAAACCAGAGTCTGTTGCTCAAGTTAGTGTCAATCTATCTCATTGGGAGTCTTCCTTTCCTTCGCTGACCCTCCATCTTTCAAAGCATGATGTCCCTCTTCAAGGAATAGCCTCACCTTGCTACACGTTCAAAGTATGAAAGATGAACCTTGGTCCTCCTTGCCTCTAAGGAACCCTTAGCTACACCCTTTCCAGGACATATCTATTTGGTTTCTTCAGTCCATGGGATATTCAGTAGGCAAGAGTTGTTTTACTTTTTTAAGGCAATAGCAACGAACATCCTTAGCATATAGCAAGTACCAAATACATTCTACTTGATCAAAAACTCAAGATACTTTGTAAAATATTATAGTAATCCAGTTTCGCCTTCCTGCTCAATTTAACTCTAAACCAAGTACGATGCAGAAAATACTGACTTCTAATATATTATTTCAATGGACTCTCATTTTTGTGCTTCGAGAGAGAATGGAAGCTATCTATATCCTAAGCCATACAATTCACCAGTGAGCAAAAGCAAGACTAATAAATTCAAGTGTAAGCAAGTAAAAATTTCTAACAGATAAAGAAAATAAACTTTCCTTTTTAGTCTATAACAGTACTGTCTTTCAGACATGGCTACTAGAGAAGCCAAATTGGCATTTTTATCTGTATTACGATTCACTTTGAGTATATAAACTGATCTCTATATTTTCTATATTACAAAGCACTCTGTATATATACATTTATGTGTACAACAGCTCTGAACCCTGCTCTATCTTGAGCCAACCTCATTGCCTCTGACACAGCCACCCCCATTATCCTAGACACTTAGTCAATCCATCTCATCCAAGGTCTTCCGCTCTTGTGCTATCCCTCCACCGTTCCAAGCATGATGTCCCTCTGCAAAGACTGATCCCTCTTTGAAACATGCCTTGTCTCCAAGGAGTAGCTTGGTTTTACCCTCACCAGGAAAAATTGTCTGTTTTCCTTGCAGTCCATAATATATTCAGTACTCTTCTCCAGCACCACAATTTGAAGGCATTAATTCTTACTCTATCATCCTCAGTCACTGTCCAGCTTTCTGATGCATAGCAAGTAACTGTGAAGACCATGGCCTGGATCAGGCACACCTTAGTCTTCAGACTGATATAATAGCTCTATGGTACTCAGGAGAGGACTCTGACAGCTGATTTTCCCAAAGCAACTAATCTTTTGATTTCCTGGCTGCTGGTACTAAGAATGCTGATGGTGGAGTCAAGCATATGGAAGCTGTTAGCAATCTCAATCTCTTCATCTATCATGATGTTTCCAATTGGTCCAGGGGTGAGAATCTTTGTATTCTTGATGCTGAGCTTCAACCCATATTGAAGGCTGCAGTTTTTGACCTTCTGCAGTAAATGTCTCAGGTCCTCTTCAGTTCTGGAAAGCAAGACTATGTCATCTGCATAATGCAGGTTGTTGATAAGTCTTCCTCCAATCCTGATACTACATTCCTCCTCATACAGCCCAGCTTTTGGGATGATCTATTGTGCACTTAGAGTGAAAAAATAAAGAGATAGGATGAGTGCCTGGGGTATATCTTTCCTGATTTTGAACCATGCAGCAGTATTTCCTTGATTTGTTCTGACATATGTCTCCTGGTCCAAGTATAGGTTTTGCATTAGCACAATCAAATGTTCTGGCATTCCCATTCTTTTCAGAGCTAGCCACAGTTGTTGTGATCCACACAATCATATTCATTTACACAGTCAAGGAAACACAGATAGACAATCCTCTGGTACTCTATGCTTTCAGCCAAGATCCATCTAACATTGGCTATAATATCCCTAGTGCCACAACCTGTTCTAAACCTAGTTTGCACATCTGGCAGTTTTCTGTTGATGTGCTGTTCCAGTCATTTTTGTATAATTTTCAGCAAGATTTTGCTTGCATTTTATAGTATGGTATTGCTAAATAATTTCTGTACTCTATCAGGTCATCTTTTTAAACATTTTTGAAACGGGAACAAATGCGGGTCTCTTCTAGTCAGTTGGCTAGGTGATTTTCCTTCAGATTTCTTGGCACAGTTTGATGAGTGCATCCAGGGCAGCATCTGTTTGTTTAAACTGGCTTGCCATCAATTCCTGAGGCCTTGTTTTTTACCAATTCCTTTAGAACAGCTTGAATTTCCTCCTTCATCATACATTCTTGATCATACATTGTTTCATGAAATTCTTCTGTGTCAGCCAGTTCATTTTGGTACAGTGGCTGTATACACTTTCCGTCTTCTTGTAATGTTTCCTGGATCATTTAATATTCTTCCCAAAACATCCTTAAGTATTGCAACAGGAGGCTTGAATTTATATACATATATAAACATTTTACTGTGTATGTATATTGTTGTTGTTTTTACATGCCGTCGAGTCACTTGCGACTCATAGCAACCCTAGGTAGAAGAGCCCTAAACTCTGCTCTGTGCCAATCGCACTGTCTCTGACATTCCCATCCCGATTATCCCAGTCACTGAATCAATCCACCTCATAGAGGGCCTTCCCCTCCTGTACTGTCCTTCCACCCTACCAACCATGATGTCCCTCTTCAAGGACCGGTCCCTCCTTACAACATGTCTAAAATATATCAGAATCCTTGCCTCAAAGGAGCTGCCTGATTTAACCCTTTCCAGGATGAATCTGTTTGTTTTCCTAGCAGTCCATGGTACCCTCAATACTCTTCTCCAGCACCACAGCTCAAAGGCATCAATTCTCCTTTTATCCTCCCTAGTCATTGTCCAACTCTCTGAAGCATAACCATGGCCTGTATCACACACACCTTAGTCTCCAGAGAGACACCATTGCTCTTCAGTACTTTGGAGAGGTCCCTAACAGCAGACTTTCCCATGACAATACATCTTTTAATTTCCTGGCTACTTAAAAGACGTATGTATGTATAAGTGCATATATTTTTCTACCTTCTTACCTTTGGTCCTACAGTTTGCTTATTCATTCATCCACTGACCATCTAAGTTATTTCCATCTTTTTGTGCTGTTTTGAATAATACTGCATTGAATGTGGCTGGGTATATGTTTATTCATGTCACACTCTTTTTTTTCTCCATCATTATGCATTTTTAAATTTTTACATTTATGATACCTTTGGGGACAAATTATCACAATAAGTAATTCAGCTTCTCTCAAAGTCTTTCAGGGAGTATTTCCTCCAAATTACTGAAGAATTAAATCATTCCTATAGGGTCAGTTCTCAGTGGCCACCATTTACAAGGTCCATGCAAACTCATGTTTAAAGATCATATGGATTGCATAGGCTGCTTGAGACAGCTTACTGTCCAAAGGACTGCTATTTTGAGTCTTCTATAATGGGACCTCTATGTAAAAGGAAGGACATGTTCCTCATGTGAGTAGTTTTGCACCTGTATTTTAAACTATCAATACTTCTTAGCAAAGAGAGACTTGCATTAAATGATGCTTTATTCTATTCCTAAGCTCTAGTGGCCCGGTTCCTAAGGCTGCTAACCCCAAAGTGGTGTCTCTCTGAAAGCAGGAATCCACCAGCACCTCTGAAAGAAAAAGCTGAGCAATCTCCTCTCATGCAACTCACAGCCTCTGGAAAATATGCTTTGGAGGATCAACTAGGAGTTGGTTCCAACTCAAGGACAATAAGAGAGTTGTTTCATTTGCCTTATGCTAATTTTGCATAAATAATTAAAATACGATAAAGGTAAATCTTAAACTTCTTTACTGATGAAAGACGTACTGAAATGCCATCAGTCACAGCCTCAGAAAAGCTCACTCACTGGTAAAGATATAAAAGACACTTGCCCTCTAGAGTCTGCGAAAAATAGATTTAAGTTTCAGTCCTGGGTTCTGAAGCTGCTGCTTTGTGGGTTCAACATCTACTTCTCACAGTCCAGGACTTCCCACTGCATTCTTTCTTCCCTAGTAGCCAGCCACCCTAACAACCACTCTGGATGGATAACACAGTCATCCCAGGGAATAGTTTTTCGTTCTCTTCTGTTAACAAAACCAAAGTTGTCAATATTTGATGCCGGTTCATGGTGATGCCATATGTACCAGAGTAGACTGTGCTTCTTCGGGTTTTCACTGGATGGAATTTCAAAAGTAACCAGACCTTTCCACCTTCTGGTTAGCAGATGAACATGGCAGCAAGTTGTACCAACCAGGAACTCCTTTTATAGTTGAAGAAGTTTCCATTTCTCTGCTATCACTGATGCAATTAGAGGCAGAGAAAAAGAACCATGCAAACCCAAGAGAATGTACAAGAACTGCAAATATTTTATATGAAACAGAGAATCTTTGTATGGAGAAATCCAGGTGTTGTAGAATCGAAAGCTCTTATATATTTAGGGAATCTCCTTCAAAGAAAGCAATATCAAATTAGAAACAAATCTAGGATTATCTATTTCCCCCCCACTTTTGCATGTTTGGTGTTTTAAATTTTATATTGGTTTGCATGCAAAATTTGTATACCTTGTGTTTCATGAGGAAAAAGAGAGCCTCATAAATATGATTATTGCAATCTTACAAAAACCTGCAACTAAGGTCAATGGAAAGGAAATGGCCTGAAGCTCTTCCAGGCTTCATTAGCTGTCTGATAGATACGTCCAAGAGGGTGATATGCATCTGGTGCTTTCCCAAAGTGGTTGGCAGTCCAAGTTTTCATCTGAACAGCTAACATCAGTATAAAGTTTCTATCACTCTTTGCATATGAGGCCCATTTATACTAAAGTTTTAATCACTTGATGGAGTGTCAAGAAACTTGAATCTACAAATGTTCCATCTATGCATCACGTAACAAATACCAAAGCATGCCCCTGCCTTGCCCAAACTCATTCTGTAAAGACCATGAAACGGAGGACAGAAGAGGAAGGGAAAGTAGGTGTTGCTTCAGACCTGTTGCTTAGGATGATAAGGGTAAGTGAGTAGACCAGGTGACTATTTCACTGCTAGATCCTGTTTGTTGTTGTTGTTGTTGATTACCTTCAAGTTGAGCATGAGTCATAGAGACCCTATGAACAAAAGGCTTGAAGCCCCTCTACAACTAGTGACATTTATCAAAGTTCATAGAGTTTCTGGAGGCATGTTGTTTAGGAAGTGGATGCCACTCCTGCCTCCAACCTTTTTAGTGACCATTTATCCTACAAATACTGTTTAGTTACCCCATATCTTTTAAGTGGGTGAGAACCTTCTACCACCTGGACACAAGGCTTATTTTGTGGGTTACCTGACCTTGATGGGCCAAGGAAGGCAGAATTTATAGATCTTGGCATATTCTCTGCCTGCCTTAGGGCACTTAGAAGCACTGAAATCGGCCTCAGAAGACACCAGAAGAAGGGAGACGTTCTCTCCCACCTGCTGGAATGGGAATGGAGCAGAAGAAGGAAACTGGAGGCCCCTGAGCTGAGAGAGTGGTTGTGAGCACAGAGTCTTGTTGCATACCACCATACTGGACTGACCAGCATGGTTGAAAATATATTTTATGTTATAAAAAGGAACTGAAAAAAGAATGGCTAGAGAAACTTTGGTATATTCACACAATGGAATACTATGCTGCATTGAAAAACAAGGAACTCATGCAATATTCTTCAAAATAGGTCACCCTGGAGGACATTATGCTGAGTGTAATAACTCAGACACAAAAGGACAAATACTGCATAGTGCCAATGTTGTAGAACGGGACTGACATCAGGGTTGGGGTGAGACTGAGAAAAATTGGATAAATTATGTAGACTGTATTGAAACAGATGAGGGAGAGAACAGTTTAAAAGCGATATATGATTGCGTATTATGGTTATGACAAGAGTCCAGAATGAAGGTTGCATAGTGGGGGGGGGAGTTGAACCTGGGGGTGTTGGTTGTAGATTGTATACCGATGAAGGAATTTAGCTTTTACTTTTCAAAGAGAAGAGTGAACGGGGGGATAGGGGTGGGCAAGGAGAAAAATGCAACAATGAATGAAAATCCAAAAATCTCTGTAAATGTTGATTAAAATTAATAGAATAAAATTTTTAATAAAGGAACTGACAGCCTTTTTATAGTTGCCATATTTCTGTTTATAGTATCAATGCTTGCCTTCGTCGAGGACATTTCCTGGGAGCTAATGACAGTGTCATCCCTCCCTGGGCCATTAACTTCTCTCTTTTCTGATCATGGCTGTTATCAGTGCTGATTAGATGCATGCTCTATTGTGAATATGTACTTGACGGAAGGTACAGCCTCCTTGACAGTTTACTCAGTGTCAGAAGAGGGGAAAATTGCACTTTAAATTCATCTCAATACTTTAATATAATTCATGAAAGGAAGTAGAGTCAGGTTATTAGCACAGGTTCCAGAACTTTCTTACCTAGTTCAGATCCTTCCCCCAGCTGTGTAACCTTAAGCAACTTACCCTTTTATGTTTTAGTTTTCTTATTTGTAAAATGGGGATGCTAACAGTACTCACCTTATAGGGGTGGCCTGAGCACTGGTGAATTAACATAAGTCACCTAGTAAGAGGCTGAGCACACAGCAGGTGCTCCGTGGTGGCCTAGTGGGTAGGCAGGTGCACTGTCAACCTAAAGACAAGCAGTTCAAATGGATCTGCTGCTCTGTAGGTGAAAAAGGAGCAATCTCCTTCCATGTAATTTACAGCCTCTAAAACCTGCTGTGGGGTCAGTTATGAGTTGAGTGAGAGCTGCTATTATTACTAATACCAAATTGGTAGATCAATAGTGTTTTATTTATGCATCTGTCGCTGGTGTCATTTTACTTATATAATGTCCCTACGTCAAGATCCATTTAAGTCTTTATGGATGTTTGGAATTGTTTATAGTTATATCAACATTGTTATGTGCCATCAAGTAGGAAGTGACTCATAGTTGACTCTCCAGCAGGTTTTTCAGAGGCAGTAAATCGGACGGGAGAATGCCCGATTTTCTTTCTCAGAGCAGTTAGTGGGTTTGAACTCCATGCCTTTAATTTGGCAGCATAACTCCTAACCACTAAGCCACCAGTTTCTCAATTATATCTATTCTTGTTCCTACAACTGATCCTTAAAGACAGTAAAAAGAAACTGCAGGCATGTTCAACATAAAATTAACTTTCTTTACATGAAAGTAATTGATAAGTTGATGCATAGATATTGATACTATTATCTACTTAAATGCAAATGAACCACTAAGACTGTTATTCCTGGCTGCTATGCTATAAAAGTGACCTTGACTAAAACAAAATGATAAGCAAATTATTCTAACAGGAAAAAGAACCAGGTCTTGTGTCCAAGAAACCATTCCTGAACCTATGCGGAGTTTCAAGCTCTGTGTTCCTGTAACAGAGTTATGTCGCTACTGTGGACCGCTTTGTCTTTACTTACTAGAATCTAAGTACTTCAAGGAGTTCTGGTGGCTTAGTGCTAAGGAGTTGCTCTGCTAACTTAAAGATAAGAGGTTCAAATCCACCAGCTGCCACAAGGGAGAAAAATAATATCTTTCTGTGTGATTTATGGTCTCTGAAAACCCACCAGAGGGTCAGCTTGAGTTGGTTCTGACTTAAGAGCACAAAAAAACCAATAACAAATGCATGCAAAGGGGGCTCTGGTGTCAGAGTTCATAGGAAATCACACTGTTAACCCCAAGGTGGCACCTCTCTGGCAGTCGCAATCCACCAGTAGCTCTCAGAACAAAAGATGGGTACTTCCTCCCCAAGTGATTTATAACCTGCTGGAGGATCAACAATGAGTTGGTTCCAACTGGAAAGTAATGATTAAATTTTTGTTTTGTTTTGTTTTTTTTACTTGATACACTAAAGCATACATGATAAGCTAAGCCCCTTCCTTCTCATTCCACTCCTTGAGCCCTCCAACATAATTTAACTATTCTACCTCCACTTTTTGCCTAACCCATCTCCAGAACTCCATAACCCATATTCAACTGCTCTCTGAACATTTAAGTCAGAATACCCATGCCATCAAGTTGATTCTGACTTACAGGAATCTTGCAGGAGAGGGTAGATTGTGCCACAGGGTTTGCAAGGCTGAGTATCTTTTGGCAAACAGATGGGCACATCTTTCTCCTGAGGATGCCTGTGAGGTTAGAAACACTGACCCCTAGATTAGCGACTGAGCACTTAAACACTGTGCCACCAGGACCCCTGGAATAGCCAACAGGTACCTCAGGCTTAATGGCTCCAAAGCCAAATTCTTTGCTGAGGCCTTTAAATTTGCTGACGCCCTCTCTCTCAGCAAACGACTTCCCCTTCACCCAGCTGCTCAAGCCAGGAAATGGAATTTTATCCTTGTCTTTGGCCTTTGTCTTACTGCTATAGCTCACCAGTCAGCAAGGCCTATATTTTCTTACTCTTTTAGCTCTCTCCCGTCAGGTCCCTTCTCTTTATCCTACTATCCCCGCTAACTTCAGCTCACCCTATTCATGTGTCAGTTCTCCCTGCCTATTGTGAGGCCACTCTCGAATGAGCTCTGAAAGCCTGGAGCTAGAGAACTTTCTAAAACAGCACATTCTGATCATGCTGCTCCTCTGGAAAATTCTTTGGTGGCTCCCATAGCTTTGAGAATAATGCACAACTGAGCAGAAAGGGTCCTGTGTACAATAATGATCACCCGCCCTCCTGGTCTACGTTCACCATTGCTCTGTCCCTTGCGCTCCTGCCAAGCTTCCGCTTACAGGTTCCAAAGGCAGACTGTTCCACATCTCCAGGCCGTCTCACTTGTTCTGTTCTCTGCTGGTGACACCATCTCCCCCTAGCTCACATATTATTGTTTCTCAGGTCATAATATGGACCTCATATCTGAGAACTCATTCCTGAAGATGAGTGGAGTTATAATTCCTGAATATGAGTGGAGTTCCGTGCTTCCATCCTGGAGCTAGCTGGCTAGTGAGGGCAGCCTCTTCTTCATTTTCTAGGCTCTAAGAACTTCCAAAGTAGAAATGGTGTCCGTTTTATCTTTGCACTTTGCTCATGTCTTTATTATTGAGCACCAACTAGGTACCATACCAGTAGTATAGAAAGTGCTCACAACAAAACCCAAGATAATGGGATTTTACAATTTTAATGGTCAGCTTTTACATGTGTCTTTATACCGTCTCTTATCCTAGAATGAAATCTAAATAAAGTATAAATTTTGGATCATGAATCTGCTAAAGAAGATTAGACAAGCTGTTTACCATGTTGGAGACCAATTTAGGAAATTATCTTTCTGGGAAAGAGAGGAAAACTCTTATTGAGATGCACTGACGTAAAGACTCCAGCGATGGGCTTCAGTAGCGTGGGGGTCATGACATTGGTGCAGCATAAGGTAAAGTTGCAATCTGTTATAGACACCTCAAAACAACAACCCCTTATTTGAGTAACACACAGTGTTGGGGTTGGAACAAGTAGGAAATGCAATTTCAAAAACAAGTAGTCTCCTAGCTTCTGGAGCCCAAAGTCTCTGTTTTAACATTGGGCTGTCAATAATTGATTCGGACATTTTTAGTAAGTTCAATGTTAAATTAAGGGACTAAATTCTAAATATGTTCCATATCATAGCCTTCCAGAGATAGGCAATTTAAAATTTAATCCACTCATTTGGCCACTTGGCAGATGATCAAAGCAAGCTTTTATTATTTTCAGAGCTAGTGTAGTATCTTTTAACTTTTCTCCCCAATGAAACTGAAATGGCACTTGCATGCTTTTAAGATGCAGATATGAGCAACTTTGTATAACTCCATCATAAAATCAAGGGGGAGAATAAAACACAGTATATTATGTTCCTAATGGTCTTTCCTTTTCCTCATTTACTTTTTTTCAATTATACCTTTCCTATTTCATTTAGGCTCTGTTCTCTCTGTTGTTTATTTAATGGCAACTTGAACCATACGCCTTAATGATAAAACCTTGCATAAAATCAAACCACTCATGTTTGACTTCCTTGATATTTGAAATGGGAATTATTGTTTCAGTCTGTCAGGGATCCGGCACACAAAATCCTAGAAGAAAGTCAGTCAAAAGTGAAGCTGAAGAGTCAATATCTGTCGTGCACAGTAAGGCTTTACTGAAACGGTGACTCTACAGCCATCAGAAAACATGAAGGGAACAATGAGGGGAAGAATTGTTTGAAAGGAATATATAATTATACATTATATATATGAGAATAGTCTGGAACAAAGGAGGACTTGGGGGTGGTGGTGAAGGGAGGGAATGGCGAGGGGAGAGGAAAAGTCCAATAATGAAAAAAATTAAATAATCATAAAAAAATGAAGGGTAATTAGGGATTGGAACTTTGCACAGTTCTGACATGTGCATTTATAAGGCAGCAAATAAGGTGTAATGTATGCCTACTAATGTCCAAGGTTTGAGTGCTTTTTACCTGCTAAGGCTTCCTGAAGCACCTTATATATGTTAATTCATTTCATTTCCTCAGTAAATTTTTGATACAGAGAAAACAGGTTGAGGGAAAATAAGCATTTTGCCTAAAGTGATCAACTAGTCAGTGGCACAGTATGGGTTTGATTGAAGATAGTTTGGTGCTTGAGGTTTTCTATTAATCTATAGATACAGTGCAGATGGTGGAGGGAAGCTTGGTCAACATGGCTTCATCTTCTGTTCATCTCATCCTACAGGGTGGATGTTATCTGTTGTTTTCAGACAATTTTGTCCATGTACTTCACAGAACTCTTGTTTAGTCTTGGTAGAAATGGACAGAAATTTCAAAGAAACTGTCTTTGTCACATGGACAATAATTTCAAATAGGCAATTCAGACTTCTTGGTGTTAGGTGCTGTTGAATTGGAACTGACCCATAGCTGACTTTCCAGAGGGTTTTCAGAGGCAGTAATCACATGAGAGTAGATGTCCATTTTTATCCTATATATATATGTGTATATTGTTGTTACTTTGCATTGAGTCAGAAATGACTCATAATTGTCCCTCCAGCAGGTTTTCAGAGGCAGTAAATCACGTAGGAAGAGACTGTTCATCTTTCTCCTGTGGAGCACCTGGTGGATTCGAACTGCAAGCCTTTGGGTTGGCAGTGTAATTCCTTACCACTAAGCCACCAGAAAAGTTCAGAGTTATTGGAGAAAAGCCATCCTTAGTGCCTAAGCCATTGTACGTGAAGAAAAAGGACCAAGAGTTCCCTTCTCTATAGGTGAGAGATGTGAAAGTCTGGGGAAGGGGCATGGAAGGTGGGCGAAGCCAGTAACTGGAGTCAGTGTGCACTCTAATTAGGGTGGTATTATAAATTGAATTCTGTCACATACAGCTATGTTGTTGGCCTAACTTCAGTAAAATTTTCCTCATTTTATGGTTGTAATCTCATGCCAGACTAGGGTGGATCCTAATATAATCTCTTCTGAATAGTGCCTCATACAAAGGGAGCTCTGGTGGCCTAGTGGTTAAGAAGCTGCACTGCCAACCCAAAGGTAGGTAGTTTGTATCCACCAGCTGCTTCACAGAAGAAAGATGGCAAATAGTCTCCCTTGCAATTCACAGTCTCTGAAAACTTGCTGAAAGGTAAGCTATGAGTCTGTTCAGACTTGAAGGCAATGAAAAAGAACAGCATATATGGATCTGTCTGCAAGAAAAAGAATGCTAAGCTAGATACTAGAAATTTGGGGAGAGAGGCCCACAGAAGTAATCAACACAACCTAGATTCAAATTTTAACCTCCAACATTATGAGAGAATAAATTTCTGTTCTGTAAAGCCACTCACATATAGTATTTTTGTTACAACAGCAGATAACTAAGACAGAAGACTATACAAGATACTATGTAAACAGACACAGGTAGGAGATTACTGTTAAGTATGTTGCAGCTTTAACCAGGTTTGTCCCAGGCTCACAAGATATATATGGTCATTCTCCCATAACATGACCAGTCAGCTGACTGGTCTCCTGAAGTGGAGATTCTAATAGTGAGACCCTCTGCCATCCAGAGCAATGTGACAGTCCTCTAGATCATTTAAACTCTAGCTAAATGTGCAACCGTCTTTCTCCAATTTTCTTAGCCGTAAATCATGCACGCTCTATAGTATGTCTTTCATTGTGGACTACATATTATTTAACAAGAGTAACCTGTTAGGATTACTAAAACTCATAAATTGGAGTTTATAAAAAGATTCTTTTTAAAGTACCCAACAATAAGCAAACTAAAACTGGCTGCTGAAAAGTTCTTAACACAAATGCACACGAGCATGGATAGTTTGAATTCCTGTAGCCTTAGGCACTAATAACAGTTGCTAGCATATACCAGTACTACCCAAGTCCCCGATACTGTTGTAAATGTTTGATACCCTTATAGACTAACTCGTGCATCATAAACCATAGTGCCCTGGGAGCTTGTCAGACAAGGAGAATCGCAGTCCCACACGCTACACTTACTGATTCAGAGGCTTCATTTTAATAAGTTCCCCAAGGGATCAAGATAGATCTTAAAACCCCAAAATATAGAACTGTGCTCATGTAAAACTTATATGTAGACCAAGAAGCAGCTGTCTGAACCGAACAACAAAATACTGGTTCAAAAAATCAGGAAAAGTACGCCTCAGTGTTGTATCCTTTCTCCATACCTATTATTTAATCTATATGCTGAGCAAAACATTTGAGAAGCTAAACTACATGAATTAGAATGTGGCTCTAGGATTGGATGAAGAATCACCAACCACCTAAAATATGCAGATGACAAAAATTTGCTTGCAGAAAGTGAAGACTTGAGGTACTTACTCTGCAGAAGATCAAAGACTACAGCCTTCCATAGGGATTGCATGTCAACAGTAATGCCCCCCTGCCAAAGACTGAAATTGTCAATGCTTTTACTTGGATCTGTAATCAACACCCATGGTAATGGTAACAACAGTCAAGAAATTAAAATGGTCACTATGAATTGTAATTAACTAGACAGCACATAACAACAACAAAAAACAAGTGATCAGCATTCCTTTATTGTTTGAGAAACATCAGATAGAAGGGTTGGTCCAACAGAGACTTGGGAGCTTCCTGACTCAGAAAACACGTTCATTTGTGTAACTGTGTGGACACTGTTGTTGTGTGCTGGAGGAAACCCTCTAGTTGGTTTCCAGAGGCAATAAATTGTAGAGGAGGTGACTGTCCATCTTTCTCCCATGAGCAGCTGTTAGATTCGAACTGGGTGCCTTGAGGATTGCAGGGCAGCTTCTTACCACTAGGCCCCCGAGCTCATTTGACATTACCAGTTGATTTTAGGTGTCGGTTGTTTTCATATCTTTGTGTTAGTTACATATACATTTGTAGAATTGCAGTTCACAATGAAATCTGTGTGATGCCTACATTGTTTTTTTTAAAAAAAATTTTAGTTCTTCGCAAGCTCTCTATTTTTACAAAATCTTTTTCTCATCAGAAAGAGGAAACGTGGGGAAGAGACTTGGTTTATTGCACTTGAGTTATGCAAACAATAGAAGAAGATAATTTAAAGTGATTTTCAAATGCTTTAAGTTTTGACCAGAGAGGATGAACAAATTATATACTGAGCACCCTATAAATATTTATGGTACAACTTATTTCAGGTATGTATTGTTTAATATATAGTTGAAACAAGATTGTATATACAAAAGAATGATACTATTATGAAGCTTTACCACATGAATGGATGTAAGTATTAGACTTCTTTATCTATTTCTACATGATTTAATTTACCTAAATTTTCAGTGATCACCTTAGTCCCTATTTTAGGAGGGAAATGTAAACAAAACCAAATCAATTTCCCATCTGAACAGAGTAGAACTAACTGTTCACAGGGTTTTCACTGCTTTGGCCTTTCAGAAGCAGATGGCCAGGCCTGTCTTCCAAAGTGACTCTGAGTGGATTCGAACCTCCAACCTTTAAATTATCAAGCAAGTGCTTAACTGTTTGTACCACCCAGGAACTCCAGAATGGACGCTAGTGATGATTTAGAACAACATCTTGAAAGTTGAAAGACCTCAACCACAGACCAGTGAAGCCACTAGCCCAAAGATTTACTATTAACCAGAGTCAAAAGTTGACTAGAAATGGAAACTTGAACTTGCAAACACAACAAAATTGAGTAGATGTAACAGTAACATTAAAAACTAGGACTTTCTCTTATACTTTTTCATTTTATGAATAATGCAAACCTGTGAGCACTCCAAGAATTTTCAAAGCTGCTGTGCTGGAAATCATGTATTGGCTAATAAAAACAGATGTAGGATGATAATTTTAAAAGAGATCTTCAAGTATAAATTGCATTTCAATTTTCTGTTTCATAAAACCAAGGCCAAAAGAGGCTAAGTGATTAGTTCAGGTTTATGCGTAACTAATAGTGATGCTGAGCCTCTAACTTGCATGTGTTTGACAAGCTCCAAGGATGAACTGTCTCGTAACTTAAAAGAGTTTTTGTTGTTCTCATTGAAAAAAATAATATGGTCATAGCAGAACATTTGGAAAAATATACTCAAAAATTAAGGACAAAATGACCCCATGCATCAAAGATAATCACTGTTAACATTTTTATGAAACAAAAAGCATGTTTAATTTTACTGGAATTTAATAGAAAAAAACTAAGGAAAAACAAACAACTGATTTTCAGATAAGGGTTGCTTCAAGAGAACAATTATTAATACCTTAAAGGACTCTTCTAAAATTGTTGTTGTTGTTATGTGTTGCCGAGTAAGCTGAGACTCATAGTGACCCTATATACAACAGCCCTAAACCCTGCTCTGTCCTGTGCCAGTCTGTCTCTAACACACCCACCCCCATAACTCCAGTCACTGAATCAATCTACCTTATAGAGGGTTTTCCCCTCCTGTGCCGTCCCTCCATCCTCCCAAGCATGATGTCCCTCTCCAAGGACTGGTCCTTCCTTGCAACATGTCCAAAGTATGTCAGACAAAGCTTCAGAATCCTTGCTTTCAAGGAGCAACCAGATTTAACCCTCTCCAGGGTGAACATGTTCATTCTCTTAGCATTCCATGGTATATTCGATACTCTTCTCCAGCACCACAGCTCAAAGGCATCAATTCTCCTTCTATCCTCCCTAGTCATTGTCCAGCTCTCTGTTGCATCACCTACTATGGACTTATTTTGCCTCTACAGTAGGTTGAGAATCTGGCTTAGAACAAAATCCAGGTCCAGATTCATGTGCATTTCCTCCCTTGTTTTCTAGCCAACAGTGTTAAAGATAAACCTCATATTGGTCTGCTTTTGTCACGGGAGTCTCAGCAGATTTTCTCATTACTTTACTTTCCGTCATGTAGTTATTTTCCATCTTTATTTTACACTTAATTTTTGTTGTGTAGCCATTAATTTGTTTCCAATTACAGATATGATAAAAACTGCTATTTTCATTAAAATTTCCTGTAGGAATAAATGTTAGTGTACAACAATATATATATTTGATGTTGTTCTTATATGCTTTCAAGTAACTTGTGATTCATAGCGACCCTATGTACAATAGCCCTGAAACCTGCTCTATCCTGTGCTAACTTTACTGTCTCCAACACACTTATCCTCATCACCTCAGTTATTGAATCAATCCAGCTTGTCGATGGTCTTCCTCTCTGTCTGTCCCTCCACCCTTCCAAGCATGATGTGCCTCTCCAAGGACTGGTCCTTCCTTGCAACATGCCTAAAGTATGTCATTTGAAGCCTCAGAATCCTTAACTCCAAGGAGCAGCCTGGTTTCACCCTCTCCAGGGTGAACCTGTTTGTTCTCCTGGCAGTGTATAAGATATTCAACACTCTTCTCCAGGACCACAGCTCAAAGGCATCAATTCTTTTTCTATCATCTCTAGTCATTGTCCAGCTCTCTGACACATAGCAAGCAACTGTGAAAACTATGGCCTGGACCAGACACACCTTAGTCTCCAGATTGACGTTGTTGCTCTTCAGTAATCTGGAGAGGTCCCTGATAGCAGACTTTCCTAGTGCAATTTGTCTTTTGATTTCCTGGCTTCTGGTATCAAGAGTGTTGACAGTGAAGACAAGCAAACTAAAGCTGTTAACATTCTCATTCTCTTCACCATCTATCATAATGCTGCCAATCAGCTCAGTGGTGAGAATCTTTGTTTTTTTAATGTGGAGCTTCAATCCATATTGGAGGCTGCAGTCCTTGACCTTCTTCAGCAAGCACTTCATTTTCCTCCTCAGTTTCAGCAAGCAGGGTTGTGTCATCTGCATAACAAAATTTGTTGATGAGTCTTCCTCCAATCCTGATGCCACATTTCTCCTCACAGAGCCCTGCCTCCCAGGTAATCTGTTCTGCATAAAGTTTGAAAAGATATGGATATAGGACACATCCCTGGCATACACCCTTCCCAATTTTGAACCATGCAGTGTTTACTTGCTCTGTTCTGACAACTTCCTCCTGATCAAAGTATAGGTTTTGCATAAGCAAAGTCAAGTGTTCTGGGATTTGCATTCTTCTTAGAGTCAGCCACAGTTTGTTGTGATTCAAATAGTCAAATGCCTTTGCATAGTCAATGAAACACAGAAAGACATTCCTTTGGTACTCTCTGCTTTCAGCCAACTAGCCAAGATTCATCTAACATTGGCCATAATATCCCTAGTACAATGGAATTATATATAGATATAGATATAGATGTAGATGTAGATATAGATATAGATATATAGATATATCGATATATATCTCCAAACTTAAAATCCTAGAATTTAATTCTTCTTTGCTCGTTATAATCTTTTTTTGTCCTCTATAATAAGGAATTTATGCTAACCTGGAATCACTGATTTTTCCCTCCATTTTTTTGTGTGTTACAAAACCCCCTACACAATAAAGGATTGACTAGATATTAATCATATTAACCAACGGTCATTAATGTTATAAAACAAAGTCTACATATGAATGTATGAGAAGTAAATATGATTTATAAATCTTTAAATAAAACACAAAATAACCAAAATCAAGCAGAAAATTTTAATTAAACTGTGTAATACTTAATTCATTGTGCTACTGTCCTGCAATTACAAAAGAACAACTAAAAATTACTAAGAATTCAAGACAAAACAGCAGTAAGATACATAATTGGTGGTTTAGTGGTATGGAGCTCTGGTAGCCTAGTGGTAAGAAGCTGCACTGCAATCCTGAAGGCATGTGGTTGAATCCACCAGTTAGTTGCTCTGTGGGAGAAAGATGGGCAATCTCCTCTTGTGCAATGTATGGCTTCTGAAAACCCATTGGAGGGTCAGCTATGGGTCAGTTCTGACTAGATGATACATAACAACAACAAATGGCAAGATGCTAAGCCACAATCCCAAAGGCTTGCAGTTCAAATCCACTTTTTGCTTTATGGGAGGAGAATGGGCAATTTCCTCCTTTGCAATTTACTGTCCCTGAAAACCTGCTATGAGTCAGTTCTGACTAGATGGTACACACCCAGAATACCAAGAAGATGTCCACCTACTAAGGTGGACAAAGAGTACAGGTGACTCCAGAGGATTCAAAGATTCAATGGTGCCACAATGAATTGTGTCTGAATTATTGAGACTGGCTCAGGACAGGTCAGGCTTCAGAGCTTCTGTACATAAGAGTCGCTGTGCATTGCAAGTGACTTGACGGTACATAACAATAACAACAACATTCTGTCAATTCTAAAGAATAAACATCATTTAAATCCAATTCAAATGCCAAACATTACACTTAGCATTTTCTCCTCTATTTTTTCATTCAATTCTCACAACATTGCTGCAATGCAAGTTTTCTAACTGGCGTAGGGTGATAACAGCACTTCTATGGAGGATATCTTCAACAGTATAGGTGAAAGGTTCACTGGCTTAGACACACAGGCACTCTCGGTTCCCTGGGAAAATGGCAAGACATAAGTGAGGGAATGAAGAGAGCTAGGACAAAATTTTCTCTCAGGTGCCCAGGTCAGATGTGGCACAATTACAGTGAGCAAACCTTCCTGAAAATGGAAACAACTATTGCCCACTGACTTGACAGTACTCAACACCACAACTACCACCATCAGTAAGGGTACAGGATCTCAAGTTAACAACAGAAAAATCTCCCTCTTGCTTTCAACAATGAAGTCCTGGATAACAGAATTCCTCAGTAGCCTGACTTAGTTTTTCCAACCACCTCTTATCTAGAAACTATCTAGAACTGCTCCCTTGGACATCCTTGATTTCTGAATATGTCAGAGGAGGAGAGTTTTAAGAGGAAAGAAAGATATCTTCATAATAGGCAGCATCAAGGCCCAGAAAGTTTTAATGTGAAGGGATATGGCCGTGTTTTGTGCTAAGTCATTGATTCTGCTTATATATTGGCTATATTATATGTTAGAATGTATTATTATAACTGAAGAAAAGAAAATGTTCACAGAAAATGCAAAATGGACTTGCACTAGTTTTGTGAGGCTGTCATCACAAAATAGTGTGAGGCAGTGGCTTTAAAGGCAAGACATTTATTTTTTCATGTCTCTGGAGGCTAGAAGATCAAATCCATCTTGACTGTGTCAGTTTGTCTTGGGTGCTTTGAGAAAGGCAGCGTCTCCTGGCTTTCCTGGTTTCTGCAGGCTGTTTGCAATCCTTGGCATATCTGGCTTATAGATGGGTCCTCCCATCCTATATTTCCCTCAAGAACAATATTTCTCTCTTTTTGAAACAGTACTTGGTAGGGAACTAGAATTAGCATCCACCTTACTGAATGATTTCCTTCATTTAACTTACAACAGCTGCATAAAGCAGTCTTATTTCTCCACACAAGGTCACATCGGCCTCTGCAGTGGTCAAACTTTGCACATATCTTTTTTGGACTACATCATTCAATCCACAATATGAGTTCAAGGTTTAGAAGTACTTATCAAGATGTTCTCCAGGAGAAAAGCACTGATTCTGAAGCTACTAGAATGCTGGGCTTTTGCTGGATGACTGTATTCAGTCAATCCAATCCCTCAGTTCCATGTCCTGGTCATTTCTGATTCCTGTTGAAGAATGCCCCAAGGCTTTTTGGTTTCACAGAGACATTATGGGGGGAAGTGGGCTTTGGAATCACACTGAGCTCCGTTTTATCAGTGGCTTGTATTTATGGTAGGCATTCACTAGCTGTCTGTGGTAAGCTCTTCTCAGGCGCTCCCTTCCAGGATCACTCTCATGCTAGTCTATGCGCCCTCATGTAATCCTTTCTCTTTGAGTGTGTGTGAGGTCCAGGGATTTGCTTCGCAGGATCAAAGTTGTTTCTAGCTAGTCAATTCCAATTTATGGTGAAACTATGGTTTTCTGGGCTACAACCTTTATGGGGAAAGCTCTGGTTGCCTATTTGGTAAAGGGTTGTGTTGCTAAACCCAAAGCTACATAGTTCGAATCCACTAGCTGCTTCAAGCAGAAAAACACACCTTACACACGAATTAACACACAGGGCTTGATTTTGTATACCAGTTTCTTTAGATTTAGGTTTTTTGTCCCAAAAAAACCTGCTTTGCATCATACGTGCTGTTACAAAAGATAAAAGTAGGATATGGGGTGCTGTGCTGTGGTTACTGGGTCTAGATAAAGCCAGACTTTAAAAGTTTTATGGTTTCTTTTATTTATAAACTAACATAGACAAAGGGCCAGAGTGGATCTATCATAAAAATCATTGCTCATAAGGCCACAGTTTAGCTCATACTTCCCTGTGTTGTCCCCCAAGCTCACTGTACCCGGGAACAGGGGTGAGGGGGGTCCTGGCATACCAGACAACCAAGGGGTGATCCAGCGTTTAAGATGTTTTAGGCATAAGCTTTGCATGATTCAAGCTCTAACAGAGATCATCTGTTGCTATAAATGAAACTATTTGCAGAGACAGTAAAAACCCGCGCAGAAGCCACCCAGCCCATGACAGTGTAGCTGGGATTTTGGCACCAGCATTTGCCTCTAAGGCTTGTGCCCTTTTCAATATAGCATGACTTTTTCGAGAGCTTCCACAGTGCTGCCTGATGTTAATGCAAACTATCCAGTAAAGCTAAAAAGATCCACACGGGGCCACCATGAATCAGAAATGACTCCAAAGGAGTGATTTCATGATCATTTGAAGTCCCAGGCTGGTGCAGTTAATGTAGTCAGCTACGAACTGAAAGGTAAGAGGTTTGAGTCCATCCAGAGGGAGCTCAAAAGAAAGTCCAAGGACCTACTTCTGAAAACTGAGAAAACGGATTTTCAATGAAAATTTAAAAAAGCTCTTTGAAATTTGATTCAACCCTCATACACATGAGGTGCTATGATTCAGCCAATTGAAAGGTGACTGATTACAGCTTAATGATAATTTAAAGCTTCAAAATAAGGTTGAATCCAGGTTTTAACCTTTGTAAGATTTTCCTTGAAACTTCTATCTTTCCCTCAACCTTCAGTCAGGTAAAACTGATCACACTGTCCCGTACATTCTTGGAAAATTCCTGAGTGGTGCTAATGGTGTGTGTAGTTGATCACTAAACAAAAGGTTAGCAGCTCCAAAGGTTAGTGGTCCAAAGAATGATCTGGTAATTCAGTAACTTGGCCTCACCAAGAGTAGAAGTTGACTGATTACCATGAGCTTGGATTCTGGCAAAAAATAAGGTCCAGGAATTGATGTAATACCAACTGAGATATTTCAACAAACAGATCTATTTTATTTCCTTTTTTACCATAGCATTTATTAATAGGTTATTATATTTCTTTAAAACAATCTACTTCTTTCATGAAATGTTAGTATTAACCCCTTGAAAATATTAATGATGTGGTCCTAAATTATATGGTGTTTATAGAAGTTTATTTTATGATTATGCTTCAAAATTTATATATACATATATATTATGTGAAATTTCTACATATATTAAATACATGTGTATGTTCTACATATTTATGTACATGTATGTATACATAGATATACAATATATACAACACATAAAAAGTAAAAACAATTGGAAGGTAATAAATAAAAGTGTTAAAGTATATATTCTGCATAAAACTGGAGACATTCTTTATCTTTCCTAGTATGCTTTTCAATGTTTCTGTAAAAAGTATATATTGGTGGTATAATAAAAGTTTTTAAGAAAATATATATGTTTTGAATTGCAAATATTTCTAGCTTGTATTACTTTTAAAGAGATTTCCCTACTTTGTGTAGCTTCAGTAGGTACATCTGGAAAATTTGACATAAATTTTTTGGTCCCAAATTTGATTTTTGCAAATTTTAAATAATGATTTCTTAATCTTACTCTCCTTTTTAACTATGAAAGTGATCCTTGTTTTTTCTCACCTTTCATTTCTGGCGTAGTAGATCATATGATCATATGATTCAAATGTGCCATGCCAATTCATCTCATTTTTCCAATACCTAATATGTCACTGTTTATGCATTTCATTTCTTTCTTAATGGTGCTCAGGTTTTCTACATTCATGCTTCTCACATTCCATATTCCAATCACTAGTTTCTGCTTACAACTGTTCCTCTTCCTTTGTGTTTCCAAATTTGAGGGCTTAGCCTCAGTCGCCATATCTGCTCTTCTGCTCTATATGTGTTCGACCGTATATAGGGTTTTCAAAGATCTGTTATATTTCGGAAATGGATGGCCAATCCTTCTTCCTAGTCTGTCTTAATTTGGATGCTCAGCTTTGGTACAATATCTGACACACAAACATTTTAGTGAAAGAAGCAAATGAAAAGATACTTCCCCTTATAGAGATAACAATATATGCAGCACCTTCCCCCATGCATGTGTGTCCTGTCCCTTCACTTTCCCTGCTACATCAGCATCACTTGCATTTCTGCCTACTCCATCCAGCACCTCCTCCTCCCCAGCAACCCCTTGATATGATGGCTATGCCACAACTTACTTCTGTGATGTTTTGCACTTTTCAATGCTGCTGGTATCTCATGCTGATTTCTGTCTCACATTTACGATCTAAGTCCAAATTCCAGGTATCAGATTCAGGGAAAAGATTTCTGTCCCGGGCAGTACCATGACAGATGGGAGAAGAGACTGAGGTTGTTAACAGTTACAGCGTGCTCGACTCCACAATCAACACTCTTGGTACCAGCAGTGAAGAAATCAAAAGACGAATTATATTAGGTAAATCTGCTGTCAGGGACCTTTCCAGAGTACTGAGAAGCAATGATGTCAGTCTAGAGACCAAGGTGTACCTCATCTAGGTCATGGTCTTTGCAAATACTTGCTATGTACCAAAGAGCTGGACAGAAGAAGAATTGATGCTTCTGAGTTGAGGAGAAGGGTCTTGAACACCATACAAGTGACCACCAAGAAAACAAATAGGTCTGTTTTGGACAGGGTGAAACAAGTTTTCTCTTTGGAGGCTAGGATTTTGAAGCTCCATCTCACTTACTTTGGGCATGTGGCCAGGAGGGACTGATCTCTGGAGAAGGATATCATGCTTGGAAGGGTAGAGGGACAGTGCAGGAGAGGAAGACCCCAGATGAAATGGATTGATATAGTAACTAGGGAAATGGGGTGTAGGTGTCTTGGAGTCAGTGAGACTGGCTCAGGACTGTGCAGGCTTCAGAGCTGTTGTACATAGGGTCTCTACAAGTTGCAGCCAACTCAAAAGCATATAACAACAATCTTACTCTTTTAAGGTATTATGAGTAAAAAAATATATATATATTATGAGTAAGGATCATGTCTGCCTGGTCAATGTTTCCCTGCATAAACACTTCTTATTGTGGCATTTTTGTTTGATTTTTTTGCTTCCATTTAAGAATATCTTTTGCTTTTCAAAGAGAGGAGCGAACTGGGGGGAGGGTGCGTAAAGAAAAAAGTGCAACAATGAATGAATGAAAATCTAAAATCTCTGTAAATGTTCATTAAAACGAATAAAAAAAAAGAATACCCAATTTTGTGGTACCAAACCACAGGCACATGGTTCAAACACACCAGCTGTACTGAAGGAGAAACATGGAAGATTTCCTTCTGTTCAATTTACTGCCTGTAAATCCCTTTTAGGGTCAATCTGACTCAGTGATACCTAACAACAATATTTCCATTAAGGAGTACTGGTCATCTGGCGGTTAAATAGCTGCACAGTCAATCCAAAGGCAAGTGGTTTGAATCCTCCAGCTGCTCTGTGGATGATCAGCAATCTTCCCCCATCTTTTTTTTCTTCTCTTGCAATTTATAGCTTCTAAACACCTACTGGTATGAGTTGGTTCTGACTTGATGGCAATAAGGGTTGTTGTTTGTTGTGGGGTTTTAAAAAAATAACACTTTTCAAATGATCTTGAATGTTTTAAGTACACTGAAATATGCCTTTATAGATTTTGGCTGGTTCTCTGAAGGACTGGTAGTCAAGACTCTGTTATTTAGTTTGGGAGTCTGTGTTTTAAAATTTTGAAAGTGGGCAGTTCATGCTTACTTTTCTGTTCCCACTGCTCTTGCTCACAGTATCAGCTTTATGCTGTCTCTTTTTTTTCCCACTGAAGAAGTAGGGTCAATGGATTTTCTTCTGTCATGTCATGTCATCATGTCAACCTGTTAATATGAAATTTAGAATCTCTCTTTGCCTGAGCTTCATTCACTAAAATGTATTTTACGTCCCACTACTACTGGCAATGAGAGGGACCAGTCCTTAGAGAAGGGCATCACGCTTGGAAGGGTGGAGGGACAGCACAGAAGAGTAAGACCCCAGATGAGATGGACTGACAGTGACTGGTTATAGGGGGAGGTGTGTTGGAGACAGTGACACTGGCTCAGGACAAAGAAGGATTCAGAGCTACTGTTTATAGTGTTGCTGTTCGTTGCAGTTGACTTGATAGCACATAAAAACCACTACTGGTGATGATGTTAATATTAAACAGTTGAGTGCTGGTTCAGCACTTCAGCTTTTATATATTGCTTTTACATAAGCTACCTACTTTGCAGGTAACTCGACGGCACATAACAACAACAAATAACAACTAACAACCTACTTTTCACACCAATTAGATCACTGTTTACAGCGTTCTGTAGTATATGGGAGAAACATAATTACTGTATCATTCTCAGACAAAGCAACTTAGATTTAAAGAGCTGAAGCGTTTTTTATTTGATGACATTAATCTCTTTTTTCTAGTTATAATTCAAAGTTATTGCTTTAGCTTTAAAATCACAAATGAAAAAAAATCTAATTCTGGAAAATTTTACAAGTATATGCATTATATACATGAACAGACACAAATGTGATATATCTCATCACCATTAAAGTACCTGTGTATGGTGGCCTTGTGCCAAGAAACTACACTGCAATACCAAAGGCACAAGGTTCGAATTCACCAGCAGCTCTGGAAGAAGGATAGACAATCTCCTCCCATGTGATTAACTGCTTCTGAAAACCTACTATGAGTCAGCTATGAGTAGGTTCAGACTCTCCAGTACACAGCAAAAATAACAAGTACAGATATTAACTGATACTGGTTTAGCTGAATGGCTATGCCCTTTTATGACTTTTCCATAAAAGGAAATGATTTGTACTAATTATGACCATCTCATTAGAAAATGATAAGAATATGGCAAAAGAAACAGAGTTAAAACCATGATTTGTGCTTCATTTATGAAGGAGTCTAACCCTGCCGTTTGATTTGTAAAGTGAAGGTGGCATGTAGTCAGTCCCAAGAAATGTTGATACATAAAATGCTAATAAAAATGAAGACGGGATTTTTGGTAGAATGGACCACATCACACACAGGTTTAATGTGGATAATGTAGCCAGCAAAATGTCACAGTGAATATCTTATCAACTTCCCAGCAGCATGTCAGGTGCCTTCCTGTTGGTGATTTAGATGAAGACAACTTAATGCAGACGAGGAAGCATTCAATATGAAAACCTTCGATAACAAAGACAAAGTGGGTTTCTGGAAGATTGGCTGCATTTTCAGAGGGACAGTACTTTAATGTACCAACTGATGGTTTCGGTCTTTGAATTCTATCACTCTATTAGAGTTTGAGTTGTCTGTTACTTCCACTGTGGAAGCAGAAAACAAAAGTCAGGTTCAAGTTCTTGGCTCCTGAGTCTAAAATCTAAGCTGCAGCTGCTGATTAAAACAAACAAAACAAAAGCAACAAAGCAAATATTTGGGAGAATATTTGCAGAGCGAGCTGATTTCATCAAAGAGAAGATAAAAATTCTCTAGGCTAGGGGAGAGAGAATTGAAGAAGAGAGAATGCAGTTAGTTAGATGTTGGAGTGGGTCTCTGAAGGAAGCCCTGCAAGCCACCCCATCCTTGATCCAAATCTCCAAAGGGCAGGCAGAAGGCTAAGACCTCTGAGTGAGTTCAGAGAACTGAGAACAGAGGAAACATGAGCAAAACTTTCTGCAATGCGTTAGGGACACAGCACTCCTGGGTGTTTAAAGACACGGTGAGGCTTCAGAATCTCCTGCACCTGGATCCGTGTGGACATTTTAGGCAGAAAGGGCCTAAGTTGCCTCAGTGGATTTCCCAGGAGCCTAGGAAAGCACAAAAGGCATATCAATCACTTTTTAGGGTTCTCCCAAGAGGAGCATAGACAGAGAAGGAGAGGGCAGGAGTCCTAAGGAGACCTATTGTTAGGGCAAGAAAGGTAGAGAATAACCTTATGGATTTTTAACAGGAGAAGAGGTAGGCGTGCTTCATGGAGGTGAAGAAGCAGTCTAGCAGACTGGAACTACAAGAGAAGATACCTGATCAATAAATTTAAACAAGACTGCCCTCATATCAAGGTAGTACTGGTGTCTTACTAGTGAGACATTGTGCTGCCAATCCACAGGTACACAGTTTGAATCCACCAGCTTCTCTGAGGGAGAAAGACAGGCAGTCTCTTCCCGAATGACTTACAATTCCTGAAACATTGCTGGAAGGTCAGCTGTGAGCAGATTTCGATTCGATGGCACCTAACAACAACAGCAACATCTTGATATCAGGGAGTCCTGGAGGCCTAGTGGGTAAGGAGTTGTGCTACCAGCCCAAAGGCAGGTAGTTCAAATGTACTGGCTTCTCCTGGGGAGAAAGACGGGTAATATCCTCACATATGATTTACAGCCTCTGAAAACTAACTGGAGGGTCAACTATGAATCACTTCCAACTCTACATCAATAACTATGAGACTTTTACTTGATCCTCATATCTCAAGACCTTCATAAAGTTTTAAGTGCTGTATCAATTTGTGAGCAATCTGAATTATCTGAGAAAACACTATAATAACTAAAAAAAAGCCAGAAATTACCAAGATTAAATTTTTTTAAATTATTGGGCTAGACCTTTGCAATAGATATTTTCAGTAACAAAACCCAATGAATGTTATAACTACTGTAGCACTGTATAACATCTCTGCGTACACCTAAGATGTTTGTACACTCACTGTGGGGCTTGGTCAGTTTCTCATGCACTGTTCACCCAAATGGTCCCCACAAATAAGATTTGAACATTTCCTGAAGCTGGAACATGATCTACAATGGTGGCAAAAATATGCACAAGAAAGTCATCACCATTGCAATAAACTACATAAACTGTAGGGAGTTTCACTGCCAAACCAAAGACTGCACCTCTCTGGTAGGTTCAAATAAACACATTGGCTGAGTGGGAGAAAAAAAATGGGCAATCTCCCCCCATGCAATTTACAGCCTTGGAAACTCAATGAGTTATGTTAGTATCTCAAGAGAAAATATACATGGAGCCAAGACGTATGGATGTCTACTGGGTAGCTCCATATACATGAGAAAAAGATTTTGGTAAAGGGTAAGACCTGAGAATGTTCCGTCTGCCTTTGGGTAGTGATGTGAGCAGTGCTGATCACAGAATCACTTTGGCACACTACCACCTCTGGGGAGAGATAAGCAACCACCTGGGCGAGTCCAGGATTTAAATGTTCTTTCTCCATTAATAGAAGCCACCTTGAGGCCTGTCTTGTTACTGGACTTGAAACAGGAGGCACATATTTAAATCCCAATCGTGTCATGATCAAGATTAAACTGTCCCTCTCTCCGATATTAAGAGTGATACACAATGCACGTTATGAGTTCTCAGTGAATGTGGCTTTGGGGAACTCTTTAAACATGAAAGCCTGTCTGTGTTTGAAAGAAGCCATCCCACACTCTCATAAATAAAGAATTTAAACTGCCCTTTCACTTTTCCAAGTACTCTAGCATGAGACTCAAAATTGCACTAAGAATTCTCCGGAAGGCATTAAATCATCCTTGGCTGTGCATCAGCTCCAATTTATTCTGTCTTGATGTTGCCTGAGCTTTTAGATGCGTTGAACTGAATGACGAGTGTGTGTGCCGTTTTGTGAACGGCACGGGGGTGGACATGACGGAAAGGTGAAGTGGCAGCAAATGGCATGCTCTAATAGATACTCGAGCTGACCTGAGCTGTGAGCTTTGTTACATTCTTGGATGGATACTGTCAGTACCAACAGGCTCCTTTGTGGAAAAAGAAGACAAACACAAGGCTGCGGAGGCAAAGGTGTGCCCGGAAGAACAAGGAGCAAATACAACTTTGTTCTCTCAAAATGTTTTATGTTAGAAATAAAAAAAGGAAAGACGAACAAAACATTCTAGTTTGATGGGTTTTTCCACATTCTTAAGTCTTATTGTTTCATTTGTAGAAAAAGTTTGCTTTCTAGTTGTATATCCATCTTTATTGTCACCCAAATGGAATCAGGTTTCCACTTGAGTATTTATCCAGATATGCCTAATTCCCATTGTTATTAAACTCAATGATCTGGTTAATGGATATAACTTATTATTCCACAGGATAAAAAACAGCATGTCATAAAAGTTGTTGTTATGTGTTGTCACATTAGAACCGACGCATAGCTGACTTTTTTTAAAAAGTCTCCAGAGGCTGTAAATCTCACTGGAGGAGGCGGCCCAGCTTCCTCATTTGCAGTAGTTGGTGGATTCGAACAGCCTGCATTTGAGTTGGTAGTTCAATTCCTTATCTACTAGACCACCAGGGCTCCCTAGTAGATAACTGTAAAATTATCCAAATTGTAGAATTGTAAAGCTAAAGGGCTGTAAAAATTATCGTCCAAACAGGGACTTTTTTTGAGTGTGAAAGGAGGTGTTAATACTTATGCTAGGAGTATTGATCACAGCGGGCACCATCCTGGGTGGCCACCCAAGAAAAACTTTTGATAAAAAAATTAATTTTCTCTAAGGTAGAGAAGAAACTTTTATTTATTCCCAGAAATGTTCATTTCTGTATTTTAAAATTTTATTTTGTATTTTATTATTTTTAAAGAAGGGGCAGTACCTTCACCTGAGTCCTCTATAAAAATATTTTTCTTTGTTTTATGCTTTCCAGAGGGAGGTACAAAGGTAGGCAAGGTACACGTGGATGTGGGTAAGGGAAGAGTCAATAGACTCTTTCTAACTTTGTAGTCACTTTTCAGTTCCTACATCTCAACTACCCTCTCCTTTTATAAAAGGATTTTGAAAAAGAACTGTATATTTTGAGACAGAAGTGCTAAATGTAGCTGTAGCAATTATGTAGCTAAGTCACCAGAGGGGCTAGATTAATTAAAATGAACTTGATGTTAGATGTTCAAAGATCTGGAGACAGCTCTTTCAGGAAACCAATTTGCAGACATTCCTAGTTTAGAAGGAGTCACAATCGATTTTCCCTGATTTTTTTTTTTAAAAAGGTAATTCCTAGCCTCTAGCATTGTCACACCTAAAATGTCACCGAAGTCCTATGTGTGAAAGTAGACATGTTTGTATCCTAATCTCAAAAGCCACTAGAGATAGAGAATCTCGGATCACTCTTTGGAGTATCATATTTACTTTAACTTCATATTTTGGCATAACTTGAAGACTAACAGGAAAATGTCAATAATAGAATAATACAAAAATGCTCCATAAACCCTTTACACAGATTGCCCAACATTAATATTTTATCATGTTTCTTTATTTTTCCCTTTTCTTCTGAATTATTTGAGATATTGAAGATAAAGAGCCCTTTCCCTCCTAAAATCTTAATATTTACCAACTTACAATCAAGTTAAGTTCCAGCTGTGTGGACAAGCTACTTAACCTGTATGGGCGACTTCATCTTTAAAATGTGTCTGCATCACAGGCCTGGCATATGTGCTAAGTGACTTAACACAAGTGCAGTCCTTGGAAAGAGTGTGACACATGGGTCCTCAACACCTGTTGTTATCAAGTGGATTCTGACTCAGGGTGACCCCATGAGTGGAAATGGAACTATGCTCTGCAGGGTTTTCAATGCTGATCTTCTGCAAGTAGATTACTAAGTCCTTTTCCTGAGGTGCCGCTGGCTGAATTCAAACCACCAATCTTTCAGTTAGCAGATTTCAGTCTGTATCACCCAGGTGCTCTCTCTCACTGTGCTTCCAGGGAGGAAGAAAAGACCAAGGGGGATGTCAGATGAGACTCTGAATATTGGACTAGAGCAACGAGAAGACAAAGCAAAGGGAAGAAAGCAAGATATTAAGAAGCTGAACAGAAGTTTTCAAAGGGTAGTACGGGAAGAGAAAGCAAAGCATTATAATGAAATATGCAAAGAGCTGGAGTCAGAAAATCAAAAGAGCCGAACTCGCTTAGCATTTCTTAAACTGAAGGAACTGAAGAAAAAATTCAAGCCTCAAGGATGCTTTGGGCAGAATATTAAATGATCCAGGAACCATTAAAAGAAAATGGAAAGAGTATACACAGTCATGGTACCAAAAGGAACTGGCTGACACAGAAGAATTTCATGAAACAACATATGAGCAAGAGCCTGTGGTGATGAAGGAAGTTCAAGGTGCTCTGCAGGAATTGGCAAAAAACAAGGCCCCAGGAATTCATGGCATATCAACTGACATATTTCAGCAAACAGATGCTGCCAATGAATGCGCTTACCAAGTTGTGCAAAGAAATCTGGAGGACAACCACCTGGCCAACTGACTGGAAGAGGTCTATATTTGTGCCCATTTCAAAGAAAGTTGGCCCAACAGAGTGTGGAAATTATCAAACAATATCATTAATATCATATACAAACAAAATCTTGCTGAAAATTATCCAAAAACAACAGGAACAGCACATCAACAGAGAACTGCCTGAAGTGCAGGTTGGATTAGAAGAGGCCGTGACACTAGGAACATTATAGCTATGTTAGATGGATCTTGGTGGAAAGCAAAGACCACTAGAGAAATGTCTATCTGTGTTTTATTTACTATGCAAAGGCATTTGACTGTGTGGATCACAACAAACTGGCTAACTCTGAGAAGAATGGTAATCCCAGAACACTTGATTGTGCTAATGCAAAACCTATACTTGGATCAGGAGGCAGTCATTAAAACAGAGCAAAGAGACACTGACTGCATGGTTTAAAATCAGGAAGGGTGTATGCCAGGAATGTGTCCTCTCTCCATACTTTTTTCAGTCCATATGCAGAATAGTTCATCTGGGAGGCTGGGCTCTGTGAGGAGGAATGTGGCATCAGGATTGGATGGAGGAAGACTTAACAAAAATCTGCATTATGTAGATGATACAACCTTGCTTGCTGAAACTGAGGAGGACCTGAAGCACTTGCTGCAGAAGATCAAGGATTGTGACCTTCAATATGGATTGAAGGTCAATATCAAGAAAACAAAGATTCTCACCACTGGGCTAATTAACAGCATCATGATAGATGGTGAAGAGGTCAAGATTATTTACAGCTTTAGTTTGCTTGCCTCTATGATCAATGTTCTTGGTACTAGTAGCCAGGAAATCAAAAGATGAATTGCATTGGGAACATCTGCTGTCAGTGACCTCTCTGGAGGACTGAAGAACAACGTCAGTCTGGAGACTAAGGTGTGATTGATCCAGGCCATTGTCTTTGTTATTATGTGCTATACATCAGAGATTTGGACAATGACTAGGGATGACAGAAGGAGAACTGATGCCTTTGAGCTGTGGTGCTGGAGAACAGTCTTGAATATAACATGGAGTGCTAGGAGAACAAACAAGTTCATCCTAGTGAGGGTGAAACCAAGCTGTTCCTTGGAGGCAAGGATTTTGAAGCTCCATCTGACATACTTTGGGCATGTTACAAAGAGGGAGCAGTCTCTGGATAGGGAGGGACATCATACTTGGGAGGGTGGAAGGACAGCACAAGAGAGGAAGAGCCTTGATGAGATGGAGTAACTCAGCGACGGTGGTAAGTGTGTTGGAGATAATAAGGTTGGATCAGTATAGAGCAGGGTTCAGAGCTGTTGTACAGAGAGTCGCTGTGAACCGCAGGCAACTTGATGTCACATAACAACAACAATAACAACAAATAAGTTATTGGAAATGTATGGGAGGAAAGAAAGACAGAGGAGAAGGTATTGGAACTGGACTATAAAGGCAAAGCCCAAGGACCTTTCTGGTCTGTAAACGGATAGGCTGTGAGTTTGAGCTTTCTCTGGACTGCAGTCTTCTGATATGTGCACAAAAAAAGGATTTTGACCCCAATATTACTAGTGGTCCTTCTGTTTAATTCTCCATGATTATTTAAGTAGTAGGGAAGGAAGAAGAGCAGCGATTTTGTTCTAAAAGCAACTCATGCCCTGGGTTGCCTCGTCTAGGAGGAGGATGAGAAAACAAGATGCTGCTGCAAAGAAATGTTACTCTCTTAAGAGACAGGAAATCCTGCCTAAAGAGAGAACCAGGATCAACAAGACACGGGAGCAGAATTAATGCCAACCTAAGTCCAGCCCATGACTGGAAATGGTACTGCAGGAATCGGGGTAAGGATCAGAATTTGAACTGTGTGTTTGAACTGACCTGCGCTAATGTTTCAGTTTCAAAAGAATCTGAATGAGATACTGCAGTACATGATGCAGGTAGCAGTGGTTGTTATGTGTCGTCAAATCGCTTGCGACTCATAGCGACCCTATGTACAAGAGCCCTAAATGCCTCTCTATTCTGTGCCAACCTCGCCATCTCCAACACACTCACTCCCACCACCCCAATCACAGAATCGACCCATCTCATCAAGGGTCTTCCTCTCCTGCGCCATCCCTCCATTCTCCCAAACTTGATATCCCTCTCCAAGGATTGGTCTCTCCTTGCAACATGTCCAAAGTATGTCAGATGAAGCTTCAGAATCCTTGACTACAAGGAGGAGCCCGGCTTCACGCTCTCCAAGATGAACTTGTTTGTTCTCCTAGCAGTCCATGGTATATTCAACACTCTTCTCCAGCACCACAGCTCAAAGGCATCAATTCTCTTTCTATCATCTATAGTCACTGTCCAACTCTCCGATGCTTAGCATGTAACTGCCAAGACTATAGCCCAAATCAGGCACACCTTAGTTTCCAGCCTGACATCGTTGCTCTTCAGAATTCTTGAGAGGTCCTTCACAGCTGACTTTCCCAATGCAATTCGTCTTTTGACAGTACCAAGAGTGTTGACTATAGAGCCAAGCAAACTAAAACTGTTAACTATCGCAATCTCTTTACCACCAACAATCGGTCCAGTGGTGAGAATCTTTGTCTTCTTGATGTTGAGCAGTGGTTACATTATAAAGGGCTTCACAACTTCCCTCAAGTAGCTCATGGACACTTGTTTGGAAAGAGGCAAGGCTGGGACCTGACTCCAGATTTTCTGATCCCTGTTCCTGTGTTATGTGTCCATCACATGGTATTCTACACATATGGGCACCATGGGGCAACAACTAGACAGTTGTCTGAGGAGAGGCGGACACATAACCAACCACAGCTTTTTTTCCTGTCCTTCTTATACATTGCCATGGAGTTGGAACCAACTCCCAGCTGACCCTCCAGCAGCTTTTCAGGAGCTGTAAATTTTATGGAAAGAGATCACCCTTTTTTCTCCTCTGGAACTTTCTTTATTAGCCTTTGCCAAGGGCAACTGGTGTACATTAAAGAAACAGATGTGATGAAGGCACATGGAACTGAGATGCTGTAGGAGCAGGCTTGAGGGACTGCAGAGGTGGAGATGAGCTAGCTAGACCAGCGCCAGGACGGTTTCACATGTGATGAAAAACATGGGCTTGTACAGCTAGTTGTACTGCCTTCAATTTTCAGCTCAGTCACTTACTGTAGGAGGGTCTTGCACAAACAGCTCGGTCTTTAAATCACAGCCTCCTTCACCTGCGATATTGGAAATCTTCCTTCCTGGGGCTGTTGTGACAAGTTGATGAGATCACACATGAATGTGACTAGTTAGTCATCAGTCATCGAGTTGGCCCATGAATCACAGCCACCTCATGCAAAACAGAACGAAATTCTGTGCTGTCTCTATGACAGGTTACAGACTGAACTGTGGTGACCCATAGGGTTTTCATTAACCGGCTAGATTTGGCAATAGATTGCCAGACCTTACTTCCTAGTCTTCGCCTGGATGCACCAATAAAACCTAGTAACACACAAACCTCCCTGGACAGCCCTGTTGTGGCTGGGCGTGAGCTGCACAGGTTGGAAGGCAATCCTGGTTCTTAGGCATGGATGGGGAGGAGAATTCTACCAGTGAAGCACCAACGTCATCTGGTAAATACTGAGTGATCAAAGAAGAGAGGCTAATATGAGATGACAGAGAGTGATGTGAACAGTGCCTAGCACCTGGCAGGAACTCGGGAGATCTGAGTGATCATTATTATCCTCCTTGCTGATGCAGAAATCTTGGTACAGAGTGACACTTAATCAAGGTCATAGAGCAGGTCAGGGCAGAACTAGGACCTGAACTCATGCCTTCGTCCTCCCAGTTCTGTACCACACAAAGCTCCCAAAGATCAAGGACAATCCCAGGGAAGCTCAAACTGTCGCCAGGCCAGCTCCGGGCAGTGCGGTAACTGCCAGGACTTGGCAGCACAGGTGAGGTGATTAATCATTCCAAATGGGAGGCCAGAGCTAATGCTGTTCAAGGGAACATTTAAAGGCACACAATCCCTTAAGTACCATCTTCTGAAAATAACTTTTTAAAAAAGAGAACAGAAAAGTATTAGGAATACTTTAATCTCTTTCAGCAAAGAGCTGGCAAACCAGAACACTGAGCCTTTACGGGGTGTCAGCCCTGGACCGTTAAAAGGACATTTGCTGAAGGCCACAAATAAATAGAGTAATGATTACTGCTCTAGGTTAGAGGACCATGCACAAGAAATAGAGAGGATGGGAGGAGACAAGGGAAGGAGGAAATGAAAAGATGCACGGTGCAAGATGAATGAAACTCTGATAAACATACAACAGGCATCCCCAGGTACCCAATAAACATAAAGAATAAGAGCGCTTTCTCTCCCTAAAGAGCTATATTTTAAAGGGGATTCTATTGATTCCAATGGAGCCTTGGAGAATTACCTCAACTGCCAACAGGCCATGTAGCTTATGAAATAATAGGCAGGGGAAGCTCATTCATCATAACGGGTAGGCTGGCAGTCTGTGTCATCCTGTTCCTTCTCCAACTGAGAAAAGAAATTTCATATTAAGTACACTGAAAGACACCTAGTCATCACCAACCTGCAGATGCCTCAGTATCTGAAGGAGGGAGGTAGAGAAGGAAGAGAGTTATGTATGTCTTTTTCCATCCAGGAACAGAGTTTGTATCTTCTCTATGATCAATTATTTTCTAGCATGATGCAAACAAAACAAAACATTGATCAGACTGTACAATGGTAGCTGCTAAGTCCCCATTGTAGAGGTCTACACTGTGCTTCTGTCTGTCTTTGATGAAGGACACACAGGGTTCCCCTTAGATGCAAAGTTTGTGAGTTTTTGTCTCCCTTGTTTGCATATGTTCTCAGGAGGGGCTAGTTCTTGGAAAAGGACACTGTACTTGGAATGGTGAATCTTCAGCAAAAGAGAAGGCATGGATTGACACAGTGATGTCAAAAATGGGTTTAAACAAAGCAGAGATTGTGAGGATTGAGAAGGACAGGGCAGTGTTTAGATCTGTTGTACATATGGTCACCATGAGGTGGCAGTTTTCACTCAACAGCACATAACAATTAATGCTGTGCTAGGTATTACCTCTTTGATTGCTGCCTACCCAAAGGATTCTAGGAAGAGCTGGACACCCAGGGTTGTATGGAGCCTGGAAAACACTCAGGGACTCCTTACCTGTCTCCTCAAGAGCAGCTGGAAGATTTGAACCACTAACCATATGGATAACAACCAATGTATTTAGGGGAATGATAGGTAGTTCGACAATTGAAGGGGTACTGGTAATAGCAGCCATAGATGGTGGTCTTGATGATGAGATCTGCTGAGGTTTTTAAGGCTGGCCTTCAAGAGTTCCTTCAAGCATGTCCCTCTTGGTCTCTGCATCTGAATTCCTCAGTTTGCATAACACAAACGGATTTCTGCCTGAGGGTGTGCATTTTAAGCAAGCTCCCTAAGTGATAGTTGAGAAGTTAATGGTTTTAACCCACTCCTCAAAAAAATCATATTCAAAGAACAAAGCAGTGCTGCTGATTGAGAAAGACCAAATTCACTTATTGCCGCCAAGTCTCAACCCACTCATAGCTGACCCTCCAGCAGATTTTTCAAAGAGTGTAAACGGTACAGCAGGAGAATGGCCAATTTTCTCCATCAGAGCCAGTGAGGGATTCAAACTGTCAGAGAAACACCACCTTTTAGAAAACAACTCCCTATCAACTTTGTTATTAGAGCTCTCTTTTTTTTTTTTTAAATTTATTTTTTTGTGTGCATGTACCGTCAAATCAGATCTGACTGGTACAGGAGGAGATTGTCCCTCCTTCCCCGGCAGAGTATCTGGTGGGTTCGAACCGTGTGCCTCTGGGATTGTAGTTGCAGTTCCTTGCCACTGGGCCACCAGAGCTCCCCTCATAGAGCTCTCTTAAAACAAGAGAACAGGGGATCTGTGTCATGAAATCAGAGAAGAGATGGTCCAGACATGCTATAAAAGCTTTCAAACAGTCTCATTTGAAAAAAAAATTATTTCATTCCTGCTTGAGGTGAACTGTTCCTACTGTTGACTTTATTAATAATTCATATTGACTAAGGGAACTCTGGTGGCCTAGTGGTTTCCAATACAAAGGCTGGAATCCAACAGTTGCCCTGAGGGAGAAAAATGAGCAATCTTCTCCTTTGCAACTTATTGCCTCTGAAAACCCACGAGAGCGTCAGCTGTGAGTCAGCTCTGACTCTATGGTACACAATAAGTAGAGATATCATGTACTAAAAATTTACTCTATGCAAGGTGACTCTGAGAAGAATGGGAATCCCAGAACATTTAAATGTGCTAATGCTAAACCTATACTTGGACCAAGAGGCAGTAGTCAGAACAGAGCAGGGTAACACTGCATGGTTCAAAATTGGGAAGGCTGTACGCCAGGGATGCATCCTGTCTCCATACCTTTTCAACATGTATGCAGAGCAGATTATCCGAGAGGCTGGGCTCTATGAGGAGAATTGTGGCATCAGGATTGGTGGAAGATCTATTAACAATCTGCGTTATGCAGATGACACAACCCTGCTTGCTGAAACTGAGGAGGACCTCATGCACTTGCTGCGAAGGGTCAAGGACTGCAGCCTTCAGTATGGACTGAGGCTCAATGTCAAGAAGACAAAGATTCTCACCACTGGACCAATTGGCAGTGTCAGGATGGATGGTGAAGAGATTGAGATTGTTCACAGCTTCAGTTTGCTCGGCTCCACAGTCAACACTCTTGGCAGCAGCAGTCAGGAAATCAAAAAGCGTATCGCAATGGGAAAGTCTGCTGTTAGGGACCTCTCTAAAGTACTCAGGAGCAATGGTGTCTCTCTGGAGGGTTATCCAATCTAAACCTTCATTTCAGAGGCCATATTAAATACAAGCCCAGAGCAAGGATGATGGTCAAAATACTTAGGAACTTTACTAAACGACAATGTTCAGTTAAATCAAAGAAGTCAGGGCAGAGCATTGGATAAGGGTCTTGGAGAGGGTTTCATAATAGGCCAGGCAACAACATTCAGTGATTGGATGGTGGGGAAATCAAGGCAGTCTAGAAAAGGGGCCAAGTAGCCAAGGAGGTATTAGAGAAGTTACGGAAAAGGCTATTTAGCAATTTAGAGTGGTAAAGAGTTACACTGCCAAATCAAAGACATTTGGTTTGGATCTACCTAACAGATCATGGAAAAAAGATGGGCATTCCTCCCATGTGATTTACAGCTTCTGAAAACCGACTTGTTGGCTATGAGCTGGTTCTGATTCTACAGTACGTAACAAGGTTCTGGTTCTACAGTATGTAACAACACCATTACCATAAAGGTATGCCAATAATATGATCAACAGGCTTAGTCATACCAGTGGGTACTGGCTAATACTTGGCAAGACCAAGAGGAAAAGTGACTTGCCCACAGAAATCAGTGGCAGGACTAGACAATTTCATTTCCAATTCTCTATCACACAGGGATGTGTTTTTTGCTCAAGAGACTGTCTCCTTGTTCTCAGTACTCGGCTGGGTTTCCCATGTGCCTGGTTAACGGAGAGATTAAGATCTTTTTTCCATTTTATTATGTTTTTAAAAGGAACTCTTTATTATAGTAATTAAATATAAAAGTCTGAACATTATAAAACCATCACGTTGGATTAAAGTGGAGATGAGAACTCAGGCTTTCTTGATGGTGGGAGTGCCATAATCAGTTTCTTTCAAATTCCAGAAAATTTTTCAAGAACCTAGGATTGAACCCAGATGACAGCTGATCATGTTATAGGTACCAGATGGTTAAAACATGGGGGGGGGGAGGTGGAATGTTATTTATAAGTGTTTTTAAAATTATGTTTTTTTAAAATTTTTTAATGGTTTTTAAAAATTATGTTTTGATAAACTTGGTTATAATTCTATCCCCACCCCCTCCCATCAGGGACTATGTTACCACTCTGCTCTACAAATAACCCCTTGAACTGTAGCTCCAAAAGAGAAAAGGATAAAGTTAATAGAGATAGAAATAGTGGAGTTACACATTCTAATTTAAAAAACAATGGTGACGGGTTACCAACTCCTATTAACAGAAAGATGGGGAGCACTGTCTAATCCTCCCTTTGTTTTCTTGACAACATAACTGGAAAATAAAAACCAAAACAACCCCAAAATGGAATTGAAGAGACTACCTCCAGATGATTAATATGGCACTGGTGAGAGAGAAAATAGTGACACTATTTTCAGACACTACACAGTGTAGGAACACTACAGTCTGTGTAGGAAATATTTTTTTTTTCTTATTAAAATCTCCAGCAAATTTTTTATTTCAGATATTGTAATCTCCAGCTACAGAATTTCTATTTGGTCCCTTTTAGAATTCTTAACTGTATCTTGATATTCTGGTGATCGTGTGTATGTGTTTACCCACTCTAAATTCCAGGAATTGACAGAATATCAATTGAAATGTTTTACCAAGTGGATACAGTGTTGGAAGTACTTACTGAGCTAACCAACCTATTGGGGAGGGGGGATCCATATTTGGTGCCTATTCCAAAAAAGATCATTAATCATATCACAAACAAGTACAATTTTGCTGACCAATTTAAAAATGACAGGCAATGCATTTGTGGAGATCTGCCAGAAACCTAAGCCAGATTTTGAAGAGAATGTGGAACCGGGGTGAGCTGGTGTCAGATGGATGACGGGTGAAAGCATTTTTAAGGCTGTTGATACTAAGTCTTTATTTTGTGAACCCATGCAGACTTCCTTAGGGATGGTTTCTGTTGATTTGTATTTTTTTTCCTTTGGATGGGTGGCACTTTCCCATTTCTTTTTGTCTTTCAATTTTTGCTGTTGTTGCAGACTGGGAATTTGGAGTTGTGCTACTGTCCCTGCGTGTCTGAATCTACCAGGGCTCTTCAGAAGAATGATGGGCACCCTCTCTCTTGCTGTGTGATGGCAATGAGAAAGAGTATAAATACTCTGAAATCACATTCCCCCTTTCCCCCTTCCCCAGAGTTGGCTCTCATTGGTTTTTTTGTGTGTGTGTGTGTTAGTTGTAAATTTAGGCACTTTTATAAATTATTTTTACATTCATGGTATTCCCTATCTTGTGTGTAATTATTCTGTCTATTTCATTATCTCAGGAGTTAGCCAATAACAGGAAAGAAATTTACTTACAAACGCCTATATTCAGACAAACAAGCAAAAACATTCTTTGTATCTTTTTAAGCTTTGAGCTCCTACTTTCCTTCAGCGCCAAGGCAGAGTAGTCATCAGAACTCTGTCTTGGCATCTCTGTCTGCTTCCACAAAACCCACACATCCACTCACCAGAAGGAAGACAGGGCCCTCTCGGGTCTTTCCTAAGAGTTTTGTGAGTTCAGGGCATGGACATTACATCCTATTTTTTTGCAGCATACTCAGTGACCCTGCTAAGCTCTTATTCTTTGAACATTTTTTTTTTCTTGGCTTCATACTTTCTGAGATTTTTCTTTCTTTTATACTAATTTCTTTACAAACTTCGAATATATTGTTTTTCCCAAAAGATTCTCCCCATTTCCTTCACCTCCCTCACCCATCGAATTGTGCATCCCTATGGCTAACACCCCCCACCCCTTCACATCCTCACCCCTCTGCTTCCACCCTCCCCTCCCTGTCTTGGATCCTCATACTCATTCTACAATAACGGTTTTATACTGTATTTGTTCTTGTGGGACTGAGTTAGTTCACTCAGCATAATGTTCTCCAGTCCATCCCAAGTTACGTAGTAATTTACAAAATCATTACTCTTGCGTACTGCATAGTATTCCACTGTGTGAATATACCACAACTTCTCAATCTATTTGATTGTGGGTGGACAGCTTTCTGAGATTTTGGTTCTATCAGTTGCTCGTCTCATCCATAGTCCATTTCCCAGGTGGGCATGTTGTTACAGCCATTGTTGCCAATGAGTCTAAACTAACTCACAGCTGGCCCTCCAGCAGGGACGATGATACACTGTATGGGTAAGATTGCATATCTTGCTTCCCTGGAGCAGATGGTGGATTTGAACAACCTGCTTTGAGTTGGCAGTGCAACTCCGTACCCACTCGGTCAACTAAGGTCAGCCACTGCAAAATTTTCTCAGGGAGTTACCAGATGGGTCAAAATACATAGAACAATCCATTTAAGCTCCCTGGTACCAAGAAATTGTACCAGTTGAGACCATGTGTTTGTGTAACATGGTAGCCAAACCGACAAAAATACCACAACCTTATCATCAAAACTCAGGTGCTCCTCTTTTCATCTTTGAATAAGCTCTTGGTTGCTCAAAGTTTTGGATTTGAGTCCAGAGTTCCAAAGATGTTTAACTGTCACTCTTTACCAGTTAATGGTGCTTTCAGGGTAGGGACAAATTGTTATCTTGCTCCACCATCTTATCTGACATCACTTTCTGTGCAAGAAAGATCCTGAACCTAAAGACACCATGACTGGTTTTAGAAGGAGTTGCCAGGGCATTTGATCATTAAAAAAAAAAAGAGCTTCAGGCAAAAGTTAGAACACTACTCCAGAGAGTCTTCTGATTCCAATTTAGAATTCTCTAACTTAAGCCAAGCCAAAATCCATAACCATAGTTTCAATATCAACTCATAGCAACTCTATAGAAATTTCTACAGAGTTTAAAATGCTTGCCTAAAGCTCGGGGTAGAAAGAAGGGAGTTTGAAACAGTCAGGGTTGCCGCTCTGTAAAGTGTGAAATAAGTATATTTGTTTGGTTATTTATTTATCTACCTAAAAATATCAGAATATTCAGTTGAAAGGTTCAAGAGTCTAATGGTGGGCACTGGATCAGGATATAGTTACAGAGTCCTGGGAGACTAAGGGTCTCGGCCAAGGCAGGAACTTACAAGTACATGAGGCCCTGGTAGATGAAGAGTCTAGCTGGCAGAGAATGTGAGGCGAGTGTTCCTCCTGGCTCAAGATGAGAATGAAAGAATGCCATGGCTATCTAGAAGGGGGTATTTGAAAACATGAACTCCACTTTGAAAAGGAGCAAGGGCATTAACTTTACTGCAACTCAACAGACTAGAAGCCTCACTTTTGAAAATCTTTCCAAGCATCTCAGATCATCAGTCAGGTTTTGAAACCACTGCAGCAGATACCTGGCAAAAGAGGAACAGGAGTTTGACTATTCCTCAGTGGCCCTGAAGCTCTGCGCAAGGAATCATTGAAATTTTGCTGAGGCAGGAACCTGAATCATGAATGATGCAAGGCTGGGGTGCAAATGAGTCACCAGCGGACGGCCACGCTGCATCCACAGCCCACGTCATCACTCCCACGTTAGCCACTACGCAGTCTTGTATTCCGGGGAACATTGCCTCAAAAGAGCTGAAGCAGTCACTCTTTATCACAATTTATTTGGTATATATAGGATGCCATTGTGGCTTTTCTGGGATATAAGATTTGAAAAAAATATTAAATGCTTTTCCTTTAAGCCACATCCCACAGCATTCATCTTGAAAATATCACTTAATTTTTTTTCAACCCACACTTATTTTTCTCTTATTTATTCCTTCTAAACCACACATTTACTGTTCAATTATATGGTGCAGTATACTATCTAATCGTTGCTCTATATGTATTTGCTTTGCTTTCTCATGCATTTATTGATCCATTAATACAGTTTTGGTCTTACTTTCTTTACCTATACTTGGTAACACACACAACAAAGAACTCTATCAGGTTCCATTTTTGGGTATGTGGATGGATGTGTGCAGTGATAACAAGCAATTTTTAGGGAAATGTATATTTTAAAGTATAAATAGATTTTGGGCTACATTTTATTTTCACTGAGGGAGACTGAGCCTTACTGTTTTCAAAATTACTCCATTTATCTCAAGAAAGCTGTTCAGAGGTCAGATTTTGAGGATCACTATTGCAGGATCAATGGTCTGGTACAGTTTTCCAGAAATGTAAGAATTACTTTGGGGAGCCAGATGTTGGAGCCAGAAAGCAGTGAAAATTCCAAAGTCATAAACAAAAGATTCTGACATAATTGGTCCAGGAGGGGACTAAGATGACTCTGACACAAGTGATACCTGTCTCAAATTTGAGAACTACCCCTCCAAATATCAACACACATTCATTAATAGATTATTAGAAGATAATCACATCCTGAATTTGACCGCAGACAATATTTTCCTTCTTCCTACTTCTTCTAGGAGCTCTGGTGGTCTGGTGGATAAGGAATTGTGTTGCTCACCCAAAAAGCATGTGGTTTTAATCTACCAGCTTCTCAAAAAAAAATATATATATTATAAACACTCTCCTCCTGTGTGGGTTACTACCTCTGAAAGCCCAACGGAGGTACAGCTATGAATTGGCTCTGACTTGAAGGCAACGAGTTGAGTTTTGAGTAGACTCTAGAGGCAACTCTTGAGTTGAACACTGGCTGTGCCACATACACAATATTAAGTAAGATGCACCTTTGAGACACCAGTTCTTGACATATAGTACATTTTTTAACAAACAATAGTTATTTTAAATAGCTATTGCATGCTATCTTGGAAGGAGGAGTGGCATCCACTTCCATAATAGCTTGCCTCCGGAAACCCTATGGACCTGGAGAGAGGATGAAAGGCACCCAAGCATCGAGGACTCTCCTTCATAGGGTCACTATGAGTCACCTGCGACTCGGCGGCACTTAACAACAATAACATCAACATAGAGAGAGAGATCAGCTGGCCCAGTGGACAGAAAGCGATGCTGCCAAGACAAAGGTGGGTGACTTTTAATCCACAGCCCTTGGGACTGTCTTTCATTGTTTTTGTTCAGACATTCCTCTAGGTCATACAGCCCTGGTGTAAAAGTTGCCATACAGTGGTAACTTGTGGTTGCCGTGAGGCTGAACACTGTGACACTGATGTGTAAAATGCATTAATGGTTGGTTACCCAATGCGGACAGAGAGTGGGGTGGAGCTCCCCGATTAAAACAAGCTTGGAAGGAGGAGTGGCATCCACTTCTGTAATACCTTGCCTCTGGACACCCTATGAACCTGGAGAGGATAAAAGGCACCCAAGCGT
>NW_006399767.1:9596357-9608361 GCF_000299155.1 Elephantulus edwardii | reverse complement strand
GCAGCAGCACAATAGTGGTAGGAGCCTTTAGCACACCACTCTTAAAGGATAGGTCAACTTAACAAAAATGCAGAACAATTAAACCTACAATTAGCCAACTTGACCTCATATGTGTATTCAGTGTACTGTACTTAATTAAAACTCAATTTACTCCTTTTCAAGTGCACATGGCACATTCTCTAGAATAGGTAATATATTCGTACACAAATTAAACCTCAAAAAATTAAAAAACACTGAAAGAATACAAAGTGTATTTTCAGACCCCAGTGCCATAAAACTAGAAATTAGTGTCAAAAGGATAAAGAACAAAACCCACTCATATGGAAGCTAACAAACACCCAGCTAGAGCATTACTGAGGTATGTTGTTATTGTTAGGTGCCATTGAATCATAGATGACTCACAGCGACCCTATGAATGAAAGGCCAGAGCATTGTTTGTACATAGAGTTGCCGGAGGCAAGCCATTTCAAAGTGGATGCTGCTCCTCCTTCCAGGCTTGTTTTAGTTGGGAAGCTCCAGCTAACACTGTCTACCATGGGTACCCATTACCACATTTGGCACATCAGTGTTCTATTTTTCAGCATCCACGAGTTACATCTGTACAGCAATGCACAGACCAGTGCCATACCACCTAGAAGAATGTTTGACAGGAAAACAATCTGAACCTGGCCTGAGGGCCACAGATTAAAATCAGCCACCTTTGGTTTGGTAGCATAACTTTCTATGCACTAGGCCAATGTAACTCATTCTATGTCGTCATACTGAGGTATAGAAAAATAAACAATGAAATTAAAAGTTTCCCTTAAACTCTACAATCTCTATAAGAAAGGAAATGATAAGAACAAGGCTGAAATAATGCGATAGAAACCAGGAAAACAATGGAAACTGTTAAGACCAGGAGCTGGTTCTTTTAAAGGGTCAATAAAACAGAGAAACCTTTGGCAAACTTAACAGAAGAAAAGAAAGAAAAGCTACATCACAGCAGAATCAGCTGAAATTAAATTGATAATAATATAATATTATGAAAAGCAGTACTCTGATAAATTTGAAAACCTAGAGAAAATGGGTGAATTCCTAGAAACAAGCTACTCAGACAGATATGGACAGTTGTGTAACACTTGAACAGATCCATGGAAAAGAAGAAACAGAGTGATCATAAAAAGAGTCCAAAAGTTCTGGCTCAGAAGAATTCATGGCTAAATTCTACTAAACATTCAGAGATGAATTATCACCAATTATACTTCATTTATTTATAAAAACAGAAAAAGAGGGAACACTTCCAGGGCTATTCTAGGCAACAACTAACTATAACTTGAATGCCAAAACCAGTCAAAACATAGCCAATAAAGAAACTACAGACCCATAACTCTCATGAACATAGATGCAAAAATTCTTTAACAAAATCCTGGTCAATAGAATCCGAGTTGTTGTTATGTGCCATCGAGTCGCCTGCGACTCATAGCGACCCTATGTACAACAGCCCTAAACTCTGCCCTATCCTGTGCCAGTCTCACCATCTTCAACACACCTACCACCATTAACCCAGTCACTGAATCAATCCATCTCATCAAGGGTTTTCCTCTCCTGCGCTGTTTCTCCACCCTCCCAAGCATGACGTCCCTCTCCAAGGACTGGTCCCTCTTTGAAACATGTCCAAAGTTTGTCAGATGAAGCTTCAGAATCCTTGCCTCCAAGGAGCAGCCTGGCTTCACCCTCTCCAGGATGAATCTGTTTGAATTCAGGTTAGTACATAAAAACATTAATCAATTCATAGCAGATATGCGAAGATGGTTCAACATAAGAAAAACAATCCATATAATTTATCACATTAACAAAGCAAAGAATGAGAAGCATATGATCCCAGAAATCAATGCAGAAGGCCTTTGATAAAATCCAACACGTTCCTGATTAAAACACTCAGTAAAATAGGAAGAGAATTTCCCCAACATGGTGAACGGTACATATGCAAAACCAAGAGCCAGTATCATTCTCAATGGAGAAAGACTAAAAGCATTCTCTTTGTGAACAGACCTAGATAAAGAAGCCCACCTATTACTACTAGTTCTGTTCAATATTGTATTGGAAGTATTTTCTAGACAAGAGCAGGAAATGAGAGGCATCCAAATTGGCAGAGATGGTAAAACAGTCAGACTATGCAGGTAATATGATAGTGTTCACAAAAAAAGCTCAAAGACTCCAAAAACAGCTGTTATAAATAGTAGAAAAAATTAATAGAATGGCAGGATATAAGATCAATATATAAAATTAACAGATATATCAACAGTAGCAAAGAAAACACAGAAAAGAAAATTAAGAAAGCAATACCATTTATAATCATCAACTACAAATGGAGATACTCGGGAATAAAACTAACTAGAGACACAAAAGACCTTTATAAGGAAACTACAAAACACTACTGTAGAAAAAAAGACAAGACTTAATTGAATGGAAAAATATTCCACATTCATGTTTAAAAAAGATTCAACAGAGTGAAATGACAATTCTACTAAGAGCAATCTACATGTTTAATGAAATCCAATACAGCTACCAGACCCATTTTTCAGAGATAGAAAAGACAATTGACAAGTTTATTTGGGAAGAAAAGAGACCCTGGATAAGTGAAACATTTCTGAAAAATAAAAATGAAGTGGGAGGCATAACACTCCCTAATCTCAGAACATATTATACAGCCAGAGTAACCAATACAGCACGGTATTGGTACAATGACAGATACATAGATCAATATGAAAGGATCAAGAACTCAAAGTTTAACCCCTTTACCTATGGTAAACTAGAATTAGATGGCTATCAAATGAGGAAGGACAAATTTTTCAACAAATGATGCTGACAAAACTGTTTATCCAGGTACAAAACCTGAACTAGGATGCACATCTCATACTATACATAACTATCAACTCAAGGTGGGATGTAGGGGTAAAAGGTTTTACCTAGGGGTAAAACTCAAAACCATAAAAACTTAAGAGACAAAATGGGACCAAACTTTGAAGCCACAGCCTATGCTGTGTATGTTATTATGTTATGTGCCATTGGGTTGACTATGACTCATAGAGGACCTATGAATAATAGATCAGAAACTTGCCTTCTCCTGAGCCAACTTCACTGTCTCGGACACACGTGACCATATTGCCACAGTCACTGTGCCAGTCCATCTCAAGTGGGGCCTTCCTCTTCTGCACTGACCTGCTACCCTTCCAAGCATGGTGTCCTTCTCCAAGGACTTGTCCCTCTTGGTGACATGCCTAAAGCATGAGAGATAGTTAGATGTTTGCAAATAGAGCCAGAATTACACATCCAGGAGAAGATAACATAGATGAATGGGATCTTCTAAAAATTAAGTCCCTGTGTGAACCAAAACCTTTTTTCCAAAAGGGTGAAAAGGAAACCTACAGACTAGAGAAAAGTGTTTGGTAATGACATCTCAGACAAGGGTCTCATAATGAAAATTGACAGAATCCTATAGAGCCTTCACAAGAAAAAGACTGATAACCCAATTACAAAATGGGCAAAAGACATGGAAAGATTTTTCACAGAGGAAGACATTCAGATGGCCAACAGATGAAGACATGTTTAGAATCACTCCAAATCAAAACAACAATGACATACAATCTTATTACAGTAGCAGTAGCAAAATTTAACAGGGCAGCAAGCAGTAACTTTTGGAAAGGATGTGTAGAGACTGGAACTCTCATGCATGATGGTGGGATTTTAAAATGGTACAACCACTTGGAAAGCATTGGGCATTTCTTCCAAAAGCTGAACATTGAAATCCCATATGATCCAGCTTTTCTACTGTTAGGAATATACCCCAAGGAAAACAGAACTGAGACACAAACAGGGTCTTGTACACCTATGTTCATAGCAGTGTTATTCACAGTAACAAGAAAATGGAAACAGCCCAGATGGCCATAAAAAAACTAATGGAATGAGAAATTATGATATAGGTACATTCAACTAATTGAATATGACCCTGCACTAAACAATAACAATTTTGCTCCTTGAAGGCAAGGATTCTGAGGCTCCGTCTAACATACTTTGGACATGTTGTGAGGAGAGACTGGTCCTTGGAGAAGGACATCATGCTTGGGAGGGTGTAGGGACAGCGCAGGAGGGGAAGGCCCTCTATGAGGTGGGTTGATTCAGTGACTGGGATAATCGGGATGGGAGTGTCAGAGAAAGTGCGACTGGCACAGGATAGAGCAAGGTTTAGGGCTGTTGTACATAGGGTCGCTATGAATTGCAAGTGACTCGATGGCACATAACTACAGCAACAACTATATAACACGGACAAGTCTAGAGAGCATTGTACTGAGTGCAGTAACTCAAACTCAGAAGGACAAATACTTTATAAGACCATTATTGTGAAAACAGAAGATTAACTAGTAAGATGTATATTAAATTCTGAAAAGGGGTAGGGAATGGGAGCTATGGGGTAAAAAATGGGGGTTGGGAGCAGAAATGACAAAGGTAGTAGAGTTTGGTGGGCGGATGTGGGGGGTGGTTAAGGAATTAGGAAACATGCAATGAGGATCTAAAAAGTCGGGGTAATTGTAGGTATAGATCAATGCTGGTTAATTTTATAAAATACAGAGTATATGAATGTGTGAAGCACAATATGAACTACACATTCAGAACACATGAAACAAATTCAACGTACATGAATACAACACAAGGTAAATTAACATTGTATGTAAACCAAAATTAAATTAAATCGTTTTTTTAAAAAACACAAACCACAGCCAGGCAAAAAGGCCCTTTAATTTTTGTGGTCACCTAGGAAATGGCTGGCAGAACCTTCTGTTAGACCATGGAAGACATGGAGATGATATAATCTTTGTAGACATGGAGCTTTCCACAAAAGGGAAAGTAACAGACAAGAAAAACAAACAAATTAGCACCAGGCCCTCCTCTGACTTGGGTGCTAAGTAGCCACAGCCTCTGCTGGCATCGGGGCAGAAAGTGATTTTTATTTAACCTTTCAAAGAAGCACAGTTTCCATTTCCTGGAGCCTGGTTCTGAACACTGTAAGGCACTCTGGGAAGGAAGATGCATCAGATTCTTAACCTAAAAGGATTTATTTAACATGCATGTAATATTTTTATCATTTCTCACTGTGCCCCTTGAAGCTCCCCCAAATGTGTATGTTGTTCTTGACTGCCATTGAATCCTCACCGACCCATAGCTGGTTTTCAGACACAGTTAATTGAATGGGAAGAGATCCAAATGAATCTACATCCTCTTTTTTGGATTAGGAGTCCCTGGAATTAGTGTACTGGGCTTGTTAACTGAAAGGTTGAGAGTTTGAGTCCACCAGAGGCTCCTTGGAAGAAAGATTTGTCCATTTACTTCTGAACAAACAGCTACTGAGAACACTGTGAAGTGAAGTTCTTTTTGCCACATATGGAGTTACCATAAATTGGAATTGAGTCAATGGCAAGTGGTAATAATAACTCTTGAGTTAAGCCAATCTTCTCCTCAAACTACTTTATCTGTCTTGGGAAAGCATTATTAGAAACTTGAACTCCATTATAAGACCCCCTTCCATTTCACACCTTCTGATGGGATTTTTTTGGCCTAGAATCCTTTCAATGAAGTAAAATATTTATGATACTTAAGTATGCACACAATTAATATGCCTTTGCTGTAAAAAAAATTAATCTCTTTAGGGGAAATGCAAAGTCAAATCATGAGTGCTGCAGAGGTGTATTTTGGAGTCTGGCTTGAAGCTTCTTTTTATAAGTTATTTGGAAGGAACATCATACCCTTGGCAGACTGTAGATTCTGTGAGCCATGGCAGCTCCCAGATCTGTTTCCTTATCTGTAAGATGAAAATAGTAATTTTTCCCCTCCCTACCTTATGGTTTATTAAAATAACCAGAAAAGTTATTGGATATCAAAGTACTTTGTAAATTGCAAAACACCATAGATATTGAGAACAGGAACACTCTTCATCCTCCTATTTCTAATCACCACTAAAGCAGCCATTGAATTGATGCCAAGTCATGGCAACTTCTGGGGTATCAGAGTAGAACTGGGATCCTTATGATATACAAGTACTGATTTCTTATTGTAGATAACCAGGATTATTTTCTACGGTGCCTCTAAATGGACCTGAATCTGCAATCTCTCTATTAATGGCCAAGCACATTAACAAAATGCTCTCGTTGTTGTTGTTATGTGCCGTGGAGTTGCTCGTGACTCATAGGGACCCTATGTACAACAGCTCTGAACCCTGCTCTATCCTAAGCCAAACTTATCATGTTGACACACCTACCACCATTACTCCAGTCACTGAGTGAATCCATCTCATCAAGAGTTTCCCTCTCTCGGGCTATTCCTCCACCTTACCAAGCAGTATGTTCCTCTCCAAGGACTGGTCCCTCCTTGCAACGTGCCCAAGATATGTCAGACCAAGCTTCAGAATCTTTGCCTCTGTGGAGCAGCCTGGTTTCACACTATTCTAGGACAGACACTGTTAGAAACTCCAATTACTGTCCTCTATAGACTTACTCTTTTACCTTCTTGAGGGAAAGAGGCTGTCTTACATTTAATTATTTATCAGATGAATGTATTTTTGAGAGTTTTTCCATAATACAATTTAAATACAAATACAGGTATATTTTTGCCTCCCATTGTCCTCTCTCTGCCCTCCATTCTACACCTGCAGCCACAGAGTAGGGACAGGGAGGAACTGCATATACTGTGAAAGGCTATTTATAAAGTAACAATAAAAACTGGCCAACTAAAACTAAGCAGGAGAAAGAAGTAAATATAGCAGGGTGACTTTTGAAGAGTGTGCCAACCTCTCTTGAAGTCATGCTTCATCTCTTGTGAGAACTCCTCCCACTGAGGAATGCCAGGCACCAATAAGCAAAGAATGGTGTTAAAGGAGAGAAGGCAGCTTCCTGGATGCGTGAACACCGCCTGCAGTCTACCTATAAGACTGATTTGGAGGTGACTCACCTTCTCTATCCCCATGTCAACCCCTTTTAAATATTCTAACATCAGAAGAATAAAGACTGGAAAGATAAGTAAGAATTCTTTCTATATTAAAATATACTAGAAAAATTATCACCATTCCTGAGGAAACAGAAAAAGTGGAGTTGAGGAAGAAAGAACCATTCTTATACTATTTTCAAGACTCAAATTCAGCTCAAGTTGTTTACTTCTAGATTCTTCTTTCATTCCAAAAGTTTATCTTCCTTGTAAACTAATATTCATTACATCACTAATCATAATCACTAGAAAGTAAAACATCTTAAATTCTATAAACAGATAGATGGATACACAAAACGTGGCATATACATACTATTGTTGTTGTTGTTGTTGTTGTTAAGTGCCGTCAAGTCGCAGGCGACTCATAGCGACCCTAATAAAATCCCAATACATGGTATGACATTGATGGATGCTGAAAACATTATATTGAGCAAAACAAGTCAGTCACAAAAGAACAAATAATGTATAATTCCATTCACATGAAGCAGGTAAAAGTTATTAGTGTTTAGCAGGCACAAGGTGAGGGAGAAAGGAAGACTTGTTACCTAGGTAGTCATAGCATATGGTTAATGGTGGTGAAGTAATTCTTTAAAAAAACCCCAAAATGATAGTGGTTCTAGTTCCATAACAAGATGACCATAATCAATATCACCGAACTGAATATGTAGAAGTTTTTGGGATGGCAGATACTTTGAGGTACTTAGAACTATACTTATTCATTTTTGTTCTATGCAGTTGAGTCAGAACTAACTGATAGCTGGCCATCCAGTAGGTTTTCAGAGGCTGTAAAGTGCATGGGAGGAGGTTACTCATCTTTCTCCCATAGAGCACCTGGTAGATCTGAATGAACTGCATGCTTTTAGGTTGGCAACTCCTTAACTCTAGGCTACTTCACTCCATATTTACTTTTAGATTCATCTATTGATATTTATTGATTATTATTGATATTTAGTTGATTGAGAGCTATAATACCAAAAAATGTAGGTATTTTGGCCTAAAAAGGTAAGCTTTTCTTTGCTTTGGGCAGTGTGTCCCTTGAGCTAGTCTTGTTCCTTATTCTAATTCTAAGGACACTGGCTCTTTAACTGATACCAGCTACATTGCAAATTCCATGAGAATAAAGCCTGTGTTATTGCATTCTCAGTGCCTAGCACTGGGTCTTAAAGGAAGTAAATTCTCGACAAATGTAAAAATGAGTGTAACATTGGACTTGAGCTAGTTAATTTGCTTTCTTCTTAACCTGAAACTTCACAATTTTCTAAAACATGTACAATAGCAAAGCTCAACAGGGCAGCAAATAGTAAATGCTGGTGAAGTTATGGAGAGATTGGAACTCTTATTCACTGCTGGTGGGAGTGTAAAATGGTACAGCTACTATGGCTGGTGGTCTGGTGCTTTCTCAAAAATTTGGAAATAGAAATATCATTTAACACAGCATTTCCACTGCTGGGAATATATCCTAAAGGAAACAGAGCCACAATTCAAACAGATGTGTGCACATCTGTTTATTGCTATGTTAATGACAATAGCAAAGAGATGGAAGCAACCCAAATGTCCATCAACAAACAAATGGATAGAAAAACTGTGGTACATCCACACAATGGAATACTATGCAGCACTGAAAAACAAAGAACTTGTAAGACATTATACAACATAGGTGAGGGAGGACATTATGCTGAGTGAAATATCTCAGTCACAAAAGGACAAATACTGCATAACACTGCTCTTAGAAAATAGAACAGACATGGGGAGGTTGGGGAGAGAACAGGGAAAGTGTGGATAGATAAAGAACACTGCATTAGAACAGATGAGGAGAAGAATTGTCTGAAAGGAAAATAGGATTAGGCATTATATGTAGTAAAACAATCTGGAACAAAGGTGCATTCTGTAGTTAGCTGGGGGATAGGCAAGAAGGTAAGAAAATATACAACAATTTAAAAAATAAAAAGTACTTTAAAAACCTCCACACATAGATGGGAACTTGACAATTTAAAGCAGAACTATTTCTATCATGAGGCCATGAATCTGGGGAAACTGGAAGCACGTAGATGAGCTGAAGGGCACTTGTAAAATGCAATAATACAGAAGAAAATGCACCAGGGAAATCTAGACTTGTCATCTCATGTCCTTTAGTCCAAGGCTCTAAGACAGTTGGACAACAATGTTCTTCTTCTCCTACGTTGACCAGTACAGACAAGGACCCATTTTAGATTGTGCTCATCCTGTTTCTCTAGGTTGGCATACAACCTACAGAAGCTGCAATGAAATAGAAAGAATTTTCTTTTTTTAAACAGAATCAAAATTGGGACTGTACTGAGTCACAAATGGGATTATAAGAATCTTCCTAATCTTGGCGACAGTTGAGAAATCCAGGAGGAAATGCAAGATGTCCTGAGGAGGATATGATTCGTTGCAAATTTGTCTGCTATTGAGGGACACCCGCCTATAATGCTGTATTCTTAATATTATGCACTAAATTGAATATAAAGACAATGAGTGCCATATGCATATGCCTTTCCATGGTCAGTGTGTAAAGCAGAAAAAGTCTTCATTTTCATCAGGTCTTTAATTTATGAAGAGTAGAAAAACAATAAAACTGAGGACCATTTAATGGAAATCAGGAAATATAAACATTTCTTTTAAAACTAAGGAAAAATTGCTAACTTGAAAGATACTTCTGCTAGCTATAGCTAATTATCCACATATCCTTCACTTATTATTCCTTTGACTAACAGTATCTCTGCCTCAAATTTTACTTGGCAACGTGGTTGCTCATCTAAAGACTCCACTTTCCATCTCCCTTTGCAAATGAGTATTGCCAGGTGATTAAGTTTAGGTCTATACAATGTGAAGTAAAGTAATACATATACCCCAGTTACCGTTAAGGTGTAATAATAATAATAATAATAATAATAATAATAATAAAGCAAGGAAGAAAGAAAAACTACTTCCATCTTATGTAAGGTATTGCATTTTTGTATTTCATATTATAGTGGTTTAGCTCATGCTCCAATACAGAATTTTGTTAAATCACCCTGGGGATATGCAGAAGGCCAGGAGCTAATGCAAAGTAGAAATGTTTTTCAAGTTCATAGATGGAATCAATACTGTGATATCTTGTGCATCATAAACATCATACTCACCATTCTAAGTTAATGCCAAGATGTTAAGAGATAAGAAAGAGAAAATGTAGAAAGACTAGTTGGAGTGAGACTTACAGGCAGCCCCTTTGTCTATTCTCAGTTTATTGGTCTATTGGGTGATAAATGGAACTTTGCAGCATTTGAACTTTATATGAACTCTCTCTCCCTTTCTCATAATAGTAATTACTTCCCCCAACCCCCAAAATAGTCACAGTTGTCCTTAAATTAGATACGGATTATTATTCCAGGACAATTTTAAATATTAATAAATCTTTGTGCCTAAAATAATAAAGAAAATAATGGAAAAATCTATTTTGAAAATCCAGGAAATGTGTAGGGGGAAATGAATCATTAGAATGATATTAATATGGGCCTGTCAAGTTAATAGGTAGCAGTGGAAGATCTATGCCTAAAAATATGAAGATGAAAGCCTGAGAGAAAGAATTATATTTTACCCAGTCAACAGAAGTATGGAGAAATATAATGGAAAGAGAATTTAAGTTAGATTACTTTAGGGAAAAGGATGAAATTTTTGAGTGAAGTCTGGAATCCTCATTTAAATTCATAGGAAATCATAAAATTGATGCTCCCCCACCCCATGACAGAGAAGCACAAGAAAAATAAGCACAATAGGACTGGTTTACAAAGCACTGCCAGGTATTTGTGGCTCAATTACTATCTGAATTTCATGGATAAGCTGAAGGCCCAGGAGTTGAAGGAGTCAAGAATTTTAGAGAGATATGACAGGTAATTTGTGGAAGTCTTGAAAAGAGCTGAGAAGAACAAAAACAAGTCCGGTGCCTTTTACGTCAACTCTGACTTGGAGATGACCCATTTGCCTGAGGAGAATCACATTCCCTAGGGTTTTCAATGGCTGAGCCTTCTGCAGCAGAACGACAGTAAGTACTTCTGGGTACACGTGAACATCTTTCTTGGTTAGCAATGAACATGCTGACTGTTTGCACCACCCAGGGATGTGAGGAGCTTCAGCGGTGAAATCAGAAGTAGATATTTCATCAATGCCTTCCTATCTTAAAAACTTAGCTGAGTCCCGCTGAACTGAACAACATTAAATAACATAAACTCGGGGTTTTGTTTCCTTTTTCCCTTTGGCACTTTAGCTTTTTAAAATAAAAGCAAGAAGGTTGGGGAAAAGGGAAGGAGTGCCAAAAGAAATTAAGAACTCAGTGAGTCTTGGTTATCTTGAATAGCAAATGGCGTGCGTTGAGGGAGCTTTGGCACAATATCAGGCCCAGTGAAGAGGACCAAGCTGCCTGCAAAGCTAGGGAACCAGATGTCAGTAGCTTGAGGGATGTCCCATTACAGGCACTGCTGTGTTTTGATTAAAAGCACACAACACAGTTGAAAGGAAACCAGATTTTCAGAGTTAACTGCAGAGTTGCAGTTACTTTGCAAGCCCTCTTTCCATCAATGTCTTTTAAGGTCACGATACATGTCCCTGTAATGCAGTTGTGCTGCACTTTGTTTACGCTTATAAATAAGCTCATAACAGCATATATATTGTATTTAACCATTAGGCCTCACTAGTCATTAAGGAGAGGATTTAAGTGGAGAACAACAGTTTAAATAGATGAACATATGCAAAGGCACAGAGCTATCAATGAGTAGACAACATTCAGAACCCACAAATAGCTCAGATCTTCCCAGATGCTTATTATTGTTGTCATGGGCCGTTTTAATGGATTCAGACTTACAGAGACTCTGGAGGGTAGGACATATATTCTCCATAAGGCTTTTTAGTCTCTAATTTTTATGGCATCAATTCTTCTTCTATCCTCCTTGGTCATTGTCCAACTCTCTGATGCATAACAAGTGATTGCGAAGAC
>NW_006399767.1:9580035-9596257 GCF_000299155.1 Elephantulus edwardii | reverse complement strand
ACGGCACTTAACAACAACAACAACAACCTTGCATACTATGCATCTCTTCTTATTGCTAGATGGGGAAAGAGTATAAAATTCACCATGAATGTAATATTTTTACACGTTAGTACACATTTCCAAAGATACTAGCAGACATATAAGAAACAGAAACCATCACATTTCCTTTTGGCCAGGAGAAAGCTGATTTCTCTGAGTCACAATGGTAATATGGGTATGACTTTTAAGAAGTTAAAAATATGCACAAGACTTCTGTAAAGTTAAGAAAATTTTGGATTAGAGTCTACTTTCTGATCCAACAGTTTCTCTCTGGGACTGATTGATATTGGTAGACTTAGGCAGAGAAAAAGCACTTCAAAAACAAAGAGAGGAAAGAGGGTATATAGTGGCACTGGGAGCTGCTTCTGTCTCCCCTGGCAAGAAAGTGCATCAGCTAGGAGAAACCTGGGTGATTGCTATGCCATGTACTAGCAAGGATAGTTAAAAGACTTTAGGAGAAGTAGGCCACACTCAGTTGGGATTCCCTCAGGGCTGTGATGCAGACCATAGAGGACTTTAGGAAAAGCAAGCTTTCCTTCTGCACAGAATCAGAAAGGACTTCTAGTAAAGTGAGCCGCCCTCCCCTGTAAAGGGAACACATTTAGTTTGCAACTAAACAATAGTATCATAAAGATAAGGAACTATCTATGCAACATCCTATGCAGACACAAGAGAAGTAGTTTTAACACAAACCAAGAAGATGTCACACAATGTCGAGAAAGCAATAGGTGGCTTCAAACATTGTGTAAAACAGAACAAACCTTCTTCGAAAAAAAAGCAGATCAGATTGTAATGAATACCTGAGAGACAAGGAGGCAGAAGAAAATATATATATTAACATGGAGTTATATGAACAGCGACTGAAGAAGTTACAAATGATGGGAGAAAGAATTGAAGCCATAAATAATGTGAATACTTTGGAAACAGGGAAGCAGAAGAAATATATTGATAAGGAAGAAACGAACAACAACTGGAGAAAATTTAAATGATGGAATAATGAATTGAAACTATAAATGAAAAGGTACAAAATTTTTAAAAAGATTACAAGGGTACAGACAAAACAATTCTGGTAATAACAGAAATGCTTGAAAATGCAATCCAGAAAATTAAGACTGAAATGACAGAAGTTTCCAACATGCCAGAGATGCAGAACGGAAGAGATAGAACAGAGAATTAGCAAGCTTTAAGATAAAAACCTCAATGGGCACATACCAGAAGAAATAATAGGGAGGAGACAGAAAGAAAATGAGGACAACATTAGAATCATGTAGTATAACACCAAAAGGAACAACAAACATGTGTTTGCAGTTCTAGAACAAGAGGTGAGGAGGTAGGGAAAGCACTGAGGAAATTGTGGAAGATGTACTAGAAGAAAACTTCCCATGTATCATGAAGAACAAGAAATCCACCATTCAAGAAGCTCAGCAAACCCCAAACAGACGAGACCTCCTGAAAAAAATCAAATCATATCATGGGCAAAATCTCCAAAAACAAGGATAAGGATAGAATACTAAAAGCAGCAAGGGAAAATGAGTCATCTACCAATGATAATCAATTAGAGTAACTTCTAATTTCTCAGCAGAAACCATATGAGAAATAAGACAATGGGATGGTATATTCATTAGGCTGAATGAAAACAATTGCCAGCTGAGAATCCTGTATCCAGAAAAGGTGTTGATCAAAATATGAAATAAAAAAAAATATGAAGGAGAGAATTTAGGTCATATGTAGAAAAGCTGAAATTTAGGAAATTGGAGAAAATAAAACAAACCCTACAAGAAATACTAAAGAAAGTCTTTCACACAGAGACAGCAAAAGAAAGTGGATAGACCATAGTAACTAGAAAGAAAAGAAAAAGAAACAAAACAAAATGGCAACAATAAAACCTAGCCTATCAATATGGATTGAAGTTCAATATCAAGAAAACAAAGATTCTCACCACTGGACAGATTGGTATTATGATAGATGGTGTAGAGTTTGAGATTGTTAACAGCTTTAGTTTATGTGGCTTGACAATTAACACTCTTGGTATCGGCAGCCAGGAAATCAAGAGATTAATTGCATGGCTGTCAGAGACCTCGCCAGAGTACTGAAGAGCAATGATGTCACTCTGTAGACTGAGGTGCATCTAGTCCAGGCCATAGTCTTCACAGTTACTTGTTATGCATCAGAGAGTTGGACAATGACTAAGGATGATAGAAGGAGAATTTATGTCTTTGAGCTGTGGTGCTAGAGAAGAGTATTGACAATACCATGGACTGCTAGGAAAACAAACAGATTTGTCCTGGAAAGGGTTAAACCAGGTGGCTCCTTGGAGACAAGGATTCTGAGGCTCCGTCTAACATACTTTGGACATGTTGTGAGGAGAGACCGGTCCTTGGAGAGGGACATCATGCTTGGGAGCGTGGAAGGACGGCGCAGGAGAGGAAGGCCCTCTATGAGGTGGATTGATTCGGTGACTGGGATAATTGCAATGGGAGTGTCAGAGACAGTGCAATTGGCACAGGACACAGCGGAGTTTAGGGCTGTTGTACATAGGGTCGCTATGAGTCGCAAGTGACTCGACGGCACATAACAACAACAACAACAAACACATCTTTTAATTTTTTGATTGCTGCTACCTTGGACATAAAGTAAAATCATTGGCAATTTTTATATTTTCTCCGTATGTCATGAAGTTGCCTATTGGTTCAGCTATAAAGATTTTTGTTTTGTTAATGTTGAGATGTAATCCATATTGAAGGCTGCAGTCTTTGTTCTTCTTTAATAAGTGCATCAAGTCTTTGCTTTCTTCAAGCAAGATTATGTTATCTTCATAATGCAGGTTGTTAATGAGTCTTCTTCCAATTCTGATGCTACACTCTCCTTCAAATAGTCCAGCTTCCAGACTTATTTATTCAGCATACAGATTGAATAAATATGGAGAAAGGAAACAATTCTGATGCCTGCTTTCCTGAATTTAAACCATGCAGTGTCCCCTTGTTCTGTTCATATAATTATGTCTTAGTTGATGTATAATGAGTTCAATTGAGTGTTTTGGGATTCCCATTTGTCTCAATGTTATCCATAATCTGTTATGACCCATACAGTTAAATGCCTTTACATAGTCAATAAGACACAAGCAAACATCTTTCTGGTATTCTCTGCTTTCTGCTAAATTCCATATGACATCAGTAATGGTATTCCACACCATCTTCTGAATCCAGTTTGAATTTCTGGCAGTTCCCCATAGACAGACTGTTCAGCTGTTTTCTCATAATCTTAAAAAATTGCTTCCACATGCTATTGTTTTACAATTTCCATATTTTGCTGTATCTCCTTTTTGGGCGGGAATAGAAACAAATAATGATCTCTTCCAGTCAGTTAGCCAGGTGAGGGTAACAGAAGAAGATAAAGGAAATGTTTAAAGAGCTGGGGTTATAAAACCAAAAGAAAGAGTATTCTTGAGTTTTCTCAAGCTAAAAGAACTGAAAAACAAATTCAAGTGTTGAGTTATGATACTGAAGGATTTTATGGACAAAGTCTTCAATGATTCAGAAAGTATCAAAAGGAGATAAAAACAATACAGAGTCACTGCACCAGAAAAAAATGGTCTTATATTGCATAGCAACATTTTGACAGCTTTACTTTTAGAGATTTAACTATTTTTTTGTTTTTAATTTCATTAAACATCATATCCTCTGCTGAAATTATAACAGGAACATTCTTAGATGTAATAAATACTATGTAGACAAATTGGGTTTTGCCAAAATAACATGTTCATGCCTTGACAAGTTTGCAGTTAGATCTATTGACCATCTATCCATTTACCCCATTCTTATTCCATCCTATAATTTTCTATGTTCTTAGAAAATCAATGTGTTCTTAGTTTTAAATCCATTCATTTTAATCTAAGAAAAAAAGTGCTGTATTTACTGATTTTATGAGTTTATAATTTCTAATCCTTTGTAAGTAACAGTCAGTAATAAATTATGAATGAAATTCCAAAGAAATATTTCTTTTACAACACCATTGGTGAATGTAAATTCTAGATATGTGATGATTATGTCCAAGAGCTTAAGAGATTCTAGTAAATCCTAAAATCCTATCAACCTGGAGGAATGAGGGGCCAGATATTCGAACAAGAGACTAAAATTGGAATAAATTTCCCAGGCCATCTTCTGCTCTGTATAGAAGGAGAAAGATAATTTTATCTATTTTTCTTCTATTCGTCCAACTTTACTAAGTAGACAGTATCTGAAGAAGGCAAAATGATGGATGTCCTAGTTACTTAGTGCCTCTGTAGAAGAAATATCACTCATGAGTGACGTCAAAGAACAGAAATTTATTTTCTCATATATCAGCAAGCTAGAAACCCAAATGCAGGATACTGCTTTAAGGAGAGGTGAATCTCTGTCTATTTCAACTTCTAGTAGACAACAATCCTTGTTGTTCCAGAGTTTGTGGATACATTTACTAAGCATGATTTGTCTTCATAAGGTATCTTTTTTAAAAAAATACAAATAATTTTTATTGTGTTTTTAACAAAAGTATATAGAAAACTTGGATTTCCATTCATTCACTGTTGCACATTTTCCTCCCTAGCCCCCCCCCAGTTCACTTTTCTCTTAAAAAGTTTTATTCATTGTTGCACAATTTCATCCCTTCCTTCCCCCTCCCCCAGTCCATTTTGTTATGCACCTCTTATTCTGGACTGTTGCATTAAAAATAATGACTAATCATATATTTCTTTTAAACAGCTCTTGCCCTCATCTTTTCTTCTTTTCTTGGTTTCCTCCCAACCTCAATGTCAGTCCTGTTTTATAACAGTGGAATTATACAGTATTTGTCCTTTTGTGACTGAGATATCTCATTCAGCATGATATCCTTCAGGATCACCCATTTTGTATACTATTTTATGGGTTCCTTTGTTTTCAGTGCTGCATAGTATTCCATTGTGTGAATATACCACAGCTTCTCTATCCATTCATTTGTTGATGGGCACTTGGGTTGCTTCTATCTCTTTGCTATTTATCAACAATGCAGCAATAAACATGGATGTGCACATATCTGTTTGGGTGGCAGTTCTGGTTTCCTTAGGTATATTCCCAGTAGTGGAGGAATCTTATCTTTCCTCTACACCTGTGTCTATTCTGCTACTATTATAATTCTGAAGTGATTGTGTTTGGGACTCTACTGTGGTATGACTTCATGTAACATAACAAAAGAAAACACCCATTTTCAAACAGAGCTGTATTTATAGAAATAAGGAAACAAACTAAAGACCCAGAGAAGTTTCTGTGAAGTCTTTCCAACTCACAGAAACCCCATGCGTTACAGAACAGAACTGCACTTCAAAGGATTTTTAAGGCTCTGACCTTTGCGAAGAAGATATCCAGGCCATTCTTCTGAGGTGCTTCTGGATGAGTTTGAGCTGTCAACCTTTGGACTGGTATGCAGGCAGATAACTTTTAGTATTGTCAGAGACTCTTATTAATAAGGATGTTGTTGTTATTAATGTACCATCAAGTCGAAATCAATTCATAGCTGACCCTCCTAGTGGTTTTCAGGAGTTTTAACTGCAAGGGAGGAACCTGTCCATCTTTCTTCTGTGGAGCAGCTGGTGGATTTAAACAGAGTGCCTCTGGGTTGGCAGTGCAGCTCCTTACCACTAGGCCAGCAGAGTTCCCTATTTATAAGTATATGTGCTGTTGAGATGGAACTGACTCACAGTGGACCCTCAGCACATCTTCAGTAAATTGTACAGGTAAAGAATGCCTACCCTTCTCCAACAGAGCAGCTGGTAGATTCGAACTGCATGCTTGTGAGACTGTAGCATGGCGTCTTAACTCTAGGCCACCAGAGTTCCATTTGTAAATACAGAGGTTAGTATTTCAATACATATTGTAAGGAGCCATAATTCAATCCATGACAAAACGCTTGCCTTTTTCATGAGCAGCTTGGTGAAGGGCAATGAGAGAGGCATGTTCCAATGTAATGAGAATAGAAAGAGGACACAGTCAAGGCTGGGAAATTAACAGTGGTTGCCACACGAGGAAGGTGACTTTAGTGCGTTTGAAAATGAGTGGGAGTTTGCTAGGCAAAGCAGGAGGCGAATGGTGATTTGAGGGTAGAAAGAAACAGTATGCGGCAAAGGCATGAAGCATAAAGAACAAATACATTATTTTGAGAACTGGAAATAGTTCAGAATAGCCTGTGGTATATTTGTGTGCATCTCAGCACAGCAAGAGCGGAGCAGCAAGGGCAAGGGAATAGGTTAACTGTGTGCCAAGCAGGGGACTTTAATTTTATCCTGAAGATCATAGAACAATAAAGGCTTTTTAAGCAAGGGTTGACTTTAACAATGACTCTTTACTCACACAAATTCATAACAGAAAAACTTAAATCTGAATACATAAACTAAAATGAAAAATAGATTATTCACAGAATGAGAAATTCTCCTGTCTAATAAACTTATGAAAATATGATCAATTGTATAAGGATAATATTTAAGAATAACCTTGAGTCAAACTGCTTTAGTATTCCAATTTCTCCTCTGAGGTGGAGTGATATTAAAATAGGAAGGTTGATTTTGATAATACTTAATGAACACTTAGTATATGCCACTTTCTAAGATGCAAATGATTTCATGAGGTACGTCCTCTTATTATGGGTTCAGTTTTACAGACTTTACTAGTTAAAGACTTATTTGATGTTTCATGGCTTTTTAGCTTTTTAATAAAAAGGTGGTAAGAGTCGCAAGCAACTCAACAGCACATAACAACAACAACAACATCACTCAGTGCTCAAGGGTAGAAACTTAAATTATCCTGAATATTGAGTCTGACTTTGAAGATACATGCAGATGGCACCGAATCTGGCAAAGTTTCACTGTATTATACATAAGATCATCAAGCGTGAGAATCAATTCATTGGCAACTAATAACAACATTAGTCTTTCTTAAAGTTGCATTTCCTTTATACATAATCTGTTGCATCTAATTTAATTTCATCAAAAGACATACTACATTAGGAAAGTCTGCAGTTAGGGAGCTCTCCAAAGTGCTGAAGAGCAAGGATGTCAATTCAAAGACTAAGGTGCACCTACTCCAAGCCATGGTCTCAATTACTTACTATGCACTTGAGAAATGGCTAGTGAATAAAGATGACAGAACAAGAATTGATGCCTTTGAGTTGCGGTGCTGAAGAAGAGTACTAAATATTCTATGGACTGCCAAGAGAACAAATATGCCTTGTAGAGGGTACAGTCAGAGTGTTCCTTAAAGGAAAGAATGGTGAAACTTCACATACTTTGGGCATGCTGTTAGGAGGGGCCTGTCCTGGAAGAGGGAGATCATGCTCAGAAAAGTGGAAGGTGACCGAAGGAGGGGAAAAGCCTCAACAAGATGAATTGACACAGTGACAGAAACAATGGGGCCAACTGTGTCAGTGATGATGAAGATAGAAGAGGATAGGGCCAGGGTTCAGATTTGTTATTCACATGTGAGTCATGATTGACTCGATGACACTTAACAACAACAGCATGAGTTTCTAAAAATCTGAAGGGAAAGAAAAACTGCACAAAAAAGTTACTTAACACCTATGTGAAGATTTATTCCAACACATTAAGTTGCTCTTTTATGAGTTAAATTAAAAGAGGGAACACCTCCATCCCAATTCATACTAAATCTTTCCTATCACCAGTTTCCACTTTAATGTAGTGGCCATACAGGTAGAAGTAACACAGAGAAGACTCACAGTTAAGTCTTCAAGAGGTCAGATCCTATCTCTTTCTACTCTATCGTGATGCATTCACCAATAATACCCTATATTATTTTTTTCCTTTTTCTTTCCTTTCAAGTGCAAACTCTTCTCATTTCCTCCCTCTTCTCATTTCTGAACTCTCTTCAAGAGAACTTTGCAATAAAGGCTTGATCCTACTTGTCTTGTCCCTTTATTATGTTTCAAGGGCCTGATCTTGAACTTGAACAGCTTGCAAAGCTGGTGCCCTCACACTGCAGCAGGCACCCTGGTGGGATATTCAATTTTGCAAGAAAGGATTTCAGTGCAAAATATTCTGCAGACACTGATTGGCTCAGCATGAGCTCCAGCAAGCCTGTGAGATGAGAAGCTGCAACTTCTTGTCACTTCAGAAAATATGAGAAAGAGTGAGGCTCCCTCCAGAAAAGGAGTAATCAGGGCACAGATGCCCTGTTCTCCTGTCCTCATCTGGTGACAGAGCTGTCTCACGACCAAGGTCTCTCCTGCTGTCTCACCTTTAGAGCACAAGTGTTAATCAACCTGATGTTTGAGTCTTTATTGACATGAAAACCACTGCTCCAGCTAGACTGTTAGATTCAATACCCACTAAAGGGAATAAAGGAAACAAATGGTAAGTGGCACTAAGACTTCTCATGTTGTTATTGTTATTTACCCTTGAATCAGGACTGACTCATAGCTGACCCTCTAGTGGGTTTTCAGAGGAAGTCAGTTATAAAAGTGGAAATGGTTCATTTTTCTCCTGTGGAGCAGATGGTAGATTTGAACCACATGTTTTTGAATTGGCAGCACAATGCCTCACCACTAAGCCACCAGAGCTCACCAGGTAGAGGAATGCACACATATTTTTCAAATTCCTTGAAGGGTCAAATGAAATATGAACTTGTCTTGTTGTTGTTGTTGTTATGTGCTGTCGAGTCGTTTGCAACTCATAGCGACCCTATGCACAACAGCCCTAAACTAAACCCTGCTCTATCCTGCACCAACCGCTCTGCCTCTGACACACCCATCCCGATTACTCCAGTCACCGAATCAAATTGTAATGGAATATAGAACAACTAATTCTTTGACTTGATGAAAAAATTCTTATTTTCTTGTGTACTATATGTTCTAAGATTGGAGTCCTTGGGTAATATAATCATTTTGTTCACTACTAATCAAACAAAAGGTTAGGAAGCTCTGGTGGCCTACTGCTAAGAAGCTGTGCTGAAATCCTGAAGACACGAAGTTCAAATCCACCAGCTGCTCTGTGGGAGAAAGATGGACAATCTCCTCCTACGTGGATTAAATGCCTCTGAATACCTGCTGGTGGGTCAGCTATGGGTCAGTTCTGACTTGATGGTACACAACAACAATCAAAAGGTCAGGGGTTCAAGTGGACCCAGAAGCATCTCAGAAGAAAGGTCTGGTTATCTATGTCAAAAACGCAGCCAGAGCTCTACTCTGACAGACAGACATGGGATTGCCAGGAGCTGGAATCCAAGAAATGGCAACTGATTTGGCTTAGTTAACTTACTATCATAGAAAAATGTGGTTGTCTCGAGTGAGGTCAGTTCCAACTCATGCTGCTCTCTGTAAGATAGAACAAAACGTGCCTGTTTCCCACAATTGCTGGGTCATCCTCTCTGCACACTAGCCCCCACCATGTATAACTGGATCTACAGAATGCTTTTTTCTTAAGCAGTTACAGTAAAAGAACAAGTTCTGGTTTACTGGAGAAAGTATTTGGAGGGGTGAAGAACTGGTGGTCTGATAGAAGAACTCCCGTTAAAGGGGGACCAAAGTAAATGAAAGGGGAGGAAGACTATGTTGAGACAAATTTTACCTCTTTAAGAATTCCTTCAAAGGTCAAGTTGGCATGAAAGCTTTAGACATATATCAAAAGTTCAACACTCACCAGACAGAAGTTGCTAATACATATAATTCACATTACAAAGCCAGTCCTTAACATTAATATATGCTTTTAGTTTTTTAAATAATATATGCTTTTAAAAATGCAATTATCTGCCCTGAAGCTTGCAAGAGAATAAAATAATAGGCATAATTGATAAAATATTTTTCCTTCAATATTGTGATTCAAGGACTGCAGCCTTAAATATGCATTGAAGCTCAACATCAAGAAAACAAAGATTTTCACCACAAGGCCGATTGGGAGTTCTTGTAGCCTAGTGGCAAGAAATAGTGCTGCAATCTCAGAGGCACGCAGTTTGAGGTCACCAGCTGCTCCACAGGAGTAGGATGGGCACTCTTCTCCTGTGCAATTAACTGCCTCTGAAAACCTGCTGGTGGGTCAGCTATGGATTGGTTCTCACTCTGTGGTATACAACAACAACAAGGCCAATAGACTGTGAAGAAATTGAGATTGTCAGTGTGCTTGGTTCTACAATGAACACTCTTGGTACCAGCAGTCAGGAATTCAAAAGACAATTTTCATTGGGAAAAGAGAAATATCTAACTCTCTTTAGCTATCTCATTCTATGTCTCTAGCAAAGAACTCCTGGGTCTTGAGAAATACATATTAAAAAATAAAAGCTAAATTATTGTATTTTAAGCTTAGTTTCATACTATCTATCTACCAAATATATAAATATTTTTTGTTTCCTTCCTTGCAGGAATACATTATGGCCTTTATATGCTAGGAGAAAGTATGGGAAAAGTACAATAAGAAATCTGCTTTTTTAGAGGAAGCTCTGGTGGCCCAGTGATAAGAAGTTGTACTGTAATCACACAGGCAAATAGTTCAAATTCACCACCTGCTCTGTAGGAAAAGGATGGACAATCTCCTTCTGTGTGATTTATCAGCTCTGAAAATTTAGTGGAGGGTATGATATGGGTCAGTTCCAACTCGATGGCACACAACAACAATTAATAGGCTGAAAGCTTTATAGAAATTCTAACTAATTTAAAAATAAGTTTGAACTCTTACTTTTGGTTAGACATATATTTCACCATTAAATCACCACATTTTAAAGGTTTCATTTAGCTGGAAGAAGAAGCAGCTAAAAGGAAGAAGAAACAGCTAAAAGGGAATCTATTTTCCTAATTATCCAGCTAGCATTAACACTCAATTGAAAAAAAAAAGAGCAAAAAGAAAAGAAATCCCAAACACAGATAGGTTATCTAAGAGGTTAAGATTTTAACTAAAGAGAAAGCAAGGCTATCACCATTGAAAAATCAGTAGCACCAACAACAACAAAAACAGTGTGTGGAGAAACGGAAACATCTTGTCCAACAACGAAAATCTGGGTCATATTTCTTCCTTGGAGGAAATGAGAATTATACAGCTAGTGTTAAAAAAGAGTAGGTGTAGATGAAGGAAAATATTTATCAACATGTAGTTAACACCACTGATTTGAAAGACAGAGATGCATAGATGTTTCAACAAGAACAGATGAAGCACACTCAGCTAACATAAATGACAGAATTGATAATTGTGTTTGCCCCAGTTCTACGCTGCACCTCAGTGTCTGCACTGGGGAAATGGGGACTATTAGTGAACATCTCTTAGCATGGCAGTTAGAACTACCAAGAAGCACAGAGATAGACTTCCAGGCAGCTGTGTGCGGGTCAGTGACCAGTGAGACCTTAGCTCTTCGATAAATGACCCATAGGTAGACATTCTACCCTAACTGGAATGATCAGATCCTCCCTGGAATTTGATATTTCCTAACCAATTTAACACATTTATACAGTCAACAAATATTTATTTCTTGACTGCCTAACAAGAGCAGATGGGTCCAGCCTTTGTTGAAAAAGACCAACAAATACGGTAACTTCATAGAGTTTCTACTCTATTGAAGGCAGGGTAGCAGAGAAAATATAGAAAAAAGAATTGCTTTTATGCAATGCTTGTTGTTGTTTTTTGCCTGTGAGTGTAAACCGACTCATAGTTGACATTTCAGTGGGTTTTCAGAGGCTGGACATTGCATGAGAAGAGACTGGCCATCTTTCTCTTGCAGAGTGGCTGGTGGATTTGAAAGTCTTACCTTTAGGTTGGCAGCATGCCTCTATACCCACTATGCTACCAGAGCTCCGTTATGCAAGACAGAAAATATAATAATGACAAAATAATAGGGAGTAACTGAGTAATTGAACAGTGACTTCAATTTGGGCAGTGAAGAAGGCACCAACCATGTAGAAAACAGGAAGACCATGTCTGGCAAAACCCAAAATCAGACCTCTGTGTCCTGAATAAAGGGTGTGGGCAAGCAGAGTGGACTCAGTTGCCCAGAAATAGATTCTTACAGGGTAGCTGTGTTGGCACAGTCTGTAACAAGGTGTGCTGATGACGCAAAGACTGCAGATCTCTGTGGTTTGAGTCCAGCATTGACTCCAAGGGGAAAGACAAGCAGAAGGGCTGTTGTCAGCTGGGACCAACTCAAAGGCAGTGAATGAGAGACTCTAACTCATGCAGCTCACATGTATCACAACTGACCTGTTTTTTTTTAAGTAGATAACCAGGTCTTTCTTCCGAGGTGCATTTTGACAGACTCAAACTTTTAACCTTCTGACGTGCAGCTAAGGATGCTAACCCTTTGTACCACAGAAGAACCCTGAGTGAAGCAGCATTTGGACAAATGAAATCACATTGGGCCTTGTAGGTCAGAGTGGTACATTTGAGTTTTGGTTTTATGTACAAAGAAACAACTGGAGAATTGTATGCATTGAGTGGCGTGACCCAATTTGTGTTTTCAAAATTTCACTCTGGCTGTTGAGCAGAAACAGAATTATAGGAGAACAAATGAGGCCTCAAGAAAGATGGCCACGATATTATTGTTACTTTCAGAAGGAAGAGGAGAGGAGTAAGGTTAGAATGGAGGAAATGAAAAACAGGTTCTAGAGGTGAAGTCAGTAGGACTTACTGATGTAGGGAGTATGGGAAAGAAAACAGTCAAGGGTGACTGCTAGGTTTGTGCTGTGAATTACTGAGTAATTGATGGTCAGTTCCTGAAATGCAGAAAACCATGGAAGAAACAAGGAGCCCTGGTGGTGCAATCGCTAAGCACTCACCTGGTAATTAAAGGTTGCTGATTTGAATCTACTCAGCAGCTCCATAAGAGAAAGATGTAGTTATTTGCTTCTATACAACTTACAGCCTAGAAAATCCCATGAGGCAATTCTAGTTAATTATATAAGGTGACTGTGCGAGACCTCCTATCTGATTTCTGTCTTTGAAAACCCACTGGAAGGCTAGCTCTGGGTCACTTCTGACTCAAGAGCACACAACAACAACAACTACATGAGCTTCAGTAGGGAGCTCTGGTGGCTTAGCGGTAAGATTTTGCAATACCAACCCTAAGGCATGAGGTTCGAATCCATCAGCTGCTCTGTGGAAGAAAGATGGGCAATCTCCTCCCATGCAAGTTTCTGTCTCTGAAAACATGTTGGAGACGCAGCTATGAGTGGGTTCTGACTTAACAGTGCATACAACCGCATGAGTCTAAACAGCACCTATAAAACCAGCTATTTACTAAATGACAAAAATAACAAAAAGAAGAGCAGTTTTCTATGGGAGTAAAAAAATATATATCTCAAGTATTCTATTTTGGCCAAGCTAAGTACAGATAAGGTGTGTTTGATTCAAGCCATAGTCTTTCTGATCACCAGCTATGCATCTAAGAAGTGGACAATTAATAAGGATGACAGAAGAATTGATACCTTTGAGCTGTGGTGTTGGAGAAGAGCACTGAACATCCTCTCATCGGCCAAAAGAACAAATAGATATGTCTCGGAGAGGGTGCGGCCATCAACATCCTGCTCTTGATTTTATCTCTTCATTCACATACTTTAGACATGTTGCTAGGAGGGGCTATTCCTAGGAAAGGGACAGGATGCTGAGAAGGGTGGAGGGTCAGTGAAGGAGAGGAATACCCTCAACCGGGAGGACTGACATGGTGACCGCTGCAATGGGCTCCGGTTTGTCAGGAAGTGTGATGATGAAGTATAGGATAGAACAGGATTCAGATCTGTTGTTTGTAGGGTCTTTGTGAATTGTACTTGACTCAACAGCACATAACAAAAACAAGTATGGTTACTGAAGTATGAATATTGTACCAGAATATGTTGAGTCCTGGCAGAATCCCTGGACAGTGCAAAGGATTAACAGGCATGAGTTCACACATGGGTACCTTGGAAGAAAGACTTGGCTTTCTTTTTCTTTTGAAAAATATCTTCTAAAACCCCTAAAGAGCACACAGCTCTATTTTGACACACATAAGCTCACCCTAAGTTGGAATTAACTCGATAGGGGTTTTATTTTTCTTTTATTGTATCTCTGTACCAAGCTCTAAAGCTGAATCAGATGAAGGGTGACACACAGGGAGGAGGGGATCTACAACCCTGCTGCCCAGGTCACCCGTTGTTGCTCTTGTGCCCCATCAAGTCAGAATCATCCATGGCTGACCCTCTGGTGGGTTTTCAGAGGCAGTTAATGGCACAGGAGGAGATTACCCAGTTTTCCTCCTACAGAATAGCTGGTGGATCCAAACTGAATGCCTTTGAGAGTGCAGCATAGCTTCTTACCTCTAGGCCATCAGAATTCCCCCTCATGGCACCAGAGAAGCCCCTATTTCTAACATTTGAAGTCTAGTTACTGTAATTTCATGAGAAATCCTTGCAACCCTCCAAGAAATGACCCTGTTTGTTTAAACTAGCTTTTCAGTATCTATTATTTATAATCCAAAAGGTCTTAGCAAGTCATTCATGTTTCATGAGATCACTTTTCATGTTCTTTCTTGATTTACTACTTCATGAACCCAAGAAGTTCTTTCATAAACAATGATTGCCAAGGTCAATGCATGGCATTGGTGGCACATTATAAACAAGGACATATCGAGTGCAGAATAGGCATTCACTGCAGTGAGGATAATTTTGCACCATATTGAAGGGTGCTATGAGTCAGGCACTGTACTAAAGGCCTATACAGATTTTTTTTTATCTCATTTAATTTGTACAGTAATGATTCTCCAACAGCGGTGACCATCCTCTTTCACAGATGAGAAAATTAAGGACCAAGGGACTTACAGGATCCGTGAAACGTTACAGAGACCGAAGGTGTCTGGTAAAGCTGGTCTACAAACCCATGTTAGTCTGATTCTCAGAGTATCTGTTTATCACTGAATTGTGGTGTCTGGAGAAGGTTTCTATGTCAAGATAGGAGATGATTAGTAAGAAAGGGAAAAGCTATGATCTGCAGGACTCTGGAACAAGAATGCCAGCAATTTATTCAGTGGGTTTATGGCACGCCATTGTTGAGCTCTGAATGGAACATACAGGGTTCTGAGTTCTATCTCTTCAGGTCTGTTGCTCAGTGTCACTCAGTAGAAGGGAGTCAAAACAAACAGTTGTGCTCATTTCTGTCTTAGGTAGAAAGGTAATCAGCAAGCTCTTATCATTTGTAAAGATGTAAGATAACCTCAGCAATCAGCCTTTTTAAAGACTGGGAAATAGAGGCCAAAATAGATTACATTCTAAGAGTCGTTGTTATAATGTGCCATCAAGTTGCTTGCAACTCATAGTGACCCAATGTACAATAGCTCTGAACTCTGCCCTATCTTGAGCCAGTCTCACTGTTTCTGACTCACCTACTCTCATTACCCCACTTACAGTGTCAGTCCATCTCATCCAGAGTCTTCCTCTACTGTGCTGTTCCTCCACCCTTGCAAGCATTAAATTCTTCTTCAAGGACTGGTCCTTCCTGGCCATATGCCCAAAGTATGAGATGGAGCTTAAAAATCCTTGCTTCCAAAGAACAGCCTGGTTTCACCATCTTCAGGACAGACCTGTATGTTCTCTTGGTGGTCCATAGTATATGTTAAATACTCTTCTCCAGGACCACAATTCAAAGGCATCAGTTCTTCTTCTGTCGTCCTTCATCATGGTCCAGCTCTCTGATGCATAGGAAGTAATTGCAAAGACCATGGCCTGAATCAGGTGCACCTTAGTCTTTAGACTGACATCATTGCTTTTAGCACTTTGGAGAGATCCCTGACAGTAGCATTCCCTAGTACAATTTGTCTTTTGATTTTTCTGACTGCTGGTGCCAAGAGTGTTGATTGTGGATTCAAGCTGAAGTTGTTAATAATCTCAAGCTATTCTCCAGCTATCATAGTGCTGCCAATTAGCCCAGTGGTGAGTAAATGTCACCTTCTTGATGCTGAGCTTCAATTTATATTGAAGACTAAAGTCCTTAACCTTCTGCAGCAAACACTTCATTTTTCTTCCTCCATTTCAGTGAGTAAGGTTATATCATTTGCACATCACAAGTTATTGATGAATCTTCCTCCAATCCTGATGCCACATTCTTCCTTATAATATTCAGCCTTCCAAATTATCTATTCCGCATATACATTGAGAAGGTATGGAGACAGGATGCATTCCTGATGCACTCCTTTCTTGATTTTTAACCTTGCAGTGTTTCCTTACA
>NW_006399767.1:9579164-9579935 GCF_000299155.1 Elephantulus edwardii | reverse complement strand
AACAACAACAACAACAACAACAACAATTTTTATGGAAGCAGCTTGCAACATCTTTTCCCCATAAAGTGGCTGCTGATTTTTGCTTGGCAGCTGAGTGTGTAACGACTATGTTCCTTCTAGTTGTTAATGTTCTAACGTGCTGCCGAGTCATAACTACCGCTGACAGCTGCTCTATGAACAACACACCTGACCCGGCCCTCTCCTGAACCACACTCACAATCTCCTACATGCTTGAGCTAATTGTTAAAGGCATTGTGTCAATCCATCTTATTGTGGGTCCTACTCTGTCTGATTTACTTTCTCTGACCTTGGTCAAACTTTCTCTGATATTTCACCTTTTCTAGCCTGATGGGTTTTTCCTAAGAACTGGCCCCTCCTAAAAAACATGCCCAAAGTTATAGGTGACAAAATGTCACTGTCTTTATCTCTAAGGAGCACCTCTAGGCCAAATTTGTTTGTTCTTTTGGCAGTCCATAGGTATTCAGTACTTTTTTTCAATGACTTAAAGGAAGCAATTCTCTTTCTGTCATCCTTATTAACTGCTCAGCTTTCAAATGCACACCAAACAACTTCAAATATTGTGGTTTGCATCAGGCTCACCTTTATCTTTAAAGTGACATCTTTGCTATTTAGCAAAGAGCACTTTGGAGAGAGGTCCTTGACAGTAGATTTTCCTAATGCAGCCTACAATATGGATTGAGGCTCAATGTCAAGAAGACAAAGATTCTCACCACTGGACCAATTGGCAGCATCAGGATGGATGGTGAAGAG
>NW_006399767.1:9569718-9571182 GCF_000299155.1 Elephantulus edwardii | reverse complement strand
TACCCTGTAGTTAGCCATTCTTGAAATACTGTTGCCCTGGATACAACTGGGTGTGGGGAATTTTTATCTCTTCTTAATTTATTTTATACACACATAAAATGTATAATCTTAAGTTCACAGCTTAATGAATTTTTACTGTATAACCATTATTAGTATAAATAGCACTAAAAATTTTCCAACACTCTGTGTGCCTCTTCTCCAACACTTACAATGAGGGTAACCAACTATTCTGATTTCTATCATCATAAATGAAGGTGCCATGGTGGCTTAACATGGTACTTACTGGGTTGCTTTGCAGTTCAAATCTACCAGCTGTTCCACAGCACCAAATGACTCAGTTTCTCAGTTTCTTCCCCCTTCCTTACCCTTCCCCCGTCCACTTTTCAATGCACCTCTTGTTCCAGATTATTGTCACAGGTACAATGCCTAATCATAGATTTCTTTCAGATTGTTCCTTTTCCTCATCTGTTCCAATGCAGTGTTAATTATATATCCACTATTTTCCTATACTTCCCCCAGCTCCCCATGTCAGTCTTATTTTACAAAAGTAGTATTTGTCCTTTTATAACTAAGGTATTTCACTCAGCATAATGTCTTCCAGGTTTATTTTATAGTTAATTGTGAGAATCATCCCTATTTTATGTTATTGTCTATAATTTATATTATAGGGGCATATGTAAAATTATTCACTTATTTTCTTGCTAATCAACATTTGAGTAATTTATAGTTCAGGATTATTAATTATGAATCATTTACTATAAATATTCTTATATCTTGTCTCTTCTTATATTCTTATATCTTCTCAGGAACCTACGCATCCATTTTTCTTGAGAAATGTAATTCACGGTTTATTTTGTCGTTTTTAAGTTAAGTGCCATTGAGTTAAGCATAACTCATAGAGTCCTTATAAACAAAGACCTATACCCTGTTCTATAACTATCCCATTTCTCTAATGTTCATAGAGTTTCTAAAGGTCTGTTGTTTAAGAAGTGGATGTCAATCCTGCTTCCAAGCCTGTGTCAATCTGTCCACTAAACTCTGTCCACCATAGGTAACCATTATGACATCAGACACACCAAAGGCACAGTGTTGAGTATCATAGCAAACCCAAGTTATCTCAATACAGCAAACTGACAGACAAGTGGTTTACCACTTGGAATAATGTTCTTTCCAAATAATTAACAGCAAATGACCAAACCGTTTACACCTAACTTTCAACTAAATCAAGAGAACCTACCCTCCAGAATCCAGCTGCTTCCCACAGGAGCCTAAAAAATGAAAACTTAGGCAGAGCCCAACTACTTTTTTTTAAAAAAAATTTTTTTTTACAGAGGTTTTGGATTTCCATTCATTCATTGCCGCAATTTTCTCCCTTCCCACCCCTCCCCACCAGCTCGCTTCCCCCTCCGAAGAGAGAAAAAAAAAGAAAAAAATTCCTTCATTAGTATACAATTCCCACTTCCC
>NW_006399767.1:9528891-9569583 GCF_000299155.1 Elephantulus edwardii | reverse complement strand
CAGCCACAGCTGATTAGTGCCTAAATTCAGGTGACCAATCAGCTTACGCATGATTGTTAATGAAACAAAAAAAGACCCAACGTATTACAGGTATATATTTAGTTATAGGAGAAACTGAAAACAATTTTACAAAGAGATTATAATAATGTGGCTTCCTACAAGTAGCGTAGAGAGTTCCAGTTTTTCAATGTTCTTGCCAACCCTTGGCATTGACTGTTGTTTTGCTTTTAGTCACTCTGTTGGCTGCATAATGAGATTTCATTGCAGCTTTAATTTGCATTTGCTTTATGACTAATGATTTGGTGTATATTTTCAAATGCTTTTTGTCTTTAGATGTCTTTTTTAAAAAAAATGTTCAAGTATTTTGCTCATGTTTAATTGGGCTGTCTTTCTCTCACTGGTATGTAGAATTGCTTTATATACTTGGGAAAAGGGGGTTTTGTCAAACATATGCATTACAAATATCTTTTCCCTATCTGTGATCTGACATTAATTCTTGGTGTCTTTCGATGAATACTAGTTCTTATTATTAATAAAGTCTAAGATATATATATATGGCTAATGTTTGTGTCTTATTTAAGTAAACTTTCTGGAACTGAAATCTTGTCTCTTGAAACTAAGAAGTCATTTATAATGGCTGTATGTCTGACAGATTTGTAAAATGCTGACGATGAAGATTTTCTCCTACTACTAGAGTAGGATGGTATTGATAGGTCAGGAAATAAGCAGCACAGAAGTGCTGACACAGGTGGCAACTAATAGGATGCTTTTTTGCCACCTTACTGGACAGTAAGGGACCTGTAATTGAAGTTTGTACTGGAAATTTTTTTGTAAGAGAAAAAAAAAATTAGGAATCATCAAACAAGTCTTACCTACAAACCTTTAGCTATATTAGAAAAGGAAAGAAGAGAAAAACTGCAAATAAACACAATTTTAAAAAGAAAAAGGGCACAATACCACTGTTATTACAAAAGAACTAAAGAAGGTTATGGTGGAATATTATGAAAAACTATATGGTAATAAATTGGATGACCTTGATGAAATGGACAAATTCATAGAAACACTTAAAAATTTTCAACAGACCTACAGCAAGTGTAAAGATAGAATCAGTAATCAAAAAGTTTTCCATCTTCATTTAAAAAAAAGTCTTGGAATAGTCGGCTTCACTGGGGAATTATACCAGAAAATTGACTCTAATATGGTTTAAGGTCTTCCAAAAGATAGAGAAAGAAGGGATATTCCCTAGTCCAGTCTATGAATCAAATATAATCCTAATATCAACACTAGACAGCTGTTGTTAGGTGGTATCAGGTCACCTCCAACTCAGAGAGACCTTACACATAAAAAAAAAAGCAAAACATTGACCAGTCTTGCCTCACAAATTGCTGCTGTACTTAAGTGCGTGTTCCATTTACAGTGTCAGCTCCTCTCCTTGAGGGTCTTCCTTGTTTTCACTGACCCCCTACTTTACTAAACATGCTACAATTATCCTGAGATTATCTCTTCCTGATAACCTGTCCAAAGTATTCGAGACAAAGTCTTCCTGTCCTTGTTTTTAAGGAGCATTCTTGGGCACATTGTCCAACACAGAAAAGTGTAGCTAATATTGCTTATGAATATAGATACAAAAATTATCAGCAAAATACTTGTGATGAGAATCCAAGTGTTGCACACTATAACCAACTAGAATTTCCCCCAGGAATACAGAGATAATTCAACCTTATAAAATCAATCCATGCAATATTTAATCTCTACCTTTGAGTCAGTTTTGACTCATGATGGTTTCTCATCAGGTTTCCAAGGAGCTGATGCTGGATTTGAAATGCTGGAGATGCACGGCCTTTGGGTTAGCAGCACAACCTGTGATGGACTATGTCACCAAGGTGACCCCAAAGTAGATGAAATATTAGCAATGATTCAGTCACTCACTGCTGATAAGTTGATTCCAGCACCAATAAAACAATGGGAAAGAACCATGTGATCATATCTATGAATGTAGAATAAGCATTTGATAATATCCACCACTCTTTCCTGAAAAAATCCATGCAGAAGATTGGAATAGAGAAAACCGTCTTTAGTATGGTTTCAAGTATTCATGTAAAGCCAAGAGTCAATATTATATTTAATAGAGAAAGACTGAAAGTCCACCCATTGTGATTAGTAATAAGAGAAGGGTGTGTGCTCTCCCAGGTCTATTAAATATTGTTTTAGATATCCTAAGAAAAACAGTAAGATGGGGGAAAAAAGAAGTAAAAAGGTATCCATATTAGGAAAGAAAATATAAACTAATTTCTATTCGCGGGTGATATGATCCTATATAGAAAAAAGTCCTAAACAGTTCAAAAGTAAACTTTTAGCACTAATAGGCATCATCTATTATATTATTGCGCTAATAGGTATATCAAGAAACAAAAATCAACTGGATTTCCATACAACAACAAAGAGACTTTTGAAAAGGGAAATTACATAAATAGTTCTATTTACAGTAGCATTTAAGAGACTAAACTAAGTTGGAATAAATCAAATCAGGGACATGAAGGACTTACACAATGGAAACAATAAAATATTTCTTAGGGAGATTAAAGAAGGTTTCAATAAATACAAAGTCATTCCATTCTCATGGACTGGAAGACTTAATATTGTTAAGTTGTCACTTCTATGCAAAGTGATCTACAGATTTAACACAATCATAATCAAAGTGGTAGCAGTCTTCTTTAGAGAAGCAGAGAAAAGAATCCTAAATTTTATTTAGATTGGCAAGAGGCTTTGGATAATGAAAATAACAAAGAAGGAGAACTCTCACAGAAAGTAGTTGGCTGCTAAGGACAGTTTAGTAGGTTGAATCCATTAGGTGCTCTGCTGGTTCTCCATAAGGCAGTCTGCCTTCATAAAGCATTATAGCTCAGAAACATTAGGAGCAGTATACTCTGTCCCATGTTGTTGTTGGCATCAAGTTGACTATGACTCAGAGCGACTCGATGAACAACAGATCTGCACCTTACGCTAGCCTGCATCACTCCCATGACCTCTGTCAGGCTCAAGCCCACTGTGGTAAGTCACGGAGTCAATCTGGCTTACGGAGGGTCTTCCTCTTTTTTGCTGACCCTTTGCTTTTCCCAGCATGTTATCTTGCTCTAAGGACTGGTTCTTCCTGAAAATATGCACAAAATATATGGAAATAAAATTTTACCTTCCTTGCCTCTAAGAAGTAGCCAGGTTGTACTTCCTTCAAGACAGATTTATTTGTTCGTTTGGCAATCCATGAGATAATAGATACTGTCCTCCCATACCGCAATTCAAAGGTGTTGGTTCTTCTGTCTTTCTTATTCATTATCCAACTATCAGATGCATAGGAAGCAATTGAAAAAGCCACGGCTTAGAACAGGGAGATCTTAGTCTTTAAGCTTATATCCTTGTTCTTGGAATTTTGACATCCTTCCTTTCCTAAATGTTGGAGAGATCCTTGACAGTAGATATTCTCAAGATAACATGACTTTAAATTTGCTAACTGCAGCCACACAAGATCTCTAGAATTTGGAATCAACTAGGAGACAGTGGAATTTTTTGGTCTTCTTTTTGAAAAAATTTTGTTTGCTTTTAAAATACAACTACATACACTTCCTAAATAGCATGCCTCTGGAAACTCTATGAACTTTGACAAATGTTGATAATTGTAGAGGAGCTTCATAGGGTCGCTAGGAGTTGTGCTTGACTGGAAGGCAATCAGCAATAACAACAACAGTAATCAAAGTGATGCTCTGGTGTCTGGCCACACAGTGTGAGGTCAGCTATACAGCTAATCTAATCCTTGTGCATCTCTGGTGGTTTGAATATACTAGAAGATAAAAAGGAGTAAGAGAGGCACACCCCACCCCATGTGATTCAGAGACTAAGAAACACAAAGGAGGATTTCTATGAGTCAGAATCAAGATGATGGTAGTAAGTGGCAATAATCAAAGTAGCCTAATACTGATATATCAACAGACACTTAAATCAATGGAATGGAATTGAGAGTCAGAAATCAAGCTGTTGGACAACTATTGGAAGTACTTAAACATGGTAGGACTATACTTTCATTTTTAATCTTTTTGAAAAGATATTGTGACCATAATAAAAGTAGGACACAGATGGATTAAAAAAAAAAAAAGAAGAAGAAATCAAGCCATATATTTATGGCCAACTGATTTTTTACAAGGGTGCAACATCCAGTTGATAGAGAAAGAAGAGTCTTTCTAGTAAATAGTGCTGGATAATATGAGTTTCTACGAGTAGAAAACTGAAAAAGAATCTCACACCAGACACACACACACACACACACACAAATTAAAAATGGATTAAGAACCTAAATGTGCAAATTAAATAGAAAAGGTTTTCTTTTTTAAAAAAACCAAACCAACAAGTATAATACTCTCATGCCTAGCTTTTAACCAAATAAGAAACAGAAAAAGGCAAAATAAATTAATCTGACATCATAAAAATCAAAAGTTTCTGTCCATCAACAGACTTTAGTAAGTAAAACAAAACAAAACGAAAACTCAAGTTTCTGACCAGGAAAACATTTTCATAAAGCTTATACACTACAAGAATGCAACAATGAAAATATATATAAAACTTTGACAACTTAACAAAAAGATACAATCACAAAATGAGCAAAGGACATAAGAGACATTTCATCAAAGAGAACAAAATGATAGCCATCAAAAATATGTAAAAATGCCATTATCATTAGCCATCAAAGAAATACAGATTAAGACTACAAGGATAGACCATTTCATTTCCATAAGAATGGCTAAGAATAAAACAAAGTCAAACAAACAAAAAAAAAAACCCTCATAGAAACAAACACCTAACAAATGCTGGTGAGGAGTGGGGAATGGAATCCTTTATCCATTGCTAGTGGGAAAGCAAATGACAAAAACATTGCAGAAAACAGGGCAGTAACTCCTCAAAAAATTAAAAATAGGTTTACTATTTGATCCAGCAATTCTATGTCCAAACATATACCTAAAAGACTTAAAAGCAGAGATGCAAAAAGAGATTTGTACATCAATGTTCACTGTAGCACTATTCACAATAATCCAAAGATGGAAGCATCCTAAATACTTACTAAGGGATGGACAAATAAAATAGTGATACACACAATACAACGAAATAATACTAACCCTGTAATTAAGTCTTGATGCATGCTACAATATGAATAGATATGAAAAGTATTATACTGAATGAATTAAGTAAATCACAAAAGGGAAACTATTAAATCATCTCATTTCTAGAAAAAGACAAGAAAAGGCAAACAGACAAATTTCATTAGGGCCATCCTAGTCACCAGGGATGGGGGGGGGTGTTGGTGTGGTGTGGAAAGGTAGTTAACAGTGAATAAAAAAATCACATTGATTAAGGGTTGCACGGTCAATTACTCTAATGCTGCCAGTAAGTTGCACATATATAAAAGTTGAGCTGGCAAAAGTTGTATGATAGATATATTTATAACAACAACCAAAAGGACAGTTGCTGAGCCTGTACTGTAAAACCAAGGCCTTCATGGGATTTGGAGGCTTGGAGGTTTAGGGCACAGCTTTCATGGAACATCACAGCCACTTAGCCTAATAACATGTTTAATGTTCTGTTCTACCTCCCAGTTTGGTGCATAGTGCCTAGGGTCTTAAAACATTGAAAGAGATCATGTGAGTTATAACAATTGTTCTCTATTCACCTAGAACAAGAGAGGAAGAAAGAGATTCCACAATAGTAGGATCTATGGAATGCATGGTTAATCACCTCCATGAACAACTATCTCCTTTGTCTTGAAAGTGTATGGTTCCTAGATACCATTACTAAATGCTTTTAATTAAAGGGGGTGGGGAGACAAATAGAAAATAATTTCAAAATATAATGAACTCCAGACAGTCTGGAAATATGAAAGCTGGAAGATACCCTGAAACCACTGCTCTTAGATGATAATCTTTAAACCTTCTTTTTTTTTTTTTTAAAAAAAAAAAAGCCCTAAAGTTTTTATAAAACCAAATCACGTTGCTGTTAGGTCCTGTCGAGCTGAGTATGACTCATAGTGACTCTACAAGCAACGTCTATGAACGCTGTCCTATTCTGCACCATTCTTAGACATGCTGGAGGCCACTGTTGTGTCACTGTGTCAACTATCTCATTGAGCGTCATCCTCTCTTTAGCTGACGCTCCACACTTCCAAGCATGATGCCCCTTTCCAACATGCCATAAGTACGTGAGATGAAGAGTCACCATTCCTGCCTTAAGGAGCACTCCGGCTGCAGTTTCTTCAAGACTTACCAGTTTGTTCTTTTGGCTGTTCATGAGATACTCAGTACTCTCCTCTAACATCACAACACAAAGGCATCAATTCTTTTTCTGTCATCATTATTCACTGTTCAGCTCTCAGATGCATTGCAAGTAACTGAAAAGACCATAGCTTGAATCAGGCACATTTTGACCTTTAAACTGACATCTTTGATCTTTACACTGACATCACTGCTCTTAAGAACACTGGAGAGGTCCCTGAGAGTAGACTTTTCCAATGTAATATGTCTCGTAATCTCTTGACTGGATCTAAGTAAGATGAAATTGAAAACTTCAATCTTTTCTCCATCTATCATGATGTTGCTTATTGATGAGGGTTTTGTCCTCTTGATGCTGAGATGCAATCCATATTTAAAAATGTAGTCCTTAATCTTCTACAGTGAGTGCTTCGGGTTCTACTTACTTTCAAACCTTAAATGGCAATCCTGAGAGATGTTATGGGCAAAATCATGAATGATTTAGGAAGCATCAAAAGAAGATTGAGAAAATATAGTCACTGTACCAAAAATAAATCTCAAAACGCTGAAATATTTCAAGAAGTATCATATGATGAAGAGTCAGTGGTGATGAGGGAAGAAGTCCAAGGTGCATTGAAGACACTGGCAAAATATAAGGTCCCAGGAATTACTGATGGAATATTACTCAACATGTTTCAACTAACACATGCAGCCCTGGACAGGCTCATGAGTCTGCCATGAGATTTGGAGGACCTGGCCAACTGACTGGAAGAAGTCCCTATTTGTTCCCATTCTTTAGAAAGGCGACATAACAGAATGTGAAAATTAGCAATTAGTGTCATTAATATGACATGCAAGCAAATTGCTGTTCAAGATAATCCAAAATCATTAGAACAGTACACTGAAAGATAACTGCCAGAAGTTCAAGTGGGTTTAGAAGAGGCTGTGGAACTAGGTATATCACTGTTGATAACAAATGGATCTTGGCTGAAAGCAGTTAGTACCACAAGGATGACAGTTTGTGTTTTATTAACTTTGCAAAGACATTTGGCTATAAGAATCACTAGCTATGGCTAACATTGGGAAGAATGGGTATCTTAAAACATTTAGTTGTGCCCATGTGACATCTATACCTAGATCAAGAGGCTGTTGTCCAAACAACAAGTAAACATGGCATGACTGAAAATCAATCAAGGCTGCATACAGCCTTGTATACAAAGGCTCCTTTCTCCATCCCTATTCAATTTGTATGCTGAGTAAATAATTTGAAAAGCTGGAGTTCATGAAGGAGTAAGCTGGATCAGAATTGGAAGAAGACTCAGTAACCTGCATTTTGCAGATGAGACAGTAATAAGTTAACAAAAACCAAAACTGTGCTGAACTCTTTTAAGAACTACTTTGACAACATTACACTGACAATAGCTACTCAAGAGATTAGATAAGGATCTTAGGGGGAAATTAATTTATATTATGGAAAAAGAAAAACTCAGAAAAGGAGGATGAGAATGGTCACACATATTGAAGAACGTAATGTGTTACTAAATGGATATGTAGGAACTGTTGGATTAGTGTATGACGTTGTGGCTATATCCTTAATAAAAACCAATAACAGCAATGAATATTTAAAAAACGCCCAAATAACAGGTCTCACTTGTTGCAAGCCTCATATTGATACCATATAAAGAAAATAGATAACTGGCAAGCAGATAAAGGCAGCAAATAACTGGCAAGAAGCTGGGCTACAATCCCAAAGGCACACAGTTTGAATCCACCAGCTGCTTCATGGGAAAAGGACAGGCAATCTGAGAGGGTCAGCTATTGGTTGGTTCCAACTTGACAGTACACAACAACAATAATTAATTTAATTTTGTGATAAAGAATTGTGTTGTCAAACCAAAGGAACATCTTTCAAATCCACCAGCTCCCCAGAAGAAAGATGGGCAATCTCCTCCCACGTGGTTTACTGCCTCAGAACACCCACTGAAGGGTCAGCTATGAATCAATTCAAACTTTACAGTACTTAACAACAACTTCTTAATGGGAAGCCCGCATTGAATTGGCCCCCAAGTATAACTTCTGCTTGACTGACTGCATTTCATTTCAAATGCAGTCAATTAAAATTTGAAACTCAAATTTCAAACGTAGTCAATGATATTTTTATGGTTTTGGTTTTTTTTATAAACTTCAGAGGAAGACTCATACCTTTAAAGCAGATGTGAAGACATCACAACGCATTGCCATCAAGTCTGAACTAACTCATAGCTGAAAACCACAGAGGCTGTAAATCATACAGGAGGAGATTGGCCATCACTCTCCCAAGGAACTGCTGATGGATTCAAACTAGCAGAAAGTTGTTGCCTCTGGGTTACCAGTACAACTCCCTACAGACTAGGAAACTAGACTCCTTTTTTTTAAAGAGAAGATATTATTCTTTTACAGAAAATATTATAGAAGAGCTATTATGAATTAAATCCAACCAATCAGGTGCATGAATCAGCGACATGGATAATTTATTCAAGAATCAATGTTGTTCTGTTAGCCACAGAGCTGAAACTATGCCTCCTTAGAGAGCTGCTGGCGAGGGGCCAAGAGCAGGGTAGAAATTTATGTCCCTGCATGAGCTCATCAAGGCACTGAACTTAGTTAAAACCTTTTAATATGTAAGGAATGAAGAGGACTGTCCAGGAACTCTGAAGATGCCACTGGCTTCCACAATCAGGGTGTATCCGCCTAGAGACCTTTTCAATCATGGAGATTCATTTGTGATTTGTGACTCCATAGCTGGTAAACTCAGGGGACTGGGTTTCCATGGCTCAGGCAGTCAAGAGGGGGAAGGTTCCCAGGTCTGGCCAGAAGCGGCGATGAAGTGTGCTGTAGACAAGGCAGCATGTCACAGAGCAGGACTGTTCTGTGTGAAACACCACCTGATGAAAAGGAACGAGGGTGAGAACTGCAGTGTGACTTCTGAAGGGGCACGACGCGGTTCTAAAATTGGCTTCTCGCCATGTCCAAAGAGCCAAACAATGAGAGCTGTCAGCACATGATTCAACCTTAAATCCCCTTTCCCTTGGCCTGCTTGGTGCAGTTCTCTTCCAGGAATTCCAGCTCAACAACCACAGTATGTGACTGAGTGAGAAAGTTTACTGTTGATGCTCCTTCCTGCACCAGCGATGATCCTGTAACATCCTCAAGGTTCCCAAAACCCCAGACCACAGAGGGCTACACTTTGCAACTCTTCCAAATAAATCCACATACTCCAGACTTGCCTTCCTCCGGAGTACTGGAGCAATTTCAAAGGCATTGAGGCAGTGGTGAAAATGGCGTGGGGAGGGCAAAAAGAGAAGTGAGGATGAGGACGGAGAGTCGACATTTACATAGCATTTTCCAAGTCAGTTCTCCCTACTCACATTTTACTTTGCCTACTCTCACATTTATCATACTCTGGTTGACACGATCACATTTGTGGGAGAGTGTGAGCTCTATTTTGGAATTCTCAGCCCCAAGCACAGTTCTGAGCTCATTATAGAAACTCCGTAAGTATTTCTGGAAGTCTTTCTAAGTCATTGCACTAATGCTACCCTCCCTATTGAAAGTTCCAACTCTCCCTTCTGCTCAAAGTCTCCTATGTCTTATCCTATTTTTTTTCCTTTCGTCTCTAGCACCCTAAGCATATTGTATAACTTTTAAATTATTTATTTCTTTTATTTTCCTCTTGCTATAATATTTAATAGGCAGAGATTTTTTTGCTTTGTTTTCTAATAACGTACCTATAACAGAACCATGCACATATTTTGCACTATACTGACTCCAAAAGAACTTCCACTTTCAAATGGCAGTTTGCCTAGTGGGTTCCAAAGCTTCATTTTATGAATGCATTTTTCATCCATTAAGTAAATGTGCATTCATTATTATTTCTCAGCACCTACTATATGTCAAGGGAGTGCTGCTGGCATTGTCTGTAGCTAGTTGCTTTGCTGACCCAAGGGTCACACCTCTCTGGAGGTTCAAATGCACCAATGGCTCCTCAAGAGAAAAATGGGCAATCTCCTCCTTGCAATTTACGGCCTTGCAAACCCACTGGAAGGTCAGTTATTAATCTGTTCTGGCTCCACGGCAATGAATATAAAAGTACTATATTCCAAGCATTGTGCTGCTAAAAACCAAACATAATAAAGCAGATTATTTCCTTCTTTTAAAGAATTTAGAGTTAGTGAAGATGTTAGCAAACATGTCTTACTGATACATGATATGGTAAGTCCAATGTTAAAGAGAAGCATAAAGTATAAAGGGATTATTAAGGGGTGGGGGTGGGGCAAATGTGCCTGGAGGTTCTTAAAGGAGTCAAATCCCTGGTGGGTTGAGCCTTCAAGGCTCAGTGGCCTCAACTTGAGAACATAGATGGTAGTTGAAAGTAGTGAAACTCAATGCTCAAATATCTAAGCTCAAAGAGATAAGAAAATTTATCTACATGAGACGGATGCCTTTGAGTTGGGTGTTTGGAAACACTATTAAAGAACCCATTATTGTTGTTATGTGCTGTCGAGTGGCCTCCAACTGTATGTACAATAGCTCTAAACCTGGCTTTATGCTGTGCCAATTTTATCATCTCTGACACACCTATCTCCATTACCCCAGTCACTGAATCAATCCATCTCACCAAGGGTCTTCCTCTCCTGCGCTGTACCTCCACCCTCCTAAACATGATGTCCCTCTCCAAGGACTGGTACCTCCTTGCAACTTGTTTAAAGCTTCAGAATCCTTGCCTCCAAGGAGTAGCCTGGTTTAATCCTCTCCAGTACAAACTTGTTCTCCTAGCAGTCCATGAACTGTCAAAATAACAAACAAATATGTCTTGGAGAAGATGCAACCAGAATGCTCTCTGGAGGCAAGGATGGTGAAGTTTCATTTCACATACATTTGGAGAGACTATTCCTTGGAGAGAGCCATTACGCTTGGAAAGGTAGAGAGAAAGTTAAGGAAAGAAAGACCCTCAGTGAGATGGATTGATTCAGTGACTGTGGCCATGGGCTCTAGTGTGCTGGGGATGATAAGGATGGTTCAGGATAGGACAGGGTTCAGCTCCGTTGTTCATAGGGTAGCTGTGAGTTGTATTGGACTCGAAGGCTTAGGCTGTTGATCTAATGACAATGATGCTACCACCGCATGACATTAGGTGGCGCTCTGGTGACAGAGTGCATAAAACACTAGCCCTCTCAGGCAGTTCGAATCCATCAGCAGCTTTGAGGGAGAAAAATGAACAACACCCTCCCAGGTGATTTAGAGCTTTGGGAACCTTCTGGAGGGTCAGCTACTAGTCAGTTCTAACTTGAAGGTGAGGAGTTGAGATATGCTATTAAGTTGAATAAAGCACTGGAAAGATTAGCTAGAAACTTCATGGGTCAGCTGTGAGGAAAGCTTCAATGGTTGGCTGTGAGGAAAAATGAGGGAGGGAAAACTCAGAAAAGGGGGAGGAGCCTACACAACTCAAATAATGCAATTAATATCACTGAGATGTACATGGAGAAACCTGAACTGGTGCAGATTATGCTATGCATATTCTCAACAACAAGAAATAAATGATTTTTTTTTATAAAGGAAATGGGACTGCCTTATTATTGCATGGTTCTTCCACTCACTAATTCAACATGTAATTTTTGTGCTCTTATTCTGTACCATTGAGTCGCTTGTGATGTATAGTGACCCTATGTACAACAGCTCTGCATCCTGCCCTGTCCTGAGCCAGTCTCACTAACTCTAACACAGCAACCCCCATTGCCCCAGTTACTGTATCAATCCATCACAAGCAACTCAATGGCATATAAAAACAATAACATATTATGGCAGGTTTGGAAGCAAGAGTAGCATCCACTTCCTAAATGACATGCCTTCAGAAACTCTATCAACTTTGATAAATGTCGATAGTAGTAGAGAGGCTTCAAGCCTTTTGTTCATTGGGTTGCTATGAGTCGTGCTCGACTCAAAGGCAATCAACAACAACATTATGTACCAACCTGTCAATTCTGCAGGAAACAGACAAAAGTTTTTGCCCTTGCGAAGTTTACATTCTAGTGTGTGTGGATGGGGTGCGGAGCATAGATACAGAAAATAAATAAGATATGTAAGTCAATTAACAGATAAAAGCTGTGGTCAAGGCTAGAGCAGGGGAGAAGGTAAGGCATTCTAAGGAGAGGCACTGCAATGTGTTAGATTCAAGTAAACACCCCTCCTTAGGTCATGCCCTAATATCTTCTATTGGAAATCCTTCTAAATGATGACTCTAGTCATTTTTCTAATAAATAGTTTTGGGTTTTGTTGGTTTGTTTTTCTTTTATTAACAAGCAGGAAGAAGGAAAGAAGACACAAAGTATTAACAGTAATTGAAACAGTAATTACACTTTCTATTAAATCCTGTGAAAGCCCTAAAGTAATTATCCAACCAATAAACAAATGAAAGAACCCTCAGCAATAGGCAGCAGACTAAGATGCTGAGACCTGGCTCAGTCAAGGGGCCGGGAGCACAGGCTCAGAGCCAGGACACCTGGGAGGGGCTCCCAGCTCTGCCCCTGCTGCGTGTCCAAGGCAGGAGCTTAATCTCACTTTCTTCAACAATGAAACAGAGATGATGCTGACAGCACTTATACTCTGTTATCTTGGATCAGTTGGGAAGAATTCATAGGATGACATAGGAAAAGTATTTAAATACAGAGTAGAAATAAATGAAGGGATCTCTGGTGGCACTGAGACCCCACAGGCAAAGTCTCTCTGCTGGTTTAAAGCCATCAGTGATTCTGTGGAAAAAAGATAAGCAGTTTTCTCCTGTGTGGTTTATAGCCTTCAAAAACCCACTAGAGTGTCAGCTAGCTACAGGTTGTCGCCAATGTGACAGTAATGAGTTGGGGTCCCCCCCTTTCTTTTTTGAGTAAATACTACAGGCATGTTGGAATAACCCAAGTGCCCATTAACAAATGAATGGATAATGAAATTGTGGTATATTCACATAATGGAATACTATGCAGCACTGAAAAATAAGGAACTCACAAAATATTATGCAAAATGGATGACCCTAGAGAACATTATGCTGGGTGAAATATCTCAGTCACAAAAGGACAAATATTGCAAAGGGCCACTGTTGTAAAACAGAACTTACATTGGGGTTGAGGGAAGACGGAGAAGAAGGGGAGGAATGATGTATACTGCATTGCAACAGATGGGGAGAGAACTGTTTAAAAGGGATATATGATTAGGTATTATTGTCATGACAGGACTCCAGAATGAAGGCTGCATAGTGGAGTGGACTTGGGGGAAGGGAGTGTTGCATAACAATGAAAGAGTTTTTCTTTCCTTTCAAGGAGAAGAGTGAATTGGGGTGGTGGGTAGGAAGAAAAGTACAACAATGAATGCCTGGAAACTCTAAGTCTCTGTAAACTTTTATTAAAATTAATTTAAAAATGGGAAAAAAAGGAAAAAGACTGATAACACAATTACAAAATAGGCAAAAAAACATGGAAAAACCTTAAAAAAAGAGTTCAAAAAATTTAGCAAAAGATGGGCTTCTGGTATGTAATTATGGAGATTCCCTCATTGATGATTCTAGTGAAAATAATCAGATGAAGAGTCCCACTTTGCAGCACAAAAGAGGAGGAGATGGAGCAATTTAAGGAGGAGGGGAGGCAAGTGTAGTGCTCTTTCAGCAGAAGCGAGGGTGGAATAAGACCAAAATGTCCAAGTGCAGACCTGCTGGACGAGAGTGTGAGAGGAGAAGAGCTAATTTGCAGTGTGAATGCTAATCTGCAGTGTGGTGTAAGTGCAGGATGGATGAAGAAAATGAGTATGCTTTATAGAGTTGTGTCAGGTGCCATCAAGCTGGTTCTCATCCAAGGTGACTCCACATACAACAGATCAAAACGCTGCCTGAGCCTGTGCCGTCCTCACACTCTCTCTGGACTCAAACCCGCTGACCCGTTTGCTGTGCCAATCACCTCACGGTGGCCCATCCTTTCTTTTGCTGCTCTTTTGCTTTTTCCCAAGGTCCTTTTCCAGATACTGACATCTCCTGACAACATGCCTCAAGTGGGAGATGATGTCTCACTTTCTTTCTAAGGAGTACAGTGGATGCACTTCTTCCAGGACAGAGAGTTGAGCTAGAGAAATTTGGGGTCTAACTTGGAAAAGAGAGGATCTCTGAGTTGAGGAAAGACTCAATAGATGTCTTCAGAGAACAAAAGTAGTTTCATAGCAAAGACAAAATAGATTCGTTCTGCTCGCTCAGAGAACACACTCCTATAAAATGGGGTTAGAGTTACATACAGCATTGTAGGAAAAAAGAACTAAGTATGAAAACAGTGTCATTAAGAGAGACAGAGGGCTTCATCAGTGGAGGAAATCAAGCAGAGGCTGAAATATTAGAGAGTAGATGACTATATCAGCCTCTAAGTTCCATCCCAACTCTCTTAGCCTGACTTAAAACTTCAACTATAAGTTGTTATTGAGTTTACCTCAATCCATAGTAGCCCCATATATGTCAGAGTAGAATCATGCTCCACAGAGTTTTCAAAAGCTGATTTTCAGAAAAAGGTCACCATAGGGTAGACCTCTATGAATGTGGAGAAAAGATGAAAGTTATACAAGTGTTCAGGTTTTTCGTTCATAAGGTCACTATGAGTCGTCTACAACTCAATGGCATTTAACAACAACAGAGAGAAAGCTCTGTTGGCCTAGTGGATAGAAAGTTATGCAACCAAGCCAAAGGTGGGTGATTTTAATCTGTGGCCCTCAGGCCTGGTTTTAATTGGTTTTGGTCACACATTCTTCTAAGTGGTATAGCACTGGTCTGTCCATTTACTGTACAGAGATAACTCGTGGTTGCTGTGATGCTAAACACTGTGACATGGATGTGTCAAATGCAATAAGGGTTACCCTTAGTGGACAGTGTTTGGTGGAGCTCCCCAATTAAAAAAAGCTTGGAAGCAGGAGTGGCATCCACTTTCGAAACAGCTTGATAGCTTGCCTCTGGAAACTCTATGAAGTTGGAGAAATGATGAAAGTTATATAAGTGCTCTGGTCTTTTGTTCATAGAGTCACTATGAGTTGTCTACGACTCGACGACACTAAACAACAACAAGGTAGACCTGAACCTTCAAACTTTTAGTTAGGACCTGAACATGTTAATTGTTTGTCCCACCTAGGGAATCTAAAACCTCAACGAAGGAGACAAAATACAATGGGAAGTATTCTTTAGAAATAAATTTAGCAAAACCAAAACTGATCATTGACAAGAAGCTGGAATAAGTTTGATGTTATACAGAAGTCTGCAGAAATACAGTTAGGAGGTGATGATAACACAATCCATGAAGATTACTAAAATGTTGTTTCACTTAATCCTTATCATAATATTGGGGGTTCAATATTACTTTTCTCACCAGTTCACAGGTGAGCAAAGTGACGCCTAGTAGGCTGAAGACTCTTACCCACATATTGTGGTAGCAAAGACAGACCTGTAACTTGAGCCCAGACTTCTGCCTCCGAGTTCAGCTTTCTTTCCAGTACACCCTCCAGAGTTCCAATGTAGGATTCAGGCAGAGAAATGAAAAGAAAAATGGAGATGTGGATGTTAAAAGAATTGCAACAGGCTCTGGATTTCACTGTCCCTGTTTTCATCTTTCATTTATCCAGGCTGGAATCCTGCAGCAAAGTGAACTAATTCGTTACTTTTGACACTCAAGTGACTACCTACAGCTCACAGAGTTCATGGCCAATGTACAGGCTGGCATTCAAGGTCACCCAAAGCATGATCTAGCCACACTCCAGCATTACCTTCCTCTGCTTCCTATGTGTACCCAGAACAGCACACACTACTCTTGCCATGCTGATTTTAAGTATAGAGAAGTGTTGTTGTGTACCTTTGAGTCAGAACTGACCCACAGGCAGGTTTTCAGAGGTAGTTAATCACACAGGAGGTGATTGCCTGTCCTTCTCCTACAGAGTAGATGGTGGATTCGAACTGCACACCTTCAGGTTTGCAGCTCAGCTTCTTGTGACTAGGCCACCAGAGTTCCCTATATGTACCTATGCTAATCAATAAACAGCTGCTATTCCACAGCTGCCTGTGTTCCCATCACTATCACACTAGATCCTCCTCTAAGTCTCAACAGGCCTCCCACAATACAGCAACCAGAGAGTTACATGTAGCACAGCAAGCAGCCCACATCCAGGGTTCAGTTTCCATTGCCACAGGCAGTGTCAGTATGTTATTGATGGTTAAATATTTTGAATGTCAGCCTGTATACGCTATCCTTCAGAGATTCAAGAATGTGGGAACAGCATTCTATTTCTATTCTGTTTCTGTTAAAATTTTTCCCATCCTAAAGGTTCATCTAAATAGAAAACACAAATTTAAATGTCCACAGGTAGGTTCCACAAATGTGGAAGGAGGCTAAATATAAGGCATTAGGTAATGGGGAGACTGGAGAGTTTACTCTCCGTCATGTTGGATCAATTGTTGCCACGCAGAATGGACATCTATGGATGCCAGCTCTACCAAACTTTGATAAGAGACAGGGATATGGATGTTGGAGGAAAAATCACCCTAATTATTCAAGGCTAGTAACTAATTCAATTTCATGAAACACTGTGCAGACATAAAACACAGCTATGGAACTGGATCACATGTGACCACATTCTAACTCTCAGCCATAAAATGATACCTTTTAAACAAAGCTGGCTGGCATCCAAGGAACGCTGGTGGTCTTGCTAATCAGGTATTCAGCTGCTAACCAAAAAGCTGGCGGTTCAAATCTACCAGCTACTCCTTGAGAGAAAGATGAGGTAATTTATTTCTATAAAAATTTATAGGCTTTGAAAACATACAGGCTCACTTTCCTCAGCATTACAGAGTTACTCTGGATTACATTTAACTAAATCGCAATGGGTTTTGGTTTGTGGTCCTTACTGACTCAACTGTAAGGGATCCATGCTTTTTGAAAGATCTACGTTACTGAGTTTGCACATTCCTTTTCAGTGCGGCTAAGTTTTTAAAAAAACATTTTTATTGTTGTTGTTATTAAGATAATGTACAGCAAGAGTCTATAGTTATTAAAGACTCTACATACATAATTCAGTAACAATAACTGCATTTTCCTGGCTATGTAAAAACTTTTCTGAGTTGTCCCCCACCAACACAAACTCACCCATTAGGGTGATTAGCTAATGTTTGAGTTGCTTTTGTCAATTTGATCCCAGATAGATAGTTTTTTTGTTTTTATTATTTTGTGTGTGTGTGTGTACCGTCAAATCAGATCTGACTGGTACAGTAGGAGACTGTCCCTCCTTCCTCGGCAGAGCATCTGGTGGATTTGAACCATGCACCTCTGGGATTGCAGTGCAGCTTCTTGCCACTAGGCCACCAGAACTCCCCTTGATCCCAGATAGATAGTTTTAAGCAGAAGGCTCTAGGCAGACTTTTATTAACTCTGTCTTTCACTGCCATCGGTTGAAATAAACTCATAGCTGACCCTTCAGCAGATTTTTCAAAGGCTATAAATCGCATAAGAGGAATCTGCCCATATTTCTCCCTTGGAGCAGCTGGTGGACTCAAACCACCTGTCTTTGAGTTTGCAACACAACTCCTTACCCACAAGGCCATGTTGGATGCAAGAAATTTCAAGATATTTTAATTTGAGGTTTAAAGATTACCTTAAGGTAGAACAATTGACCTCCACTTACCTGGAACAACAGGGGAAGGAGGAGAGTCAGGAATGGGAGACCATGGAACATTTGGCTAATTCCTTCCTTCAATAGTTACCATTTCCCCCATGAAACAGTAAGTATAAAATAATTCCCAATTATTATTATTATTATGGAAGATTTTGATTAAAAATGCTGTAGGATAGTGAGCAAAAGGGTGGAAACGAAGAACCGATATCATTTTTTTAAAATTTTGTGTGTGTGTGTGTGCAGCCCCAGAGGTTGGATGAAGTTTTAAAATTACAGCCCTAGTAGATTTGAAGATTCCAGGGAATAGAGTTTTTATGCTTTGGGGTTGCATAGTGTTCAATTCATACTGGATTCTCATAAGCAGTTTTTGGACTTGAATTTAGTAGGGGGAAATTCTAAACACAAACAAACAAAACTTTCATTGCTTAACTGTAAAGTCAATAAAAAAGGGTTGATGAGTAAAGATTCCAAGCCTGGGTAATGAGGAAAACCACCTGGAAAAGTTGTGTAGGTGGATTCAGTAAAAGGTTCAAGAGAAAGTTGAGGCATTCTGGATCTATTGTACTGGGCTCATTCAGAATTCAAGAGCTTAAAGTACTTTTAAGTTTATTTTCTTTCCAGAGCTGGAAAACCATCAGGAAGTCTTAACACAGTTTTTGTGCTCAGAACTTCTATTCTACAACACAAATTACGAGGATGATTCAGTCAGTAAAGAAGCATAGACTCTCTTGGCCCAACACATTCAATGGAAAACTTTGTTTTCCAATATATATTTTTCTAAAAACGAATAAAGACTGATTCATATATTCTCCAAAACAATCTTTCAGTTGCCCTAATACAGATTTCTGCTTACTTATCGCTACTCAGTACTGGCATAATTTTCAATTTTTTCCAGTGTTGGTTGGCCCAAAGGAAGAACATAACACAAAATAATAATATTATCAATATTAGAGAACTTACAGGTGAATATCATTAACATTTATTATTTTCTGCACCCTGGAACTTGATGGATTTTTACTCAGCTTCTTAGCTAAGACACATGATATTCCATGCCTGACTTTTCCCCACAAATGTGTGGATTTTATAAAATGACTTAGGACTTTGTGGATGTAGCTCCCTCAATGTGGCAAAATGTAGTATTTGTAACAGAGTTAAATCTCATTAATAGACTCAGTTGAATTTAAGATACTTTTATCTTCCAAGTTTAGAATAAAAATGAACAAGAAAACAATAGCGGTTTATGAAGAGCTACACTGTTTTAAGAGCATTATATGTCACCCTTATGGAAATCTGAAAAGTAGCATTACCACAATCCGAGTGGCAAATGAGAAAACTGCCACTCAGAAACAAACAGAATGAAAACAAACACCAAAGAACCTCACCAAAAAAGAAGAAGAGGATGAAGAGGAAGAAGAAGAAGAAATGCCAAAACAAAAAACTACCTTGCCAAGACTACAAAGCTAATTAAGTGTGATGATAATATCACGTTTACATTTGGTCTAGCTCTGAATCCCACTACCATCCATGCTGTCCACTACCTATCTAGAGTTGGTTCATTTCAACATCCAGCCAGAGAGAAGTCCCAAGTCACAGAAACCTGAAGACTTATTCCCAGCACCTGCCTCCTGTTCAATGTTCCTTCTGGCTCTCCATACCCCATTCTCACAGTTGTACAATGAGTTCTTTGAATACTAGTAAGAGTAGAGAAAGGGAGCTCTGGTGGCCTAGTGGCAAGAAGCTGTGGTGCAATTCCAAGGCACACAGTTTGAGGCTACCAGCCACTCTGTTGGAGAAGGATGGGCAATCTCCTCCTTCTGGAGGGTCAGCTTTGGGTCAATTCTGACTCTCTGGTACACAACAACAAGAGTAGAGAGAGGCTTAAGACATCTTTGTACCCATAATAACTAACCCTTCAGATTCTACAAAACTCATTCGCTCACTGCCATAGTTCTGACTCATAGTGACCCTGGTTGGCTTTCTGAGGCTGTAAATCTTTACAGAAAGAGGATTTCCCATCTTTCTCCCTCAAAAGGGAAAAAAAAGGCAGTGGATTCCAATTGGCAACCTTTTGGTTAGCTGCCCAATGCATTATGTACATCTCCTCCAGGGCACCTTCTATATAACTCAAGTTCTATGAAGGATCTGCCCAAGTAGAGGGCAACAAGTTAAAAAAATGGGGTAGGGATGGTGTTATATTCACTTTGTATGGAATACGAGTGCCAAGACTTGAAGATGATATGAGAACCAACCAGCAAGGCTCTATGAGCAAAAGCTGGTTTACAAGGGAACAAGGCAGGCTGGATAGTGAAACCATAGCCTATAACTTTTTTTTCTTTTTTTCTTAAAAAAATTTATTTTTAATTTAAATGAAAATTTACAGAGACTTTGGATTTCCATTCATTTATTGTTGCACTTTTCTCCCCTACCAACCCTCCCCTCTAGTACACTACCCTCTTGGAAAAGTAAAAGAAAAATTCTTTCATTGTTTTACAATCCCTCCCCCTTGGTCCACTCCACTATGCAGTCTTTGCTCTGGACTCATGTCATGATAAAAATACCTAATCACATATCCCTTTTAAACAGTTTTCTCCCTCATCTGTTTCAATGCAGCATACATTATTGAACCCATCTTTCTCAGTCTCCCCCCAACCCTGAGGTCAGTCCTGTTTTACAACAGTGGCACCATGCTGTATTTGTCCCTTTGTGACTGAGATACTTCACTCAGCATAATGTCCTCCAGGGTCACCCATTTTGAATAATATTGCATGAGTTCCTTGTTTTTCAATGCAGCGTGGTATCCCATTGTGTGAATATACCACAGATTCTCTATTCGTTTGTTGAGGGGCACTTAGGTTGTTTCCAACTCCTTGCTATTGTGAACAAAGCTGCAATTAAGATGGGTGTGCATATATCTGCCTGGATGTCAGTTATGGTCTCTTTGGGGTATATTCTCAGTAGTGGAATTGCTGGGTTGAATGGTATCTCTATTTGCAACTTTTTGAGAAATGCCACGGCCTTCCACAGTGGTTGCACCATTTTACACTCCCACCAACAGTGAATAAGGGTTCCAGTTTCTCCACAACCTTGCCAGCATTTGTTGCTTCCTGTTCTGTTAAATGTTGCTATTCTCACTGGGGTGAGATGATACCTCATAGTTGTTTTGATTTGAATCTCTCTTAGAGCTAAGGATTTTGAACATTTCTTCATGTGCTTGTTAGCCATCTTAACGTCTTCTTTGGTGAAGTGTCTGTTCATATCCTGTGCTTATTTTTCTATTGGATTATTTATCTTGTTGTGGTGAGCCTATAACTTTTTATAAAAAACCTGACTGACTTCTTCTAAGACTGTTCTGAGAGCAATTTAACTCCTTCAGACGTTCTGGTGTCAGAGTAGGATGAACACGGAGCTCTCCCACATAGGAAAGATGAGGTGATCTGCTCCCATAAAGACAGTCCTATGGGGCACTATGATTTGGAACAGACCCTATAGCACTCAGTAGTTGAAGTAACACTTTCTAGAGTTACTCAGTCATGACTGAGATTGTGTGAACTTTGAGAAAAGTTCTCAAGTCATTTATTTAAAGAGTGTAAAATGTCACTTGTACTAGAAAGTGCTCATTATCCCTCAATATTATCCATCTGCCTCTTCTGTTTATATATGAATCTTGATTTTTAAAAAAATTTTGGTCTGGGCACAACACCACTCAGGAAAACGTCAGTATTCCTCTGCCTTCCTTGAAGTCAGTTGCGTCTCGGTGTCCATGTTCTCGAATCAGTTGAAACTAAGAGGAACAGAGGTGCACAACTTCTGGGACATGCCTTTCTAGGTGGAGGTGTGAGTCCCACCTTCCCTTCTTCAGCCAGTCTTCTGCTTAAAACAAAATCAGTATAAAAATGGCTATGGTTACTAGTCCAATGGAGACTGATGAAACCCTTAAGGCTTTGTCTCCCTTTGAATCTGAAAGAAAACTCACCTCCCTTGGATAAATTTTCCCACGAACAGTAGACAGGTCTATAAGATGAGCAGTAACACCAGGGAAATACTCACTTCTTAACATAATCAACTGCATAAGATCAAAGGGGTAACACTGACTTAGAGGTAAACCAAAGAAGGTAGGGAGGAGTAAACAGAAGGATTCATGGAATCAAGAATTCCAGAGGGAAAGCAGGAAGAGCACAATGACATTGTTTTCATGCAATTAATGTAATAAAACAATATATATATGTATGTTTGAATGGAAAACCAATTAGCTTTGTAAACGTTCATTCAAATAATAATAAATAGAAAAAAATCAGCACCAAATCCAAGGCTCATTAGTCATTCCCTTATCCAATGTTTATTCAGTAATCTATTCAAGATGCACCACTGAAAGGGACAAGACCATAAATTCTTCTAGAGCCTTGCTTTGTGGAGGGTAAACTCAAAGAATTTCCACCTCAGTAAGATATTTGCTCTTGAAAGGAACCCAAGAAATTCTGGGTCCAGCATCTACCATCACTGAATTTCTATTTCCAAATTATTAAAAATTTGAGGAGGCATCTGGGAATAATTTTTGGATAGCAGCATTTACTTGGACTTTAACTTGGAGAATGTTTCTAACGTGAATTTCTCACTGAAAGAGTTTTACTTACCACATATAAGAAAGGGGTGACGTGTGAAATCATTCACTCTTTTGAGGATACACAAACATTAATAATATTCTAAGTGTTATTTAAATATAGAATATTACTTAGCTGAGCGTTACAAAGCATGGAGCATTTCCTTAGGGAGAATATAAAACAGACCATCTACTATCCATCTCATTAATAATTCAGACGTACTGCTTATTCATCCAGGCAATGAATAGTAGGGCTTTTAAATCTTTGAATGCTCTTTTTTAAAAAAAGTATCACAGGGTTATTTATTGGTTTGATGAAACAAATTAATAAGCAGCCAGCAGTAGGTTTTCATGGCAGAATATAGACCTTTTGGGGCAAGATGTCCATTAACCAAAAGAAATATTTAGCTCAGCTTGGGTAATTAATCTAATTTTCACCCATCTCTACAATTTAAAGTTGAAATGGAAACTGGAGGTCAATATTGAGAGTGTAGGCAATTATAGTATAGCATTACTGTGGTGAAATCAGTCTATGACTTCTGCTATTTATAATTCCTACTCCAAGGTGTTTAAATATTTTCAAGAATTGAATGCTGAACTCAACCTCTCTGATGCTTAAAAGGAAATCCTGCCCTAAAACTCTGTATTCTCCCATATATACATCTTTCTGACTGCTTACTAAAGTGAATCTGACAGAAATGTAGACCAGCCCTTTCAAAGAAGAAGGACTTTAGCACATCCTGAGGTATTAGGAATTGAAGTCTTATTCATTTTCTCCCCACGTATTTTCTCCATATGTCTATATCCTAGTCACTAGGACAAAAGAGAGGACTGAAAAAATGTACTGCCCTCATTAATTATGCCTTTACAGATAGATAAAGGAATAACACATTGCATGTTAGCTTGTTATGAGCGATATAGTGACAAATAAGACAGGATGATAGATAGAGGGTAGCCAGTGAGGTGGACCATCTTAAGTATGGTGGCCAAGAAAGAGCTATGTGACACCCAAGGAAATCAGAAGGACACTAGGAGGAAGAACAAAGCAAATGCAAGGTCAAGGGCTTGGCATGTGCGGGGAGCATGATGGTTAGAGCTGAGTGTGAGGAAAATAGACACCCAGGAGAGGAGGTCAGCCAGGAGGTTAGGGCACATCCGGAAGGTTTTGAGGACCATGACAATAACTTGGAGTTTATGTTGAGTGATTTGGGAGTCACTGGTCCCTGAAATGTCTTCTGAATTCCAGGTGGAACAGGGAGTGAGTTTCCTAAACCAACCCTTCCATGCAGGTTTTCCAGTCCCTCAGTCTACACCAACAAGTTCTTGGGCTTTATCCCCCAGTGCTACTTTCAGTGACTACAGAACAAGGATACTACCTGTTTTCCAGAAAACTCTTTTCTCAGTATTTTCTGTTCTAAAAGACCCTGACTCAGAGGTCACTGGGAAGAGATTTTTTTTTTTAAGTTACTCAGAAGGAAGACACACAGGGCTTGTGGTTTGTTGTGAGGCTGTCCTGTGAAAAGATCACATTTTACACTCAAGGAAAGGCACAAATCATCTTTATTTATTAGAAGGGAGTTCTGGTGGTGGTCTAGTAAGTAAGGTATTGGCACCGCCAACCCAAAGGCAGTCAGTTCAAATTCACCAACTGTTTCATAGGAGAAAATGAGCAATCTCTTCCCACACAATTAACAGCTTTTGAAAATCCACTGGGGCATCAGGTAGGGTTGGTTCTGACTCAACGGCAATGAATTGGACTTAGTTGATATAGAGGGAAGCTTTGGTGGCCAGACGGAAAATGCAAGGAATAGTCTAGTATGATTAAAGGCATGGAAAATAAAGTGACCTGCCCCCCGCCAAAAAATAAATAAAAACTCTATAGAAAAATTCTACTGGAGAAGTTTTTGGATGTGCATAGGGATTTGAGTCTTAGAAGGTCCCATTCATCTATGTTATCTTCTCCTGGTTGTAGCTTTTCCCGGATACTGGGAAGACTGTTTATGTTGTGGATTAGGACTTCTAGTGTTGTTCCTAGCTTTTCTGTAATGAATTTTATAGTCCTTGGTTTTAGTCCTAGGTCCATGATCCACCTTGAGTTGGTTTTTGTGTATGGAGTGAGGTGTGGGTCTTGCTTGAAACTTCTCCAGTAGGGTAAAAAGGGAAGCCACTGACTGGGAAAAAGTATTCGGTAATAACATATCAGATAAGGGACTTATATCCAGAATTTATGAAATACTTGAGCACCACAACAAGATAAAGGTAAATAATCCAATAGAAAAATGGGCACAGGATATGAACAGGCACTTCACCGAAGACGACATTCAGATGGCTAACAAACACATGAAGAAATGCTCAAAATCCCTAGCCCTAAGAGAGATGCAAATTAAAACAACTATGAGATATCATCTCACCCCAGTCAAAATAGCAAAATTTAACAGAACAGCAAGCAACAAATGCTGGCGAGGTTGTGGAGAAACTGGAACCCTGATTCACTGTTGGTGGGAGTGTAAAATGGTGCAACCCCTGTGGAAAGCAGTATGGCGCTTTCTCAAAAAGTTGCAAATAGAGATACCATTTGACCCAGCAATTCCACTACTGGGAATATACCCTGAAGAGACCATAGCTGACATCCAAGCAGATATATGCACACCCATGTTCATTGCAGCTTTGTTCACAATAGCAAGGAGTTGGAAACCACCTAAGTGCCCATCAACAAACGAATGGCTAGAGAAGCTGTGCTATATTCGCACAATGGAATACTATGCTGCATTAAAAAACAAGGAACTCATGCAATATTATTCAAAATGGTTGACTCTGGAGAACATTATGCTGAGTGAAATATCCCAGTCACAAAAGGACAAATATTACATGATGCCACTGTTGTAGAATGGGACTGTCCTTGGGGTTGGGGAGAGACTGAGTAAGATGGGTTCAATAATGTATACTGCACTGAATCAGAGGAGGGAGAGAACCGTCTAAAAGAGAGATGGAACTGGGTATTTCTGTCATCACAGGAGACTAGAGCGAGGGCTGCATGGTGGAGGGGACCTGGGGGAGGGTTTGTAAAACAATGAAAGAATCTTTTCTTTTACTTTTCCATAATTTTTGGACTCATGTACTTATAACTTGTTAGTCAAATTTGTGTCTTCTAGGTTGCAACACCCCCATGATACATCTTCAAGGATATGTACATGTACAGCCAAGCACAATCAATAAGAGTGCATCTGAATTCCAAAATCAATCTCCATAATAGTCTATGTGTTTCCTACTGCCAAAGGGGCCCTTTAGAGTAGTGAGAGAAGATCTTCACCCTGAAACCCACAGCGTCCCTTTTCAGCAGGAAGTAGCTAAGAGAATACGCCGTCCCCTTTTCCTTATGACTCAGGGTGAAGTCTCTCTCAGGGAGGAGGGATAGGGAATGGCAAAGGATACACTGACAAAGAAGATTAATCAGAACTGGCTTTGACAAGCACTGTGGCATTTGGACAAGAACAAACTGGGAGGAGGGTAGAGAGAATAGTGCAACAATGAATGAGTGGAAGCCCAAAATCTCTGTAAATGTTTATGAAAATTAATAAAATATAATTATAGAAAAAAAAAAGAAAAATTCTACTACTATTAACAATAACAATGAGGATAATGGCATGATAAAAAGCAACACTCTTCTGTCAATATGCTGGACTGAGGTAGCCTGGGGCTGCTGTGATGCTGAACCTTGTACCTTTACAGTGTCAAATGGCAGTCCTGGTGGGCAGTGTTTGGTGGAGCTCCCATTGCAGTCCTGGTGGGCAGTGTTTGGTGGAGCTCCCAATCTAAGACAGGTTTGGAAGCAGGAGTGGCGTCCACTTCATAAACAACATGCCTCTGGAAACTCTATGAACTTGGAGAAACAATGATACAGAAAGGCTTCAGGTCTTTTGTTCATAGGGTCGCTATGAGTCATGCTTGACTTGACATCAGTCAACAACATTTTCATGAGTGACTTGACAGCAATCAACAACAACATTTTCATTGCTGCTAGTTACTATGCTATACTTTTTCTATACTCTATTAAATCCAACCACAAGCACCATTATTGTTTTCATATTACAGTTGAGGAAACTGAAGTCCAGAGAGGTTAAAGTCCCTGGTTCAAGTTCACATGCCCAGTAAGGAGCCAGACAATCAAGTAGAGAATTAGAACCAGGATATCTGACTCCTGGGCTGAGCCTGATCTCTTCTCACATGCTCTATGTTAGCAAAGGAGGCTTGTTTAGAGGTCAGAACAGCATCATTTGGGGGAAATGAAACTGAGTGGGTCCAAGGCTAGCACTGCATAAAGACAATACCCGAATGGACTTCTGTATCCGGGAGGACCATCCCCTGTTTACAACTGACTAGTCTAAGACCTTAAGCACGAAGGTATTCAATATCCACTTGATTAATGAAAGCAAGAATGAATGCAGGAGTGAATTATTAATGAAATGCTTTGCATACAACAAACAAACAAACAAACGAAGCCCAGGGCAGCTCTGGTGGCCTAGTGGCAAGAAGCTACACTGCAATCCCAGAGGTACACGGTTCGAATCCACCAGATGCTCTGCCGGAGAAGGAGGAGCAATATCCTCCTGTACCAGTCAGATCTGATTTGACGGTACACGCACACAAAATAAAAAAAAAAAAAAACCAACAAAACAAACAAACAAACAAAAAACCAAACCAAGCCCAACACTGTTAAACTGTCCCATAGAATTTCCATGGCTAGTCCAAGGCAGGCAGTTCAAATTTACTACCTTTTCTGAGGGAGAAAGATGGGCAATCTCTTTTCATAAATTTTACAGCCTTTGAAAACTTGCTGGAGAGTCAGTTATGACTCAAGAGCAATATGTTGAGTGATTAATCTCTAAAGAAGCAGATGATGCCTCTTTCTCCCATGGAGTGACTAGCAGGTCAGCAATTTGTGCTTAACCACTGTACCACCAGAGCCCCTTGTGCTTTCTTTCACATCTGACAAATACGAAGTGCTTTCTACATTGTTGCTATTATTAAGGCTGCCCATGTTCTAGGAGAGGTGGCCTGAGAGGATTTTCTTAGTCAACACCTACTGGCACAGTGATATCACAGAAGGTGAAAGAAATTCTTCTCTTACACTATTGATTAAAGCTATACCAAAATATCAAAAGAGATCTTGTGTGGTGTCATGAAGTCTTGGCCTAAATTTTCCGTCAGAGATGTGTTATCATATCTACCTTGAAGGTTTCCTGGGAGGAAGCTGAGATTTTATACAAGGAGACATGGGGTATAGTGTGTTAAGCACTGAGCAGCTAACCAAAATATTAGTGGTGCAAATCCACCAGCTGCTCTGAGTGAAAAAGATAAAACAGTCTGCTCCCACAGCCGCTTAAACTCAGTGGAGGATCACTGTGAGTCAGAATCAATTCAACAGTGGTTTCTTTCCTTTTTTATTTGTTTTCTTACAAAGTTTGTGCACTGTATTTCACACTATTCTTCATTCACATTGTTTCTCATACAATCATTCCCATGCATTGTTGTTGTTGTTGTTATGTGCCGTCGAGTCGTTTCCGACTCATAGTGACCCTATGCACAACAGCCCTATCCTGCGCCAACCGCACCGCCTCTGATACACCCATCCCGATTACCCCAGTCACCGAATAAATCCATCTCATAGAGGGTCTTCCCCTCCTGCGCTGTCCCTCCACCCTCCCAAGCATGATGTTCCTCTCCAAGGACCCGTCCCTCCTGGCAACATGTCCAAAGTATGTCAGACGAAGCCCCAGAATCCTTGCCTCCAAGGAGTAGCTTGGTTTAATCCTCTCCAAGATGAATCTGTTTGTTTTCCTGGCAGTCCATGGTACATTCAGTACCCTTCTCCAGCACCACAGCTCAAAAGCATCCACTCTCCTTCTGTCCTCCCTAGTCATTGTCCAACTCTCTGATGCATAACAAGCGATTGCAAATACCATGGCCTGTATCAGGCGCACCTTAGTCTCCAGAGAGACACTGTTGCTCCTGAGTACCTTTGAGAGGTCCCTAACAGCAGAATTACATTTTATAAAATGAATCACCATTGGACCTTGTCCTGTCTTTCTGAGAAACTGTGATACATTCACACAATGGAATAATACGTAGCACTCAGGAGCAACAATTTTGAAAAATATTATGTCATTTGGGAGAGGTTGGAGAGCATTAGGCTGAGTGAACTAACTCAGTCTCATAAGGACAAATACTGCATAAGACCATTATTGTAAAAATAGAAGGATGACTAGTAAAACATTTATGAGAACGCAAGGCGAGGAGGGCTGAGGATCGGAGGAGGGCTGAGGATGGGTAGGAGTGAAACCATAGGGTTGCACAGTTTGGTGGGTGGAGGAAGGAAATGGGAACAGTGTTTTTATATTAAAAAAGAACATTAATATTGCTATTACTATTTTCACCATTGTGGTTCTAAAATTCTTCAGTGGTTTTTTTTTTTAGTACCCTTTGTCATGTCCACTAATTAAAGTGGTCTGGGGGCAGGGCACTGTATAACAATAAAAGAACTTTTTTCCCCCAGAAAAAAGTGAACTGGGGAGTGAGGGGGAGCAGGGAGGAAAATGTGCAACAATGAATGAATGCAAATCCAAGTTCTTCATAAACTTTCATTAAAATCTCAATTAAAAAGGAAAAAAAACCCCAAACCAAAACAAACAAACAAACAAAAAATGTTCCATGGTACCAGGCAAAGGATAGAGAATTGTGAAACCAAGGGTTACCAGGGTATTGATAAGCGCTTGTTTTTCCAAAAGACATCACAACCCCTCACAGGATGTGTAAATCAAAACTCCTTTTAAAACTAAACATAATACAGAGTTTGTGCCTGGAATTGTCACATTAGATTGATGAAAGTAAGAATGATCTCAATATAAAATGTATAGAAAGTAGTACCCTTTTCTCTGATCACAATTGCAAAACAAAAAAAAAAAAAAGGTGCTTTGCATACCCAGGCAGACAGAATTAATGCACATTTACTGTCTCAGTCTCTAAGACTTTGCATCCCACTCCTTCCAATTGTCTAAAGGCTCAGGGAGATTTCAGCAGTGGAAAAAGTGAAGACAACTCAGTCTGAATTTGACTTCTCTGAGTTTATGCAAAAATTTAACTTCCCTGAGCTTCAGGAACTTGTCTGTAATGAGACAGATAAAGAGATGTCAGGGGATCTTATAGGAGCCCTGGTGGCAGAGTGGTGTGAGTGCTGAGCTGTTAACTAAATGATCGGAGGTAATAAGCGTCTGGCCTTACTGTGGGGGCAGGGTGAGGCAGCCTGCTCTGGAATAGTTTACATTCTCAGAAATCCCACAAGGCACTTCTACTTAATCCCATAGGGTCTCTATGAGTTGGCATTTCCCATGACAGCCTTGGTGAACAGTGGAGAGATATTATGGGAATGCCAAGTGCCTGATAGCTTGTTTGGCACTTAGTAGTATTCAGTCAACAATTTGGGGGGAAAAAAATTAAGCACGACCCATCTAGGTAACATACAATATCTATCCATGGGGATAAACATCTTTCTTTGTTTGCATTTGTTATCATGAGAGATGGTCTAATGCTCAACTTGGTAAATGGTTGCCATGTAAAAATATTTGGAGTACAATAGGCTCACATATTCCTATGGAACCACTAGAAATAGAAAACTCTTAAAACTAAGCAGAAAAACCACTCCACCGTTGGGACAAATATTAAGAAAGATGTTATTTTGGGGCATGAAAGTTGGCCTATATTAGAGAAGGTTAGATTGCTAAAGCCATTTTTCCTCTAAGCTAAAGGGCCAAGACCTGCTTTGAAAACCTTTAAATATTCATAAGTCAGAACTGGCATTCTGGAGAGTAATTTTACTATTAGGATAGAAACTTTCTACTCTTACATATATCAATAGAAAGAAAATGTAGTGTCTTTCTTATTTATTTATTTTTTTTTACACGCTCTTTTGTTATCTACAGAGGACGTTTTTGGTGAGGAACTTTCTTCGGTCTCTCATCTTCTTTGGTGTGCTTAAGGGAACTCAGTTTCTAACAGCTTGTAGGGTACCAGGGCATTGTAAGATCATCAGAAAAACTTTTCACAGCCATGGAGGGGAGAAATAAGCTCTGTGTGTGTGTGTGTGTGTGTGTGAGAGAGAGAGAGAGAGAGAGAGAGAGAGAGAGAGTCCATACAGTTATTGTTACGTGACACAGAGTCGTAGATGACCCATAGCAACCCTATGAATGAAAGTCTTGAACACAAAACTTTCATCTTTTCTTCATGTTCACAGAGTTTCCAGAGGCAAGCATTTTTTTGGAAGTGGATGCTATTCCTGCTTCCAAGCCTGTTTTATTCGGGAAATCCACAAAAATCAGCCCTCAGGCCCAAAAGCCTTTTTAAAGGCAAAGTCAAATCCAATCAACTCATACCTTATTGTGAACCAGAGCCACACCCTAGTCTCAACCCCAAACCACAAAACACACCTTTGCAGACTGGAAATCTTCCCAGCCTGGAAATATATACAGACATGTATTTATGTATGCTTTTGTGCAGGATTCCTGGTGGCTCAAGAATTAAGCACTTAGCTCCTAACTAGGAGGTTGGTGGTTTGAACCTACCTAGTGCTTCTGCAGGGAAAAAAATTGACCTAGTAATCTGCTGCTGAAAGATTTCAGTGTAGAAAACCCTCCGAGACAGTTCTGCTCTTTCACACAAAGTTGCAATGCATTCACTCAACCCAGTCCTGTTCCATCTTCACAGTTATTGACTTGAGGCAATTGTGTAATCCCTTCTAGTCTAGAAGGTTCATCTTCCAGCATTCTATCTGATGACACTCTGTTGTACTCCATCAGGGTAAAGGAGTTGCACTGCCAACCCATTGTATGTGGTTCAAATCCACCAGATTATAATCCATTAGGGTTAAGGAGTTGCGCTGCCACGCCCTGGCATGTGGTTCGAATCCACCAGCTGCTCTGTGTTAGAGAGATGGGCATTCTCCTCCTGTGCCATTTACAGCCTCTGAAAACATGCTGCATGGTCAGCTGTGAGTTAACTCTGACTCAATGCAATGTAAAAACAATGACAGTTTTTAGAAGTAGATTCTCTGGCCTTCCCTTCTTGCATGTCTTACCCTGGAAGTTCTGTAGAAATCTGCCCAACGTGAGTGAGCCTGCTCGTTCTGCAATACAGGTGGTATTGATTCTAGCATCACAGAAACATGCAAGATACTACAGTATGGAAAACTGGCACATAGGTGGCGGGCCGAAGTGTTCGTGTGGTCAGAGAATGTTGTTGAATTCTCAAAATATGCAAGAGCCTAGAGAGAGTGCTTCTGAAGATTTTTTTTCTTCTTTCTGGAAGCTGAAAATCTTTGCTGAAGGTTTTGGATCAGCCTGTTTAAGCACAGATTAACTTCTCTAGGCTTCTTGACTAACCTCACTTGAACCTACTCCTGCCTAGAAGATGCTACTTGTTATCGACAAGAATCAATTGACCTAGCTTCAAAACAAAACAAAACAAAACAAAACAAAACAAAACTTATGCACAAGCTCCATTTAGACCAGAGAAGATAGAAGTTATGTGCAGGCGGTCAGGGCACTGCTGATTTATTTAAAAATCTCTCCATGGGATACCAAGGTTTAAGAATCACTGTCAAATTTAAGAATCCCTGAACTACAGAATTATATCTATTTCATTACCCTTCTTTGCACTTTTTCCATTTTCAAAGTATATGTTTTTTTGTGTGAGGGGAATAATATTTTCTGAAATATAAGAAGAGTATTAAAGGGGAAAAAAAACATACACATACAAATTCCATAGTTGATCATATCTCTTCTATGGAAGGCTTCCTATTTTGTTATCTTTCTTAGTACTAAGATGCCATAAAGGAAACAATGGAATTTCCAGGGAAAGAAATATATGGCAGAACTCCATTGGCCAGATATTTTTATCTTCTTTTTGCAAAAGTTGCTCTAGCAGAGTAACAGAAAATTTAGGCAATTGGAGACCAAATGGCTCCATACAACCAACCACTTGTCCACTAATAAAGATGGAGTTTAATTAATAAAATGCTGAATTTACACCACTCGCCCTCCATTGTCCAACATCTTTCCCCTACTGCCTCTGCTTCAAACTACTGTATTTGCTGAGGGGGCCTCCTTTTTTCTCTTCTCTAGGGTGGCTGCTTTGTAAGAGTCTTGATACTGAGATAATGGGAGTAGGTGTGTCAGAGACTGTGAAACTGACTCAGGATAGGGCAGAGTTCAGAGCTATTGCACATAGGGTCACCATAAGTCACAAGCAACTTGACAGCTCATAACAGCAACAATGTGTAGAAACCAGTTGCCAGTAATTACAGCCACCTGTAATTACAGTTATCTGTCATTTCATGATGCCATGCTGCTGATCAGGGAGCTGCTGAACTCTGAAGGATTTGTGGTAAGGAATTGTGTTGCCAGTGCAAAAGTATGTGATTCGAATCCATCAGCTTCTCTGTAGAAAAAAGATGGGCCTTCTCTTCCCGTGAGATTTACTGCCTCTGAAAACCCATTGGATACTGCATTGAAACAAATTAGAGAGAGAGAACTATTTAAAAGGTACATATGATTAGGTATTATTGTCATGACAGGAGTCCAGAAGGAAGGCTGCATAGTGGAGTGGACCTGGGGGGAGGGATTGTATAACAATGAAAGAATTTCCCTTTTCAAAGAGAAGAACGAATTGGAGGGGAGGGGTGGGCAGGGAGAAAAGTGCAACAATGAATAAATGAGAATCCAAAATCTCTGTAAATTTTCATTAATAATAATAAAGACAAAAAAACCTACTGGAGGGTGAGCAGTGGGTTGGTCCTGACTCAATCGTACTCAACAGCAACCAAAACAACACAATGATCAACAGGCTTCAGCAGAGCTTCCAGACTTTGCTTTTCTTGATGGAAGAAGAAGACAAACTCAATGATCTACTTGTAAAAAGTTAGCCACTAAAATTCTCCTATCACAATAGTTCAGCCTGTAACCGACCACAGGAAAGGCACAGGACAGGACAGCACGTCCCTTTTATGTGCATGGGGCCATCAAGAAAGAGGGGCTTACTCTGCACAGCAGTTAACAACACAGGAAGACAGGGAGGGACACAGAAGACAAAGCAACCCAACATGAATGGGACGGAGCCAGGCACCTTCCTTTTCTGGGACAGTAAACACGAACACCTTCAAAGAAAGGTTTACTTTGAATCTGTTCTTTTCACAATTCATTAAGATGGTAAACTTTAGGTAAAGTCTGTTTATGTCTCAGAATTTTACATTCAAACCTCTCCTCATGATAATAAGCAAACCTCATCTTCGCATTTCCTTAATGTATCCTTTCCCCCCTCATTAACTTCCCCCCTCTCTTTACAAAGTAGATCTTGACTTGAAAGTATTGCAGTTGTTTTTCCCTTATGTGTCCCACACATTTGTCATGAAAAGCCAAGTCGCCTAGTTGTACGTTTGAGGGCAGAGTAGAAGGAAACACGTTCTGTGGCCTGGACTGCTCTGAGAAACTCAGCTCAAGTCAGGATATTCTAATAAACTGGCATTCACAGCCTGTTGTCTTCAGACAATGTTGAAAAAGATGACACAAAAAAAATCCATGCTGATAGCTAATATTTACAGGGATCAGGAACTGTGCCAAATGTTTTACAAAAATAATTCTATTAAATCCTCTTTGTTGTATGTACCATTGAGTCGCCTGTGACTCATAGTGATCCTATGTACACGAGCCCTGAAACCTGCCCTATCCTGAGCCAATCTCATTGTCTCGGACATACCTATTCTCATTTCTCCACTCACTGAGTCTAACCATTTTAAGCAGGGTCTCCCTCTCCTTTGCTGTTTGTTCCTCCATCCTTCCAAGCATGATGTCTTTCTCCAGGGACTGGTCCCTCCTGGTCATGTGCCCAAGGTATGTGAGACCGAGCCTCACAATACTTGCCTCCAGGGAGCAGCCTGGTTTCACCCTCTCCAGGATGAACCTGTTTCTTTTTCCTGGCAGTCCACAGCATGTTTAACAATCTACTAAACAAATAAACCTGGGAGCTATTTTTACCTCCACTTTAGAGATGAAAATGTTAATGTACAGGAACATGAGGTAACTTGCACAAAAGAAACAAACCCCCTTCCATGATTTAGTGCTATTAACAATAAAGACATAAAATATATCTCTGGTATCTTTCCAGACTACCCCACGCATTTCTGATAAATGTGGATAACTGGCATTAGTTTCACCTTTCTCAGTCTAATCTCCTACAGAGAACCCTCTGCAGACAACAAGAGTAGACCCTGCAAAGGGGTATGCCTTCCCATCTCCACACCTTTGTCGTCCACACCTCCTTCAATGCCTTGTCTCTCTCTGTAACAAAAGCTACAGATCTCCAAGTTCAAATGCCACTTTCTCCCTGAAGCTGCCCCATCCAATCCATTACTATTAGCTATGAGAACTTCATTTTTCCATAACTCTGTTAAACATGGTCTTTAAAACATATTAGGTAAGTAGTTATTTTTACATCTACATCATAGACACATATACCATAGGAGTGTATCTTAAAATCCCTGGAGGCACTCTTTCACTGTATGCATATAATGCCGAGCATATTTCAGATCCCTTCACAAATATTTTCCCATATTACGATTACCTGGTCCAAAAAAAGTTTAAAATCTCTCATGACCTTTGTAGGGCAAGGGTAGAAATAAAATTAACTGTTGAGAATCTGAGGGAGCTGTGAATTTTAATCTGATTTACACTTAATTTTGCCCAAGTGTGGCTGGAAAATGTCTCCGTACTTGCTACACGCTCTGGACTTTAACTTGGCCCTGCTCTGGTGTGACTTTGCTGATCAAGCTGTCAGGGCTACGAGGCTCTGCTTTGCACGTTTCAAGTTCTGGATACAGCCAGAGCTAGCATCAAATCTTTACATGCTCATTTTATAAATGCTGGTATGACAGGTGGGGAACACATCCACAGCGCCAGCTGACAATCACAGGGCTGCATATTGAAATAATGCAGGAAAATCAAACTGGACTCTTGAATCAACCTTGAAACACTGTTTAAACCTTCAGTCTTGAATGATCAAGTGCCTTACTAATAACATAAATCTCTGAGAGGTTCCAAGTGAGTGTCCCCCACGCATCCAACAAGAAAGGTCTTCGTTTTTGTTAAAGGCTAAGATGTGGATGGAAAATGATTACATGTACATGATGTACATGATGTAATTCTCCTTTTCTCCTTCCAATCACATTGGGAACAACTGTGTTTTCTCTCTGTCTGTGTGTATGTATGTATAGTGTTTTAAAAAGAAGCATCTGCCAGTTCTTATATTCCGTATGAGAGGAGAAATCAAACTCTCACCCTCCAAATATAGCATCTCCTTCAGACTACCAAGCTTCACACGGAAAAGGCAAAATGATTGAATATCATCAGAGGGCAATTACCTAGGACAATTAAACAATTGCTGCAGACGAGCTGAGAGAGGACCAGCCTGGAATTCTGAAGGCGTAAGATGTAAAACTGATTTATGCCTGAACTTTCCTCATGAACAACTGCTCATGAACAATGACTCGCTTCCTGTGCCTGACAAAGAAAATTGATGCAGCAGCTCTCCAACTTCAATTAGGTTCAAACTGCCATCTCTGGGGCAGCTTTTGTTCCGTCTGAAGCCCACATCACAGCACGTTTAGATGACACACCATGAAGGGTGGCTGCCCCACGGTCAGCGTGTCCTGCATGCAATGCTTATTACGTGCGCTTCCTCAGTGAAATCACCGATGGCAAATCTCTCTCGACACAGGGCATTGGCAAATTCTCCTTACTGACACAGACAATACGAGGACACAGAACCATGTGTAACAGTGCCTAACAATGACCCGGGATCCCCTAATAAAAGAGACAAGAAACAACAACAGTAAACCTCCTTGCAGTGAAAAATAACATGCTCTCTCCTCTTCTAACTTGCTCTAATCAGCCTATCCATGCTCTCACCACATGCATTTCTAGCGCAGACGAGGAGCCGGAAACTATGAGACAAAGTCTGTTTCCTTGCTTCTAAAAAGGCTTTTTGCAGTGCAGCTTCAGGACCAGCAACAATAACAAATATGAGTGCAGGTGCATACCTTAACCTCCTGATTGGTAAAAATCTCCACATCCGCCACACAGGCAAGCAGAGTGGACGCATCACAGTCCATGCTAGGGGCTGGCATTCCCCCTGCTGAATTTTCAGTCAAGTAGTTAGGCAGCCTCGGAGTTGTGAGTTCCGGGAAGAACCTCCAAGCGGGTCCTGCCGTGGGCAGGCCCGGGGCTGCTGGGTCTGGAGGAGCGGCCAGAGGCTGGGGCACCTGGAGCGAGCTCCCACTGCACACAGCCTGCGCGTCGGAGGCAGCTCAGTGGAGTAAGAATCGGTCGGGCGGGCTCTCTCCTGGCAATGACATCACCACCAAGCCTGACACAAGCTGAAGCTATTCCCCCCACCCCACCCCCCCACCCCAAGCCTTTTATCTCCAGGCAGTGCAGTGGAGCAAATTGAACATGATTATGTGCTAAATCTGAACTCAGACTAAATCAATTCAGGCAGCCAGTTAGCTAGGAACTGAGTCATAGCTGTTGTTTCAGCCGAGTGCTTATGTTTGCAAAAAGCTGAGGTGGGGTGGGGGGTACTGAGGATGGCGGGAATCTGACACCAAAGACTCTGAGGGGTGAGCGGGGACAATTCCGCAGTTGAGCCTCCGGAGGAGGAGAAGGTTTGACAATCTTCTGCTTTTGAGATGAGCAGGAAGCTGGGGCATTTTTGCAAATTGCTCCGCTTCTGTTAATGTCCCCGTGCCACTCGGAGCAGCCACACATGTCCCAGGCATCTTAATGCATCCCAGGCACCGCCTGAATAGAAATCCATTCTTGGAGCAACTAAAGAGTGTCAGTCATTCAGGCAGCCTGGTAAGAGGAGATAATTAGAGGTCTGTACAATTCTATTTGAAACACGTAAGTACAGACCCGTAACTAAAAGTGCCCTTCCAAGCTCGGGATTTCAGGCAGACTCCAAGGTCATTCAAACCAAAAGCGGAGCGTGGAAAGGAGTGTGGCAAATATCACACATGGGGACAGATGGCAGGGTCGAATGGGCAAACGCTGATGTGGGTCACCATCACAGCTTCTGGGTTCTATTTTGCCTGGGACTTTGAACACGTCTCCTTGCTACCGAACTGTGAATCCCTGAAGGGCAGAGCTGTGGATAATTCACCTTTATATCTTCAGCCTTCAGGAGCGTGCCTGCTGGCACAAGTAGACAGTATTTTTCAAATGAATGAATCAACCAGCAAGAATAGTCTTTGCTTCCCGATAGTAGGTGTGTACATGGGAGTGGGGGAAGCTTTTCTTTGTATTTCACCATTGGCTTTAAGTGTTCCAACAGAACTCACTAACACCCTTGCACGGTCAGTTCCTGGCAGACAAGAGACTGCATTTTTTGTAGCCTTTGCAATATCATGATGTGTGACATACAGATGCCTATGTAACATGTGCTCGGACAGTGCTGCAGTTTTACATGCAGATGAGAATGGTAACAGTTCAGGCTGAAGGTAAAAGTGTTGTGGGTGGTTCCTATTGGACTGCATTTAAGCCTAGCAATTTTCTTTAACATAGCTTTATCAGTGCTAAATGCAGTCAAATTTCACACACAGACAGATGTTTAGACTGAGGAAATGGTATATGTGTTCATGTGGAACTTGCTATGTTATATATGTGTCATATGAAGTCTATATCCAGACACGAAATGATGTGTGATAATATCTATCAGATATTCTTTTTAAAAAATGTAAATAACATTTTTATTTTACACTAGTTTACTTACAAAGTTTGTATATATAGTTTTTCACACCAGACTCACCCCTCCCTCCACCCATCAAATGGTGGGACCCTATGAATAACCTTCCCCCCCCATCTATCCTCACCCCTTGCACCTACCTTCTCATCCCTTGGATCCTCATACTCAATCTACAATATGGTCTTATACAGTATTTGTTCCTCTGAGACTAAGTTAGTTCACTTAGTATAATGCTCTCCAGTCCCTCCCAAGTTAGGTAGTGATTTATAAAATCATTGCTCCTCTATCAGATATTCTTAAGGATAAAATGATGAATAAGGAAATGTCACTGTCCTTAGGTTGCGTAACCGCAGGGGTGGGCCTAAGACATGGAGACAAATACAATGAGTCAGAGGTGGTGGTGTCTGAGGAAGTTGCACACAGTATTTGTTGGGTGTCCTGGTGGATAAAGAGTTGTGCTGCCAATCCAAAGGCAGGAGACTAGAATCCACCAGCTGTTCCTCAAGAGAAAGATGGTAATCTCTTCCTGGGTGGTTTATAGCCTCTGAAACTTGATAGGGTTTGCGATGAATCAATTCCAAATTAAAAGCACATAACAACACCACCAACACTGTCGTAGAAGAAAACTGAAGCTGATGAGCATCATCAAGGAGAAGAATAAGACCCCTGATCTGACCTTGACTTTCCCTAGAAGAAGAAGGGCAAAGGGGAGCAATCCTGAGAGCGGAAGCACTCAGAAAGATCCAAAAGATGCAAGGAAAAAGTAGGAGGAAGGTGCACTGAAGGGTTAAACTTGACCGAGTCCTTTGGTAGACAAATCAATGAGAATAGATGATAGAAACCTCAGTGTCAGGAAGAGTTTTTGAGGAAGTAAGCAGGAGTGACATGCACTTCCAAAATAAGCTTGCCTCAGGAAACTATGAACTTGGAGAAATTTTTGTGCTCAGGACTTTTGTTTATAGCGTTGCTACGGGTCCTCTATGACTCGACGGCACTTAACAACAAGTGGGGTTTATATCCACTGCCATCAAGTCAACTAAACTCATAGACCCTACAGGACAGAGTTGAACTGTCCTACAGATTCTAAAATTGTTGTTATGAGTCGTAGTCAACGCAAAGGCACCTAAAATAACAACAGTCTTTAGAGAAGTGAACTGCTATATCTTTCTCCCAAAGACTACCTACAGAAGGTTCCTTATATGAGGACTGTATGTGTATACAAATATTTAGAGATAGAGAAAGATATAAAATAGATATAAAATCCCAGTTGTCATCAAGTTGACTTTGACTCATAGAAACTCGGTTCATGTCAGAAGAACAGAACTGTGCTCCACAGGGTTTTCAGAAGCTGAATTTTAGGAAATAGACTGCTAAGATTTTCTTCTGATAAGCAAGTCGATGCAAACTTCAAACTTTTCAGTAAGCAATCAAGGATGCTAACCATCTGCACCACCCAGGGACTCCTATACATGTACATATATACATAAATATTTAAAAGTGTAAATATATATACAAAGATGAACTCAATTTTTAATACCACCAACAACCAGTCAAGAGGAAAAGCAAAGAAACCATTTGGATTTTACTGGGTTTTTTTTCATTTGCATATCCTGAAATTTACTTTTTAAGGCTTCTGAGCAGTGGTTTGTTGGTAAATATTTAATGACTGGCTCTCTGGGCAAAAAAGCCCTAATTTGTAGTGTTTACTGGCTTCTTTTGTTGCCTTTAAGCATCTGATGTGCTGTCACGAAATGCAAAATCAGGAAGAGAGGTGCAAAAGTGGGGAGAGAGGCATAAAACTGGTCCGCTCAGGCAGAGGGCAGCTTCCAGCACACCACTGTTTCACAGTTACAAAGAGTGTAGTACCATATCAAGAAAGTGCACATGAAACCTCACTGAGGTGAGGTGCAGCATGTGCATCTAACGTTGATCCAGGAGCAGGAGTCGTAACTCATACTTTGTACCCTGTTTACCTGGATTGTACCGTCAATTACTTGACCCTTTGTGTTTAAGGAAATAGTTCACCACCCTCTCCCCCAGTAAACCTGAAAGTAACACCTCCAAAACCCCTCTATTTGTAACTCACAAGTTTGTTCCCTCTAGGTTTGCTCCCTTTCCTATAGGTAACCTTAACACTGAGTTTTACTTCAGACCTGACCCTGAACCCAGTGCCAGTGACAAAAAGGAAATACAGCTGCCAGATAAGGAAGTGAAGGAGGATGGAGCTTCTGGTTCCAACCAGCAATCCCCACT
>NW_006399767.1:9517221-9528581 GCF_000299155.1 Elephantulus edwardii | reverse complement strand
TGCAGCTCTGCAACTGCATCCCTGCCCATCCTCACCCTTCTGCCCCCAACTCTCGCCTCCTTGTACCTCCAATATGTTTTTCCCAAAAAAATAAAATTAAAAAAAAAATACACATGTGCATCACTCCCAGAGAAAACGCCTCAGCTGTGATGAGTTTAGGCAGGAGGATAGTATATGTAGGAAGCAAACCCCCATTCATTCAACATTGTGAGATACATGGCTTCTTCTGATGGGTCCTCAGTTTATTCCTGTTAGGATTTGTCTCTTACTTGGATATTCCTTCTGGTTATTCTAACACTCAGTGACTTCACATTCTCCTCTTTAAAAGTATATTTTCTGCATACCCATGTTTACTGTGGCTTTGTTCACAATAGCAAGGAGCTGGAAACAACCTAAGTGCCCATCAATAAACAAATGGATAGAGAAGTTCTGGTATAGTCACACAATGGAAGACTATGCTGCATTGAAAAACAAGGAACTCAAAAAAAAGAAAGAAAAGAAAGAAAAACAAGGAACTCCTGCAATATTATTCAAAATGGATGACTCTGTAGGACATTATGCTGAGTGAAGTATCTCAGTCACAAAAGGACAAATACTGCATGGTGTCGCTTTTGTAAAACAGCACTGACCTTGGGGTTTGGGAGAGACTGAGAAAGTATACTGCATTGAAACAGATGAGGGAGAACACTGTTTAAAAGGGCTATGTGATTAAGTATTTTTGTCATGACAGGAGTTTAGAGTAAAGGCTACATGGTAGAGTAGACCTGTGGGAGGGTTTGTAAAACAATGAAAGAATTTTTCTTTTAATTTTCCAATAGGGTAGTGTAGTAGAGGGTAGGGTTGGGAAGGGAGAAAAATGCAACAATGAATGAATGGAAATCCAAAGTCTCTGTAAATTTTTACTGAAATTAATAATAAATTTAATTAAAAAAGAAAGTTGAGAAAAAAAAAGAATACATTTACTTCCACTTTCCTGTATAAAGCACTATTAGACCACACACACACACACACACACACACACACACAAAGTATATTTTCAAGAGCCCAGTTTTAAATTCATTTGGCATTAAATGATTGATAACTCACAGTGTTATCCACCCCAGAGGATCTGTATTTTAACAGGAAACAAAATCTTATGTTGAATAAACAGCGCTTGTTCTTAGGATAAAATACTGTTCTTAGGATGGTTTGTGAGATATACGTACTTTGGAGCAATTCTGGGGAAAAATACTGCATATTCATTTATTTAGGGAGCTCTGGTGGCCTAGTGGCAAGAAGTGGTGCTGCAATCCCGAAGGCAGTTCGAGGCCACCAGGGAGAAAGATGGGCAACCTCCTCCTGTCTGATTAACTGCCTCTGAAAATCCTCTGGAAGGTCAGCCATGAGTCAGTTCCAAATGAACTATTCAATATAATCATTCTCCTATAGACCTGAGGCTCTAGACGTTTATCCTATTAAAAAGGTATCACATTTTTCTAGAGAGAATATCCTTTTTATAGCAGGGTGATGACTGGTAGCTTTGGCACTGTCGGGGGTCTGTTAACCTCCTCACTGTGGGGTACAAGGCCTTTGTCTATTCTTCCATCTCATCTCATCCCATTTTCCTCTTGCTCTTTAGATGCCTCCGCCCCACCTGCCTTCTTGGTGCCCTCTCAAAATATCAAGCTCTTTCTCACCTCAGGGCTTATGCATTTCCTATTCTCTTTGTCTGAAAAGACTCCCAGAATGTCTCAAAGCTGTCTGGCTCCTAGTCATCCATCCCTCGGCTCAAACATCATCTCCACGAAGGAGATGGCCCTCATTGCCCAAAATAAAATACGTGTGTATTGGTACTGGTGTATGCGCACGCACGTGTGCCTACACAGACACACACACACACACACACACACACACACACACACACACACACTCACTCTCAATATCATCTCATTTTCATTTTTGTCACAGTACGCCTTCCTGTATTAATTACACTGTTCATTTGCTTCTTTTCTTGTTTACTGCTTGTCTCCTAAGCTGGAAAAATTCTCCGTGGAGCAGAAATGTTTTTGTTTGTTTGTTTTCCCCTTGTTCTATTCCCTGCTGTATTCTGAGGGGTGTGAAGAGAGCCTGCCACTGAACAGGTAACTTTAGTATCTGAAATATGATTACAAAAACTAAATTAATGAATCTTAGAGAGTTCTGGTGATAAGAAGCTGCACTGCAATCCCAAAGGCACATGGAATCCACCAGCTGCTCCAGAGGAAAAAAATTGGCAATCTCCTCTTGTGTGATTTATTGCCTCTGAAACTAGCTGGGGGGGGGTCAGCTTATCAGCTAGTTCCAACTCGAAGGCACACAACAACAGCAACAATGACAAGCTGGGGTTGTTACTGCAGTAAAGGAGTTGGCAGCTAAACTAAAGTGGCACAGTTGGCAGTTCAAATCCACCAACAGCTCTGCAGGAGAAACGTTAGAAATCGCCTCTGGTGTCATTTACAGCTTTGGAAAAACCACTGGAAGAGCAGCTTTGAGTTGATTCCAATGCAATGTCAATGATTATAAGCTTGAACATCGCTGTTTCACATTGTTGTTAAATGACTCTTCCCCCTAGATTTGATCCACCTCATAGAAAAACCCTATAAAAGAGGGTAGAACCTCACAGCAACCCCATAGAACCTCATAGGGTTTGCAAAGCTGTAATTTTTATGAAAACAGATGCCCACCCCTTTCTCCTATGGAGCAGCTCGATTATGAATACCAGCTACCAACCCTTCTGATAGCAGCTGGATACTTAACTACTGTGCTATTGTCTGTCAAACTGGTTCTAATTTGTGATGACCCATGTTTGCAGTGTAGAACTCTTCCACAGGGTTTTCAAAGCGGTGACCTTTTGGAAGATCACCAGGCCTTTCTTCCGAGGCAAGTCTGGGTGGGTTCAAGCAACTAATCTTTTAGAAAATAGCCAACATCAGAACTGTTTGTACTACATACAGACTTCAAAAGACAAGTTGTTGCTAGATGTCATTAAAGTAATTCCTATTCAGAGGCAGATCAATCTTCTGATCCGTAAGTGTGAAATTATGCCCTTGAAGCTCACGTATCACCCCAGTATGTGACTGCTAGATGCTGGCATAACTAGGCTTAGGATTCATCCAAACCCCTGTTCTTCCAGTGACTTGGCTGCAATGAGAAATAGAGCAAAATGCCAACCCCTTAGACAGCGGCCACTTCATCTGTCCCTCAGGCCTGGCAGCTCCCATGAGGGCTGACAGCTGAGAGCACACACTCATCAGCAAGTGAACAGCAGGAGACATGCATCTTCTGCTTTCAGAAGTGGCTTCTACAGTGACAGCCAAGTCTGTTGCGCTAACAAGCACTCAAGTTGCCATTACAGCTGGAGTTGTCAAAAGCTATGCTCCTTCTGCATGGTTTTCTGAACCATTTAAGATTGTTTTCAATGTTTCTTAGAAAACTTTTACGTACACTTGAAACTAGAGAGAATAAAGCAATGCGTGTACCTACCATGCAGGTTCAGTAATTAAGCGGTGGCTATTCTTGCCTTCCTCTCTGCAAATGGTTCTCAAAGTGTAGACCCTAGAGCAACAGCATCAGTATCAGTAACCAGCTGGGGACTTGTTAGGTGAATCTGTTGAGTCTTAAGACCTGAATAAAAAACTGGGAGGGGGATCCTCTATATGTATTTTATTTTTTAAAAAATTTTTATTTTATTATTTTTGTGTGAGTGTACCGTCAAATCAGATCTGACTGGTACAGGAGGAGACTGCCCCTCCTTCCCCGGCAGAGCATCTGGTGGATTCGAACTGTTCGCCTCTGGGATTGTAGTTGCAGCTCCTTGCCACTAGGCCACCAGAGCTCCCCTTCTATCCGTATTTTAACAACTTTCTAGGTGGTGTTGATTCAAGCTGATATCTGAAGAACATTGTCCTACCTCTTGCCACTTCCACACTCACTCCAGGTTATTTTTTTAAGTCCATGCCCAACATAAAATAATTTCATACACAAATATTTCCATTGTTCTTGTTAGTTACCAAAACAGTTAACATCAATGCCAATATTATAGTAGTTCTCTCTAACTGACAAGAATTCCTCTTTTGAAATTGTAGTGCCTAACATCACAACCCCCCAAGAGGAAGTTCTCTTAAGATCACCCACCACTCTATCATTGTTGACATTTTCTCAATTGCTCTGCAAATGGTCACTTCCACCCTCTCCCTTGAGTCCCTTCTCATCCTTCTTTCCTTTTTGTCTTTACTGTTTGCTTGTTTGAAATACAAAGGTCATACACTGAAGGAAGCTAACTGCCTCCTACATCTCTTTTAACCTATGTGCCTTTAATCTTCCTCTATCTTTTCTTTCTCCCCTTTCAGCTTGTTATGACTGATGATAATGAAACCACGAGACTATCCTTTAGAATCACTCCATCTAGATTGTTATGCCAAACTCTCTTGCATCTTGTCTGTAGGTTGAACCCAAAGCCTTAAAAGATCCTGACTTGGCAAGACTCCTTCACAGATAAGTACTTCCCAAATAGTGCACTTCCCTTAGGACTTAAAAATACCTCCTGCCTCTGTTTTGCAATATTAGAACCCTCCCATGATCAATGAACACTTAGATTTATTCATGCACTCACTCATTCATGCATTGCCTCAAGCTAGAATCTACTTACAGCGGACCATCTAGCAGGTCTTACGAGGTTGTAACCTGGCCAGGAGATTACTCATCTTTCTCTCACATTTCTGCTAGTGGATTCAAACTGCCTCAGAGGTGACAGCTTTGAGTTAGACCTGAGACTCCCTATGATTACACCACCAGAGCCCCTTGATAATTCACCAGGCACTCCCTCTTTATTTATCGAAATAGTGCCAGTAAAGATGTACTTCTCACCTACTAGTTAGTCACTTTGAACTACAGTTTTGGAAGAAAGGCAAATGAAATGCTTAATTTGTTTCCTTTCTTAACTACTTTTCAAAACAATGACTTGCTTCCTTATTATACTTTGAAGAGGTTCAGTGAGTGAGGTTTTTCTTTTTCAAGTGTCATTAAGAACTCACAGAAGAAACTTAATTGATGGGTTTCAATTCCTTGCCATTTTATTGTATTGATGCTCAAATTGCACATATTTGGCAAGTGGGAGTCTAATCAAGTCGGCTCCCACGTTCTTTTGAAAAGATCCCAATAGTCTTTGCCTTCTGGTATGACAAGATGTTCCAGTCTCTTCGTGTCCACTTCCTGCCCTAGATAAGGAATCAGCTATTTCTTCAAGTAGCTCTGGTTCCATTTAGTAAGTATTTCAGTGCATTTTAAGATTACAATCATCTTATTCAGAAGTGTTCTTTGTCCTGCCTGGGTTGGTTCTTGTTTGAGGCCTTTCCAACAGGGAAGCTAGGAAATATTTTAAGACAAAATTCATCATGAGTTCAGAACCGATAGTTCCAATTCAAGTCCAGGAAGGACAACAGTATTTTTGCTGTGGTGTATCAGGCACATCTGCATCCTGTTTATCTCCTACCAAAAAATTTGGTTCTTACCAGAAACACAATAGCTCACTTTATGCACAAATTCAGATTAACAATGTCAAGGTTACCATGCCCACTTTCATTTCCCCCCCCCCACCCTTGTCCTTCATCTATGTCCTATAACTTAAAACTCAACTCATCACCATCAAAGCAGAACCCTCCTGCAGGTTTTCAGAGGCTGTGACTCACACATGAGGAGATTGCTCACATTTGTCCTGCAAAGAAGATGGTGTGTTTGAACCCCGTGACTATGCTTTGGTAGCACAGCTCATTATCCACTAGGCCACTTGCTGTTGTTGTGTACTCCAGTGGGTTTTCAGAGGCAGTTAATCACACAGGAGGAGACTGTCCATCCTTCTCCCGCAGAGCAGCTGGTGGCCTCAAACCATTTGCCTTCGGGATTGCAGCGCAGCTTCTTACCACTAGGCCACCAGATCTCCATTAGGCCACTGTTGTTATGTGCTGTCGAGTTGCTTACAACCCTTTGTACAATAGTCCTAAACCCTGCTCTATTGTGTGAGGTAATGTGACTAGGTGTGTCAGAGACTAGGCCACTAGAGCCCCCAATATCCCATAAAGGAGGTCCAACTTTAGGATCATTTCCTCATTTCCACCAACTGAATACCAAATCAGATTAATTTGCTTCATTTTACTTTTGACTCTTAGGGATTTAACTTTCACATGAAATTGAAATTCAAAATTATATAAAAAAAATTAACATGATTCTAAAGTAGATATTACAAACCTACATAGAAATACATCTTTATTCCTGTCTTTCCCACCATATTTCCTTCCTCTTTCCCCTATGAGGAACCGTTACTTCTTTAGTGTTCTTTTTTTCATTAGAAAAAATACTAAAAAATAAACATATATACTCTTTCTTAGATAAATGATAGCAAACATCAAACACTACTTGTCTTTTTCTTTTTTAAAAAAAATGCAATTCTGTAGATTATTCCATATTATTGTTGTTAAGTTTCATTAAGTTGTAAACCACTAATAGTGACCCTATGAACAAAAGACCTGAACACTTGTATAACTTTTATCGTTTCTCCAAATTCGTAGAGTTTTCAGAGACAAGCTGTTTTGGAAGTGGATGCTACTCCTGCTTCCAAGCTTGTTTTAATCGGAGCGCTCCACCAAACACTATCCACCATGGGTAACCATGATCCCCTTTGACACATCAGTGTCACAGTGTTTAGCATCACAGCAAACATGCGTTACCTCTGTACAGGAAATGGGCAGACCAGTGCTATACCACTTAGAAGAATGTTTGACCAAAAACAATTAAAACCAGGCCTGAGGGATGCAGATTAAAATCACCCATCTTTGGCTTAGTAGCATCACTTTCTGTCCACTAGGCCAACAGAGCTCTCTCTATGTTGTTAAGTGCCACTGAGTAGTAAACAACTCATAGTGACCTGTATAACTTTCATCGTTTCTCTAAGTTCATAGAGTTTCTGGAGGCAAAATATTTCAGAAGTGGATGCCATTCCTACTTCCAACAATACTGTTCCTCTTTACCTGAATGTGGCATAAGGATTGGAGGAAGATTCATCAACAACCTATGTTATGAAGATGATACGACCTTGCTTACTGAAACTGAGGAGGACTTGAAGCATTTGTTGTAGAAGGTCAAGGACTACAGTCTTCAATATGTATTGATGGATTGAAGCTCAGCATCAAGAAGACCACTGGGTCTCTTCTCACAACTGGACCAATTGGCAGCATCATGAAAGATGGAGAAGAGATGGACATTGTTAACAATTTCAGCTTGCTCGGCTCCACAATCAACATTCTTGGCACCAGCAGTCAGGAAGTAAAAAAGACAAATTGCAATGAAGAAACATGCTGTCAGGGACCTCTCCAAAATACAAAAAGCAATGGTGTCAGTCTAGAGAATAAGGTGTGCTTGATCCAGGCCATGGTCTTCGCAATTACTCGTTATGCATCACAGAGCTAGACAATGACTAAGGGTGACAGAAGAAGAACTGATACCTTTGAGTTGTGGTGCTGGAGAAGAGTATTGATCATACCATGAACTGCCAACGGGAACAAAATATCTGTCTTACAAAGGGTGAAACCCAGTTTCTCTTTGGGGGCTAGGATTTTGAAGCTCTATCTCACATATTTTAGGCACGTGGCAAGAAGGGACTAGTTCTTGGAGAAGGACATTATGCTTAGAAGAACAGAGGGACAGCACAGGAGAGGAAGACCTCGGAGGAGATAGACTGTTATGGTAACTGGGACAATAGGATTGGGTGTGTCAGAGTCACTGAGACTGCTCAGTATAGTGTAGGATTCAGAGTTATTGTACATAGGGTCACTATGTGTCGCAGGCAGCTTGATAACACATAACAACAATAAATCACATTGGATGAGACTTCCTATCTTTCTCCTGATAATAATATTTCTGAATCTAGCCAACTTCCCCTTCATATATGTTATAGATAGCCTTGCATCACCCTGTATTATGTTAAAATCCTAGCCCCTCTCAAAGGTAAAGAGAGACATTTAAGAAAAAAGAGGGACAGAAGGAGGAATCAATGAGGAAGTTCCTAATATAAGGATGCATATTCATCATACACATTTATAACATTAGAGTTAGGGTTATAGAGGTGGGATGGAAGGGTATCTTGAGCATAGGAACACAACAGAAATCTTAGAATTTTAAGAAATCACATTTTTTATTTGATTAAGATATGTTTTTTGAGTGGTTCCATGTTGCTGCCTTAAAACAAGCATAAATAGACATGATAAAGAAAGCAAACCCAAAAATCTGGGTATGGAGAATTGGTTCACTGAAGTTAGCTAGGTTCTTATATTACTTTCTATATCACAGATCTATAGTCACAGATCTCAAAGAGACAGGACACAAAGAGATCCTCAAACAACTTCATAGTTGAACCAGCCTAAGTTCATTAAAGTAGGTAAGCTTAAGAGGGCAAATGGTCTTTGAAAGAAAAAAAAATATTGTATTTCCCTGGAGTGTCTTTGTGTTTCATGTCGGGGATAGCTGGCATAGAAGGTAAGGTTGAGAAAGATGTAGAATTATACTAACAGAATTATAAGTCATTGTATCAAAGCAGGAGTTGTCCACAAGCATGGCTCCATGATATAATGAAATTGTTGATGTTGTTATATTTGATAGAGTATAAATGGAGTTTTTAACACCTTGCTGGTAATAACTGTTACTTGAAACAATCTTTATGGAAAGCAAGCACCATTAAGAAGTGTCATTCAGAAACTCTCACTTCCAGTTAATGTGGAAAGTTACAGGGAATCACCATGCTTCACTCTTCACAAGCACAAGGAACATGGCATACATAATCCTTTTCTGTTTTGTTTTAAAAATCCCAAGAGCAGATATATTAAGAAACCTAAATAAGTTAAATTCCATGATGTGACAAACTCTTTCCATGGGAAAAGAGATCTACATCAGCTTTCTGGGTATATCAGTGGGTGAAGGAGAAATCCACAATAGTCTAGAGCAAGGAGATGGCTTAGAATCCCAAAGTGTACTTTATCCAGACCAAAACCTAAACAGTAAAGTAGAGGAAAAAGTGTCTTTTGAACAATGAAATAGTCTAAACATAAATAATAAGAATCTCAGAAGGAGAACAGAAAGAGAATGACATGGAAAAAATTATCAAAGATGTTAATGGTCAATTTTTTTGACAAACTGATTAAAGATATCAATACATAAAATGTAATAAACTCATCAAACCCTAGTATAGCCACATTTAATACACATATTAATAATCTTCTAAAAATCAAATGAAAAAGTATTTAAAGCTGAAAGAGTAAAACATATCACCTACAAAGGAATAACAGTAAGAATAATAGATGCCTTCCTTTTTTTTCTTTTCTTTCCAATTTTATTAATTTTAATGAACATTTACAGAAATTTTGGATTTCCACTCATTTATTGTTGCATTTTTCTCCCTGCCCACCCCTCCCCCCCAGTTCACTCTTATCTTTGAAAAGTAAAAGAAAATTTCCTTCATCGGTATACAACCTCCCCACCTCCCATCCCCCAAGTACACTCCACTATGTAACCTTCTGGACTCTTCTTATGTGAAATAAGAGAGGCTGGACACTATTTTCAAAGTGATGAAAAAAAGGAGGGAAACAATCAATCTCGACTTCTAGATCCAGAAGAAATGATTGCAAATAGGAAGATAAAGTCATATATTGCTCGTGAGAACATAAAATGTTATAATCACTTTGGAAAAATAGCTTAGAAGTTTATTTAAAAGTTAAATATAAGTTCAACACATGACCCAACATTTTTACTCCTACATATCTACCCAAGAGGAATAAAAACATATGTTTATATCAAAATTTGCAGATAAATGTTCATAGTCTCATAGTAATCTCAAAACAGAAACAATACAAATGCCATTAAAATGCAATCTATCCATATGATGGAATAGTCACTAGGAGTAAACTATTGATGTATATTACAATATAGTAAATCTCAAGAACATTATGCTAAATGAAAAAAAGAACAAAACCCAAAACAAAACATCACCTATTGCATGAGTCCATGTATGTGAAATACATTAATGGTTGTCTGGAGGTGAGGGCAGGAATGTAGACCAACTGCAAATTGACATAAAAGGTGAGGTTCCCCCCCCAAAATATGTAAGTGTTCTAAAACTGGATTGTGATGATGGTTACACAATTCTGTATGTTTACTATTAATTATTAAATAATGCACTTAAAACAAGTGAACTTTATTACATGCAACTTATACTTCATTCAGTAAAGTTGTTTAAAAACATGCAGACAAAAAAGAAAAATATTTTCAACAGAAACAGATTGTGAAAATTCATCTAAAACACATATACACTACTAGAAAAATGAAAAAAAAAAAAAAAAAGACAAACCCCTACATGGATAGAATAGCCCAGATAATCAGGAAGGGATAAAGAACATCTAATTCTTGGACAGCTGTTGTTACATACAGTTGAGTCAGAATGGACTTAAAGCTGACCCTCCAGCAAGATTTCAGAGGCCGTAAATCACACAAGAGGAAACTATCCATCTTTTTCTCAAAGAACCTTATACTTTTGGGTTTGCAGCACAACTCCTCACTACTAAGTCACCAGAACAATAGAGAAAGTAAGATTCTACCAACTTCTATAGTCTGAAATTTATCAAGCATTCAGCCAAGTTGTATTAATAATAGTTAGAGACAGGAATATAACAGTTGGAAACAAAGAAGAAAAACCAGTAGTTCAAAAATAGAAATGAGGCTGGATATTGAATAACAAAATTTTGTACACTGAATTATCTATTTATTACAAATGCTATTTTTAAAAAGACATAAGACAGTGACTGTATACATAGACCTCACCTGATGGACTACACAGGTACCACATTTACTACATTTGTGGAAAGAGATATTATGGATATTGAATCAATATCATCAGTCAAAACCATGCTAGAGGTTCACTGTGGAACAGGTCAGCAACTACTCATTTGTGAGTTCAAATTTAAGTTGAAGAAAATTAAGTCAACAAGAATCAAAGTATGACCCTGAGTGTATCCCAAATAAATTTACAAATCATCTTAAGAATAAATTTGATACACTTAACACTAATGGCCAAAGACTAGACAAGTTGTGTAATGACATCAAAGACATCCATGAAGAAAGCAAAAGGTCATTATATGGTACAACCCCTGTGGAAAGCTGTATGGCGCTTTCTCAAAAAGTTGCAAATAGAGATACCATTTGACCCAGCAATTCCACTGCTGGGAATATACCCTGAAGAGACCATAGCTGACATCCAAGCAGATATATGCACACCCATGTTTATTGCAGCTTTGTTCACAATA
>NW_006399767.1:9480272-9516416 GCF_000299155.1 Elephantulus edwardii | reverse complement strand
TGGACAATTAAAACAGACATTCGGATGGCGGGGAAGAAGAACAAACTGGGGAAGAGGGTGGAGAGAATGGTGTGGCAATGAAGGAGTGAAAGCCCAGAATCCCTGTGAATGTTCATTGAAACTAATAAAATTTAATAATAATTTTAAAAAAGGTCATTATAAAGAAAGAGAAGAAACAACCAAAATGAAGTGAGAGCTGACTCTGAAACATGCATTGGAATAAAAAGAAGCCAAGGAAGGGGAAAGAATGCTGAGGTTAGGGAGCTCTGGACAGAAGATTTCAAAAGGCAGCTCCAGAAGACAAAGACAAGTAATATAATAAAATATGCAAGAAGCTGTGGCTTGAAGGTAAAAGAAAAATTAAGCCTTGAGTTGCAATACTGAAAGACTCTACAGGCAAAACAAAAGAAGATGAAAGAAATACACTAAGAAGAATTGGTCAACACTGAACTATTTCTGGAAGCAACATATGATCAAGAACTAACAGTAGTGAAGGAAGAAGTTCAAGTTGCACTGAAGGCAGTGGCAAAAAAATTAGGCTCCAGGAATTGATGGAATACCAATTGAAGTGCTTCAGGGAACAGACATAATTCTGGACATGCTCATCAGTTTCTGCCAGTAAACGGGAAGAAAGCTTCTTGACCAATAAGTGGGAGAGATCCATATTTGTTACCATTTCTCAAAAGGTGATTCATCAGGATTTGGAAATTACTGACAAATATCATAATTATCACATGCAAGTAAAATACTGCTGAATGTTATTAAAAAAACTATTGGAACTGCACATTAGTAGGGAACTTCCAGATTCAGACGAGGTCCTGTGCCATGCACAGGAGATAACATTGCAGACAAAAGGCAGATCTTGGCCTAAAGCAGAGAATACCAGATGGATGTCTATTTGTGTTTTATCAACTATGCAAACATCTGACTGCATGGATCACAACAAATTATGGCTAACATTGAGAAGAATCGGAATCCCAGAAGAAGGGGAATGCAAAATCTATTCCTTAAGCAGCAGGCTATTGTATGAACAGATCAAGGCACACCACATCTTTTAAAATAAAGAAAGGTGTGTGTGAGGGTTGTAGATTTTCTCCACATCTATCCAATCTATATGATGTGCAACTCATTTGAGAAGCTGGACCCTATGAAGATGAATGTGGCATTAGGATTGAAAGAAGACTCATCAACCTTCCTGATGCAGATGATACAACTTGGCTTGCTTAAAGAATTTACCATAGTCTTCAAAATCAGTTACATCTCAAGAAAACAAAAATCCTCACTACTGGACTAATATGCAAGATCAAGAGAGATGAAGAAAAAGATTGCCTTTGTCAACAATCTCATTTTACTTGGGTCAACAATCAATACCAATGGTAGCATGCATCAAGAAATTTCAAAAGACTTGCTGCACTAGGAAAATTTGCTGTCAAGGATCTCTCCAGGGTGCTAAAGAATAAGGATGTTAGTTTAAAGACTAAGGCATGCCTGACCCAACCCCATGGTCTTTCCAACTGCCTATGGATCACTGTCCTCGCCTCTAAGGAACACCACAGCTGCACTTTCTTCAAGACATATCTGTTTGTTCTTTCAGCAGTCCATAGGATATTCAGCACTCCTCTCCAACACCACAACTCAAATACATCAATTCTTCTCTTCTCCACTTTATTCATTGACCAGCTCTCAGATACATTGCAGGTGATTGGAAAGACTGTGGCTTGAATCAGGTGCATCTTAGACTTTAAACTAACATCACATAGCTCTTTGGGAGGAATTAGTCTTTGGAAAAAGACAACACACTGGGAAAGGTAGAGAGTCAGCAAAAGAGAGGAAGATTGTTCTTGAGATGCGTTGACAGAGTGACTAATACAATGGGTTTAAGTATGACAGAAATCATGAGGATGTAATATATTTTATTAAAAGAACAAGGTTCATATCCATTGTTCACAGGGTTGCTGTGAATTGTAGCCATCTCAATGGTAGCTAACAACAATTCATGAGCAAATATATGACCTTAGTACATTTTATTTATTTCTTTTAAAGACTGTCAATTACGCAAATAAAAAATAATTAACTATGGGTCTTGCTGCATATAGAGAAATCATACATGTTACAACCAGAGCCCAAAAATCAAAAGTGCATAAATGAAAGTGTACTGTTGTGATATTTTTACTTTATGCAGTTATTTTCATTTTAGTAGAAGACAGACTATGCTATGTTAGATATTATATTCTTTAGAGAGATCATTAAAAAAGTAAAATAAGGAATACTAGAAAAAAGTCAACAGAAGAGATGAAATGGATAATAAAGAGACAGATATTTATCAAAGGGAAGAAAAAAAATGGATGAGAGGAACACAGAACAAATGAAACAAACTGAAAGCAAGTGCCAGGATGGTAAAGTTAAACTCAATCATATTGATAATTACTTTGGGTGTAGATAAATTGTAAACACTCTTAATAAAAAAACAGAAACTATCAACATGGATAAAAAACCCTAGATGATTCTCTGTAATGGACCTGATTCTGAACTGTAAAGTCACTCTATTAACTGAAAAAGTTCAAAATCATATAGCCAGTCATTCTCAAAATATGATCTAAAGATCTCATGTGGTCCCAATACCCTAAGAGTTTCATAAGGCCAAAACTCTTAAAAATATTGATATGTTAGTTTCTTTTTTTAATCTTCATTTCTTAAGAATGCATTATGGAAATATGTTTCTATTAAAATTACTTTCTAACATGAATTAACATTATGGGAAATGACATCAGTCGAGCAAAAATGTAATATGATTCTATTCTTTTACATAACAACAGTTAGATGTATAGGGAACTGAAAATAAATGCATCACCATATTACTTACTCATTGCCATGAACTCAGAACTGACTAATAGTTGACCCTCCGGTGGATTTTCAGAGGCTCTAAATTGCATGGGGGAAGACTGCTCATCTCTCTCCATGGAGCAGTTAATGGATTTAAACCACCTGCCTTAGGTTTGGCAGTTCAACTTCTCATTTACTAGGAAGTCAGAGACCCCCTATTACACGATTTCAACACCTGCCAATCACATAGAAGGATAATACCCATCTTTCTCCTGTGGAGCAGCTGGGCAGATTTGAACCGCATGCCTTCGGGTTAGCAGCACAGCTCCTCACCACTAGGCCAGCAGAGCTCAACCTAATTCTTCAGTTAAGGGATTGTCAGTAAATTTGGTTTACCTTTTATCCTCCCTTAAATTTCCAATCTTCTACCATGTAACTTCATCACTAAACCAGAACAACAAAACCTCAAACAGCTGTTTAGAGGAGCATTTAGATGATGTTGCTCTGATGATCTTATCACCATCAAGTGTATTCTGACTAATTGCTACCTGATGGCAACTCCTTTCAAGAAAAGGTAGAACTTCTCCTCAGGATTTTCAAGGAAGTTTCCATATGTTTTAAAGAAGCTGGCTGCCTTGCCTTAACTTTCTCCAATAGAGTAGCCAGGATCTTCTGGTTAGCAGTGCAAAGTTTAGCATACTGCACCAACATGGTTCCTCTTCTTACTCTGAAGAACCTTCAATATCATCAGTCTCATATACCTATTTTAGTGGTTGCTAAGTTGAGATTCCTACTCTTAAAATTGAACAAAAAATCCTAAACACTAAACTCCTGTCCAGCTCATCCAGGCTCATAGTAATCCTCCATCAGATTTCTGAAGCCATAAATCATTATTACAGAAGATGGTCCGCCTTTCTCCTACTTTGAGTGGTCCTCCATCAGATTTCTGAGGTTAAAAATCTTTACAGGAAAAGACTGCCATCTTTCTTCCCAAGAGCTGCTGGTGGATTTGAACTGCTTGAGAGTCAAGGCCTCTGGGCTAGTGGTGCAGCATGCTCCAGGCTACATCACCAGAGTCTCTCTCAGACACACAGAAGATAGTCAGGTCATTGAAGTTAGTGACAGAACCAAGACTAGAATCTGGATAACACTGGTAAGCCATAAATGATATGTGCTTTGTGTACTGTCGAGTCTGAACCAACCCATAGCTGACCCTCTGGAGTGTTTTCAGAGGCAGTTAATCACATGGGAGGAGATTCCCCATCCTTCTCCGTTGGAGCAGCTGGTGGCCTCAAACTCCCTGCCTTTGGGATTGCGGTGCAACTTCTTGCCTGTAGGCCACCGGAGCTCCCTGTAATATCCTTTATGTTATATCATAATGCAAGAAAAACAGTACTGATAATGTTGTTGTTGTGCTATTATGTACAAGCAAGTTGATTACATCTCATAGCGACCCTGTGTACAATAGCCCTGAAACCTGCTCTATCCTGTGCCAACTTTACTGTCTCTGACACACCTACCCTCATTACCCTAGTCACTGTATCAGTTCATCTCATTGATGGTCTTCCTCTCTTTTTCTGTCCCTCCACCCTTGAAAGCATGATGCGTCTCTCCAAGGACAGATACAGTTTTAGGAACATTTATATAATTGTAGCAGTACTTCCTGGCCCGAGATCCCAGAAGAGCTTTCCTAGTTTGTACTGTATTTTTTAAAGGTACTGAAGAGAGCACATTGGTAACAACCTCAAAAAATATAAGGAATAAAGAGCTTTGGTGGCTTAGAGGTAAGAAGCTGTGCTGCAAACCCAGAGGCACATGGATCAAATCCACCAGCTGCCTCTGAAAACCCACCAGAGTGTCAGCTATGGGCCGGTCCCCACTCAACAGAATACAGCAAAGACATATTTAATGAGAAGCTCTGGTAGCATCTTCAGCCTGTTGTGCTGTTAATCTGCTCTTCTCCAGAGGTTTGTAGGGATACGGATGTCTTTCTATCTGAATTTTTGTAACATTATGTCTCCTGCTATCTAAAATAGTACAACTCACTAATATTTCATCTCATCAAAATCAGAACTTTCAAATGCATAAAAAGCTTAATAGTCTATCACAGAACTATGCAAAAAAAAATGAAAAGCAATCATTCAATGTGTCTAGGCTGCACCCAGAAGAAGGTTCAACTTAAAAGTCATTTTGACATTTCAGGATTTGTATAGATTTTTTAAGACACATCTTTTACTAGGAAACTCTGGCAGCATAGAATATGGTGAGAAGTGCTGCTAACCAAGGTCATCCGTCTCCAGTGTTTCAAATCGACTATGAGCTCCTCAGGAGAACTCATAGTCTCCTCCCATTGTGATTTATAGCTTCAGAAACTTCTGCATAAGACCATGATTGTAAAAATAGAAGGATAACTAGTAAAACATGTACAGGAATTCAAGGGTGAGGACAGATGGGAGCGGAGGGGTAAGGATACGTAGGGGTGAAACCACAGGGTTGCACAGTTTGGTAGGAGGAGGGAGGGGTGAAGTAAATGGGAAGGATTTGGGTGAAAAGACAGGGTAATGAAGGGCAAGGTCCAATGGTGATTAATATTATAAAACATAATGCACGAAAGTGATTGTATAAAACACAAGATGAATGAAGAATAATGTGAAACACAATGCATACAAACTTTGTAAGCAAAGCAATTAAAAAACCACAAAAAACCACCCTCAAAAAGGAAATCTCATGGAAGGACAGTAGGAATTGATTTCTGGGCAATCAATGAATGATCTGTAGAAACTTTTTCAAGGCATACAAAGCATATTTCCTGAAACAAAGGACATACTTTATTTTTCTTAGTATGTTAAACAAACCAAGCTTGTATGAGCATATATCAGTAAGTTCTTCTACTGTTCACATTCTGGAGAGAATGTCAGAGCTCTGTGTCAGACCAAAGTGGAATGCTATATGACGATTTCAACCAAAGCTTCTGTGGATGTCAGCCATAAAAACGTGGGATGGTGCGTTTTGTCAAACAACTGAAAGATTGTGTCACTTTCTGTGTTGAGGAAATTAGCCACACTGTGGCATATCTAAAGTAACTGATTGAACTGGCAAAGAGAGTGCTTTTTATTTATGTAGGCATTTAATAAAAGGAAAAGAGGGGGCGAAAAGTGCACTAGAATGATAACATTAGTAAGTCAGATCACATCCTTCATGATTTAATGGGATAAAGGACGTTAATGAATGTGGCTTTCAGCCATAAGTAGTCAGAAAGGAAAAAAGAATTCTAGACCATGACTAGATCTTCCTTACTGGTGCAGAAACATCTTGGACAAAGGCCTCTGGGACCTCTTTCTCTTCCAAGCCCATTTTGAAAGTCTTTCCTGCCTTCTCCCTGCTTCTGTAATGTCTTTCTCTCTGTCTCTGTTCCTCTCTCCCTCCTTCCTTCCTTCCCTCCCTCTCTCTCTCTTTTTCTCCTACCTTTCCTCTTCCTCTCCCTCTCCCCTCCCACTCTTCTTTTTCTCTTTCTCTCACAGAACTTCTCCGTGGCAAATATTATCCTGCCTGCATGACTGACCTTGGAATTCAGGTACAGACACTGGCTCTAGTTGTTCCACCAACTGTACAAGTGAACTTGTGTTGTGGTTGTTGACTGCCTTCAAATCGAGCATGACTCATAGCGACCCTATGAACAAAAGGCCTGAAGACCCTCTACAACTATCGACATTTATCAAAGTTCATAGAGTTTCCAGAGGCATGTTGTTTAGGAAGTGGATGCTATTCCTCCTTCCAAAACTATGGGGGTGGGGGGTAGAATGTGCTCTCTCTGAGCTTTGATTTCCTCCACTGTTAGATGACGGGATTGAGTCTCTTTGGAATGGCAATATGGAGTATGGAGATAGACTTTGAGGCCATTTCTGGATCTCAAAGAAGAATATTCAGTGGATTCACAGTGGCATAGGTGGTAGTAATGACACAAACCTTTCAGCTTTTAAACAGTTATTGAAACAACCCTCAAATAACACAACCCCTCAATTGTTTTTCATTCTTCTCTCTCCAGTAGTAGAGGTAAATATAAACTTTTTGTCACCTAACATTGAGTATATTGGCACTGAATTTATATTACAAACATGGGGAGTTCTATTTCATAGCAAGGACATTATGAGCCATTTTCTATAAATCACACAGCACATCCAGCACAAAATTTAGCACCGTAATTCACTGACAAATATTATATGAATAAATTAACTTGTTCCATAAATTTTTATCATGCATTATGTTGTTATTGTTGTTAGGTGCCATCAAGTTAAGTACAACTCATAACAACTCTACAAACAAAAGATCTGAACCCTACTCTTTCCTGTGCCATCCTTAAAAGCCCATTGCAGCAGTTACCATGTAAATAAATCCACCTGGTCAGAGTCTTCTATGAACAACACCAAGAAAAATATCTATGAACAAAAGATCTGAACCCTCTTCTGTCCTGTGCCATCCACAAGAGCCCACTGTGGCAGTTACCATGTAAATCCACTTGGTCAAGAGTCTTCCTCTCCTTCACTGACCCTCCACTCTTCCCAGCATCATGTCCCTTTCCAAAGAATAGCCCCTCTCAGCAACATGCCCGAAGGATGTGAGGCAAAGCCTCATCATTCCTGCCTCCAAAGCGCACACTGGCTGCACCATCTCCAAGATATATCTGCTTGTTCTCTTGGCCATCCATGGGATGTTCAGTGCTCTTCTCCAACGCCACAGCTCAAAGGCATCAATTCTTTTTCTGTCATCCTTATTTATTGTCCAGTCCTCAGATGCACAGCAAGTGATTGGAAAGACTATGGCCTAAATCAGTTGCACCTTGGTCCTCAAACTGACATCATTACTTTTCTAACTGCCCTAACTGCAGATTTTCCCAGAGCAATCTATCTTTCCTGACTGTGGATTCAGGTAAGATGAAGTTGTTGACAGTTTCAGTCTCTTCTCCATCCATCATGATGTTGCCTATTGGTCCATGGTAAGAATCTTTGTCTTTTTTACATTAGAACAAAGTCCATACTGATGGCTGCATTCCTTGATCTTCTGCAACAAGTGCTTTAAATTCGCCTCACTTTCAGCAAGCAAAGTTGTGTCATATGCATAATGCAGATTATTGATGAGTCTCCCTTCAATCCTGATGCCACACTCCTCCTCATAGAGCCCAGCTTCTTGGATAATTTGCTTAGCATAGAGACTGAAAAGGTATGGAGAGAGATTACAACCATGGCGCACTCCCTTCTCAATTCTAAATCTTGCACTGTTCTCCCGATCTGTTCGCACAACAACCTCCAGGTCCAGGTATAGGTTCCACATGAACAGAGTCAAGTGCTCTGGGGCTCCCATTTTTCTCACTGTCAATCACAATTTGTTATGATCCACACAGTCAAATGTCTCTGCATAGTCAATAATGCACAAATAGACATCCTTCTGGTATTATTTACTTTCAGCCAGGATACATCTGACATAAGCGATGATATCCCTGGTGCCATGGCCTCTTCTAAAGCCTGCTTGAACTTCTGGAAGTTCCAGATCTATGTACTGTTCTAGCCATTTTTTGAATGATCTTTAGCAGTATTTTGCTTACATGCAATATTAATGATATTATTTGGTAGTTTCCACATTCAGTTGGATTACTTTTCTCGGGAATGGGAACAAATATAGTCCTTTTACAATCTGTTGGCCAGACAGATGTCCTCTAAATTTGGCATAGACTGGTGAGCACATCCAAGACTGCATCTGTTAACTGAAACAAGTCAGTATCCCATAGATTCCTGGGGCCCAATTTTTTGTCAATGCCTTCAATGCAGCTTCCACTTCCTCCTTCATTCATGCTTTCTGTTATGAGGCACTGCTAAAATGAGAATGCCAGTTTAAAGACTATGATGTGACTGATCCAAGACAAGGTCTTTACAGTTGCTTCCTATGCATCTCCAAGTTGGACAACTGTAGAAGGATACAAGAAGAATAAGTGTCTTTGACTTTGGATGTTGAAAAAGAATACTGAATATTTTGCTGACTGCCAAAAAAATAAGCAAATCTGTCTTGGAACAAGAGCAACCAGAGTGTTCCTCAGATGTTTTTGTTGTTGTTGCTATGTGCCATTGAGTCGCCGGCGACTCATAGCGACCCTATGTACAACAGCCCTAAACTCTGCTCTGTCCTGTGCCAATTGCACTGTCTCCAACACACCCACCCCAATTACCCCAGTCACTGAATCAATCCACCTCATAGAAGGCCTTCCCCTCCTGCGCTGTCCGACCACCCTCCCAAGCATGATGTCCTTTTCCAAGGACCAATCTCTCCTTACAACATGTAAAAATGGTAAAACTTCAGCTCATATACTTTGGGCATACTGTCAGATAAGAACAGTCTTTGGAAAAAGACAGGATGCTGGGAAAGGCAGAGGGTCAGAGAAAGAGAGGAAGATCTTCAACAAGATAAATTGACACAGTGGCTATAACAATGGACTGAGCATATCAGAGATGGGGTGAGATAAGGCAAGGTTCAAGTAACAACAAGGAAACAAAATTCCTGACCTCAATGGAACCTTAAATTCAGTTGGAAAGCTATCCATGCATAACATAAGTAAGTGAATACATTGTTGACTGCAGAGAAGTGCTCCACAGTTTACCATGGGGTCTTCTTGATTCTTCTTTGTCCCTCTGTCACCATCTGTCAACAAAACCTTTCAATTCTGCCTCGAATCTGACCATTCTCACCTCACCTACACTTATCCCCTTGGTTTATGGCATTATCTCACTCACTTGGACGACTGCCACTACCTTCACAGGTGAACCACAGAAAGTCATCTGCTCATGCTCCGCTTCAACTGACTCAATTTCCCCTGTAGACTATTTCCCCTGAAAAGCCAGAATGATCCGAGTTCTAAAAAAAGGTCAATCAAGTCACACCATTCCCTGTTCTCAACCTTCCTGTGTCTTCCTGTTACAGGAAAATAAAATGTCAAGTTCTTACTGAGGGACCTCTCTTGGCCTAGTGGTAAGAATCAGCACATGGTTCGAATCCACAAGCTGCTCTGTGGGAGAACCAAGGGCAATCTCCTCCCGTGTGATTAACCGCCTCTGAAAACCCGCTGCAAGGTCAGCTTCACAACAACAAAAACAAATTCTTATTGGCTCTATTAGAATCTGGCTCATATGATCTTGTACATACTTGATTGCAGGTTCCTCTTCATCCCCCTCCTTAAAATCCATGTTCCAATCCAGATGTTCCAGTGGTTATTGAACCTACCAATCATGCCCCTGTCTCAGGACTTTTGAATCCATTTCCTCAGCTTGGAATGTTTTCCCCTTAGACTTTTCCTCGGTGCATTCAGACCACTCTCCAATTATTACTGCTTCAATGTGACCTTTTCTTATCTGACCTAAAACAATGCCTATCTATTCCATAAGGTTTTCTACTGTTTTCTTTTTCCTAACAGTGCATTTATCAGCTACCACAGCACAAAGTTCAAATCCACAAGCCATCTTGCAGAGAAAGATGAGCAACTTCCTCCTGCACAATTTACAACCTCTAAAAATCTACTTAGAGGGTCAGCTTTGAGTCAGTCTCAACTCTTCAGCACGTAGCAACATCATACCACGTATTTGCCTACTGGGTCAACTCCTATTAGGATATATTGCACCTGAAAACCTGCTGGAGGGTCAGCTATGAGTCAGCCAACTCGATGGCATGTGACAAGAATTAGGGTATAGAAACCCAGGGACAGGATGGCTGCATCCACTGCTTTAATCCTCAGCATCTGCAATCCTCAGTTGCAAGACTGAATGAATGAGTGAAAAGAAAGGGTTAGAAATAAGAGCAATGATCTGATATTGAATAACAACACCAAAGAACATTTTTACAGTATGTGTTCCCACCTCTAGATTCTTTTCCAGGACTATCAATGATGCCAGGAGATTTTGTTCAATTTGCAGGCAGGTGAGCAGGCTGTGCGAGAGGTATGTGGAGAATCACTAGGACAGAGGGTGTTGCTTCATGATAGAAACTGCTCCTCTGGGATAGGGGAGCATGCAAGTTTGAGAGCTACATGGTGAGAAGTGAGCCAGAGATGCTGTAGACAGAATTTGAGAAGGGCTCTTTGGTATAAATTGCATTACTTCTAGGCATTTGGATGTATAATGTAAGAACAGAAATTATTTGTGCGGGGAGAAGGGTGCAACAATGAATGAATGGAATTCCAAAATCTCTGTAGATGTTCATTGAAATGAAAAATAAACAAACTAAATTAATAAAAAAAATGTAAAAAAAATCAAACCCATTGTTTTTTAATCCATTTAGAATCATGATGATCCCATATGAAGAGTAGAACTGATCACCAGGGCTTTCTTCCGTGGGACTGCTTGGAGAGGAAGTTCAAGCTGTCAGTGTTTTTGGTCATAAATCAAACACAAACTGCCTGTAACACTCAGAGGGACTTTATTTGATCGTGATAAAAGTGGTCAAACATTTTTAGGTATCATGGCTAAAGTTACAAGCTAAACAAATGGAAAAGGGCAGACAGGCGTCAATGCTGGTTAAAGTGAGCTCAACAGCACTTGTTTCTGTAATAAGAAATCAGTTTTGAATCAGTGGGCGCTGTGGGTATCAATGCCTTAAGAGAAAAATCTTACTTCCCCCAGAATAAAAGACTTTGAAGGAGTTATTATGTAATAGGCACTATTCTAAGCCCTGAACTACAAAGCAAGTTAACAATAATGCTGGAGTCAAATCCAAAAGACTGGCCCTGGAGTCCATTCCTTAACTTCACTTCATGGGAGCAGCAAACACCTTGACCTTGAACTTCCTGTGCCTCAGTTTCCTATGTAGTCTTTCTTAGGGTTCCTGTAAGGATTAAACATATAAAGTACCCAGAAAAGGACACTATCCACGGTAAGCATCTTAGCTATAATAATTTTCTCTGTAGAATAAATTGCTAGCAGTGGAATCACTGGATCAAATGCACAGGTTAAATAACTCCCTGAGTCATGTAGCTGATAAGTGGGGAAGAAATTTTTTAACCTAGCTGTGTTTGGCTCCAAAGCTCATGTTTTCCCACCACTGCTAGATACTTTTGCTGTTTATAGGGCATAGATTCCTTCTAATATTTGATCATTTACAGTCAAAGCTTTCCGTTCTCTTAAGGTATTACTTTGTAATAGCTAAATTTTCATTCACCATGTGAAATTGTATTAATGATCTAGCGTTCTGATAAAAATGCTTTAAGTAGGGTCTGGTCTTGTTTTCGTGGACCACTGAGACCCCGAAGGGCAATGAGTGGGGACACTGTATTTTTCTTCTAATCTGATTTTTCACAAGCAGGGATTTGAAGGAAGCCACAGCCTCGAAAATCTCTCACATATCAATGCCCCACACTCCTTGAGGCTTTATCTTCCAACTGCAGCTCTCACAAGATATGCAGGTGGAAGATTTAATAGCTGCTCTAGTAAACAGTACGTATTGCCATACTAAGAGTATGGACAGAATGAACCAGCTGACTACCAGGAAAAGAAGATATTCAATATGACTCAGATAATACAGTAAATACCCTTGGCAAGGATGAGAGAACAAAATGAAATACACTTAAATGGAGTCATAGATGGTCCAGGAAGTTGGGAGTGCAGATTTCTTTTATAATTAGGATGGGGTAGTTGAGAAGTCAGGAAATGGAGAGGAGGGGGATATTTCTTTGTGGCTTCTCACCATACAGACTTGCTGTTTCATGATCCCAGTCTTTGGAGTATTCATTTTTCACACTCTCCCCTTATCTAATGCCAGTTTCTACATTGTTGTTGTGTTGTGTACCATAGAGTTAGTTGGAACAGACCCATAGCTGACCCTCCTATGGATTTCCAGAGGCAATTAATCACACATGAGGAGACTGCCCATCCTTCACTTACAGAGCAGTTGGTAGCCTTGAACAGTGTGCCTTCAGGATTGAAGTGCAGCTTCTTTCCACTGGGCCACCAGAGCTACAGAGAAATTATGATTTGGATTGTTGTTTACCATCAAGTCTGTAACTGATCCAGAGCTGACCCTTTGGCAAGTTTTCAGAGACAATTAATTGCATGGAAGGAAACTCCATCTTTCTCTCATGGAGCAGCTGGTGGATTTGAACTGTGTGCCTTTGGGTTTGCAGTGCAGCTTCTTGCCACTAGTCCACCCATTTGGAGTCTACATTAAGCTGTAAATATAAATCCTTTACCTTCAAAAAGAAAAAAAAATGTGGTGACTCAAAAATTAAGCATTTGGCTTTGGACTATTAAGCACATAATTTGACCTCAGGAGAGGCTCTGTAGAGAAAAGATCTGGCAATCTGTTCCGGGGAGGACTGCTGTTGGGTGCCCTTTAAGTGTATTCTGACTCGTAGCAACCCAATGTACCACAAATCTAAACTTTGTTCAATCCTGAATAATTCTCATAACCACTCCTGTACTTAATAAACCAAACAGTGCAATCACTGGTCATTTGGTCTTGCAGAGAGTCTTTCTCTCCTTCATTGATCCTCTAATTTTCATGTATGGTGCCTTTTTGCAGGGAATCGACCCTCATGTAGCTGGCATGTCCAAAGTAGTTTTACCCTGCCTTCAAGGAGTATCCCGGACACAATTCTTCTAGGACCATAAAGGTTAGAGACTAATAAAACCTGTGGAGCCAGTTCTACTCTGGTATATTGGGTTGCTAAAGTTGGGATGAATTCTATGGCTCACAAGAGCAATGCAAACTTTAAAAAATAATACAGATTCTATCAAGCATCAAGGCCTCAAACCTGTTTGCTGAAACTGAGGAGGATCTGAAGCGCTTGCTGCAGAAGGTGCAGCCTTCAAAATGGACTGAGACTCAGTATCAAGAGAACAAAGATTCTCACCACTGGGCCAATTGGCAGCATCATGGTAGATGGTGAAGAGATTGAGATTGTTAGCAGCTTTAGTTTGCTTGGCACCACAATCAACACTCTTGGCACCAGTAGCCAGTAAATGAAAAGGTGCATTACAATGAGAAAGCCTGCTGTTAGAGAACTCTCCAAAGTATTAAGGAGCAATGATGTCACTCTTGGGACTAAGGTGTGCCTGATACAAGCCATGGACTTTGCAATCACTTGCTGTGTGTTAGAGAGTTGGACAATGACTAGGGATGATAGAAGGAAAATTGATGCCTTTCAGCTGTGGTGCTGGAGAAGAGTAATGACTACACCATGGACTGATAAAACAAATAGGTTCATCCTGTTGTTGTTATGTGCCCTCGAGTCACTTAAAACTGATAGCGACCCTATGTACAACAGCCCTAAACCCTGCTCTACCCTGTGCCAATCACACTGCCTCTGATACACCCATCCTGATTACCCCAGTCACTGAATCAATCCACCTCACAGAGGGTCTTCCCCTCTTGAGCCGTCCCTCCACCCTCTCAAGCATGATCTCCCTCTCCAAGGACTTGTCCCTCTTTACAACATGTCCAAAGTATGTCAGACGAAGCCCAGAATCCTTGCCTCCAAGGAGAAGCCTGGTTTAACCCTTTCTAGGATGAATCTGTTTGTTTTCTTGGCAGTCCACGGTACATTCAATACTCTTTTCCAGCACCACAGAGCAAAGGCATCAATTCTCCTTCGATCTCCCTAGTCACTGTCCAATTCTAACACATAGCAAGTGATTGCAAAGCCCATGGCCTATATCAGACACACCTTAGTCTCTAGAGTGACACCATTACTCTTCAATATCCTGGAGACATTTCTAACAGCAAACTTTCCCATCGCAATATGTTTTTTTTTTATTTCCTGGCTACTGGTGCCAAGAGTGTTGACCATGGAGCCAAGCTGACTAAAGTTGTTAGCAATCTCAATCTCTTCATCATCCATACTGATGCCGCCAATTGGCCCAGTTGTGAGAATCTTTGTCTTCTTGACATTGAGCCTCAATCCATACTGAATGAAGGCTGCAGTCCTTGACCCTCTGTAGCAAGCACTTCAGGTCCTCCTCAGTTTCAGCAAGTGGGGATGTTTCATCGGCGTAATGCAGATTGTTAATAGATCTTCCACCAATCCTGACGCCACACTTCTCATAGAACCCAGCCTCTCGGATAATCTGCCCTGCATACAGCTTGAAAAGGTATGGAGATAGGACACATCCCTGGCGTACACCTTTCCCAATTTTGAACCATGCAGTGTTTCCCTGCTCTGTTTTGACGACTGCCTCTTGGTCCAAGTATAGGTTTTGCATTAGAACTATCAAGTGTTCTGGGATTCCCATTCTTCTCAGAGTCAGCCACAGTTTGTTATGATCCACACAGTCAAACGCCTTTGCATAATCAAGAAACACAGGTAGACATTCTTCTGGTATTCCCTGCTTTCAGCTAAGATCCATCTAACATCAGCTACAGTATCCCTAGTGCCACGACTCCTTCTAAACCCAGCCTGGACTTCTGGCAGTTTTCTGCTGATGTGCTGTTCCAGTCATTTTTGGATAATCTTCAGTAGAATCTTGCTTGCATGTGAAATAAAGGATATTGTTCTATAGTTTCCACACTCTGTTGGGTTACCCTTCTTTGGGATGGGAACAAATATAGATCTCTTCCAGTCAGTTGGCCAAGTGGTGGTTCTCCAGATTTCTTGGCACAACTTGGTGAGCACATCCAAGGCAGCATCTGTTAGCTGAAATATGTCAATTGGTATACCATCTATTCCTGGGGCCTTATTTTTTGCTATTTCCTTCAAAGCAGCTTCAACTTCTTCCTTCATCACCATAGGTTCTTGCTCATACGTTATTTCATTAAATTCTTCTGTGTCTGCCAATTCCTTTTGGTACAGTGACTCAGAGAGGGTTAAACCAGGGTGCTCCTTGGAAGCAAGGATTCTGAGACTTCGTCTGATATACTTCGGACATGTTGAAAGGAAAGACCAATCCTTGGAGAGGGACATCATGCTTGGGAGGGTGGAGAGACAGCGCAGGAGTGGAAGACCCTCTATGACATGGATTGATTCAGTGACTGAGGTAATAGGGGTAGGTGTGTTGGAGATAGTGTGATTGGCACAGGGTAGAGCAGGGTTTAGGGCTGTTGTACATAGGGTTGCTATGAGTTGTAGGCAATTTGACAGCACATAACAAGAACAACAACAATATCAAGCATCAAGTGACAAACATAAAGGTATACAAGAAAATGAAGGCGTGCCCCCGTGGGTCAACATAAGTCTGGAGGAAATCTCTCTTGAGAACTCAGAAATCATAAAGCATCTTCTTTTGATGTTTCCTGCATAATTCAATATTTTGCCCAAAAAATCTTTCACTGTTGCAGCTGGAGGTCTGGATTTTCCCCCAACTCCTCAAGTTCTATTAGCTCCAGAAATGCTAAGGTTGTTCTTTTTGGTTTTCTTACTCCAGGTCTTTGCAAAATCCTTTAATACTTTGTCTTCTCAAACCACGCTCTAAAATTATCTCTTGAGTTCTTGTCATCGTTTCTTCTATTCACCTCTGTTTCTCTATTTTCCTAGAGCAAGGTTCATAAGTTTTGGGGGCTTTTATTAAATGACACTCATCTTAGACTCCTCTTTTTTTTTTTTAATTAGCCTTTTCCTTTCTTCATGTATTATATCCTTGATATTTTGCCACAATGCTTCTGGTCATTGGTCATTTGTACTCATTGAATCAAATCTCTTCTTGAATCCCCTATTCTTGAGATTGTTTTTAAATACAGAAGAGATAGACTCAAGGTAGTTTTAAATTTAATTTTCTGCTTGTACAGGCATATGAGCAATTTTTGGTCAGTTCTACATTTGGCTCCTGGATTTGTTCTGACTGAGAATATGATATTGGGCTTCTTCTCTGTCCCATTCTGCAGATGCAATGGAAGTGATTCCTATGTATTCCATCCAGCATATCCTAGTATATGTTATCTTTTATGCTTTTTGTTTTGTAATGACTAATTTGTAGGTAATACAAAATTCTATCCTTCTACTTCTGGGATCATTTCAAACACGTTTCCAAGCACTGAATATTTCATATTAGTTATTATCTTTTACATTGTAATTACTAGTTATTATTAATGCATCTTAATTGAATGGTTGATCACTTTCAGACTGCAGGAGTTGTGAGAAATCCTCCATTTACTCATCTTTGTCTTTAGCTATTTTTACTGTTAGGTGCTGTTGTGTGAACAATGGACTCATGGTGACTCTATGAACAACAGATCAGAACCCTGCCCTATCCTGTGCCATAATCATAATCTCCACCTTGCTCGGTTTAATTATTGCAGTCACTGTGTCAAACCCACATATTTGAGTCTTCAACTTTTTCACTGATATTCTGCCATTCCCAACATAGTATCTGTTCCCAAGGACTTATCCCCTTTGACAACATGCCTTAAGTTTGTGAGATGAAGTTTCACAGTCCTTCCACTGGTTTTAGTAGATTTGGAAAACAGTCATATCATCAGGTCTTCCTGTATGCATGTAGACATTACCTCATCACCAATGGATCTGAATATCAAGATCTACTTTGCCATATTCATTAAAGATGATAAATTTATATCATTCCTCTTCAATTTGTCATTCATGGCACAGTAGACTGTATGACTGTTCAATTAAAAAATGCCAAAATAGAGATCTTTGGGGGAAAAAGTGGCAAGAAACCATGCTGCAATCCCAAAAGGGCCAATATTGGCCCATTTAACCAGTTCACTGATGTTCAGGATACTGATAGTTGTACACTCAATTTCATTTTTGACAACTTCCAATTTTCCTAGAGTCATACCTCATACATCTCATGTTCTCATTATTGACAGATGTTTGCAAGTGTTTCTCTTCATTTTGATTTGTGCCATATCAGCAAATGAAGGTCCTTCCTTGGATAAAAACACTGTTCCAACCAAGTCATTAAAAGAGGTTCAGCTTTGAGAGGGCAGCACTTCCTTAGGCAGATTTTGATTGCCTTCCACCCTGAGGGGTTCATGCCTAGCCTATGTCAGACAAAGTTCCCCTCTATCCACAAGGTTTTCACCGCAAATTATTTCAGAGGTCAATGACCACTCTTGGCTTCTTAGTCTGCCCCATGTTGGAAGCTCCCCTGAAACCTGACATTGGTGGCCTTGGTGATATTTGAAATACCAGTGGCATAGTTTTTAGAATCAAAGCAACACCCAGCTCACTAAAGAATGAGAGGTGAAGTAATAAACGTTGGAGAGGTTGTGGAAAGATAGGAACTCTAACACATTGTTCTTGGGATGGTACAATCATACTGGAAGGCAGTTTGGCATTTCCTCAAAAAGTGGAACATGTATTTGGGGTGGTGGGAGGGGTGTGGGGGGATTGTTTACCAGGGAGGGAGTTTTTCTTTTACTTTTCAAAGACAGGAGCGAACTGGGAGGGTGGGAGGGGGGCTGGGTGGGGAGAGAAGTGCAGTAATGAATGAATGGAAATCCAAGGTCTCTGTAAATGTTGATTAAAATTATTAAAATTAAAAACAAACAAAAATAGCAGAACATAGAAAAAATTCCATATGACCCAGCTATTCCACTGCTTGGAATATATCACAAGAAAATGAGAACTGAGGCTCAAATGGAAACTTGTACACCAATGTTCATAGCAGCATTATTCACCATTGCAAGAACATGGAAACATCCCAGATATCTAACCACAAAGGAATGGATTGAGAAGTTGTGATACATTCATACAATGGAATACTATGTAGCACACAGGAGCAATAATTTTGTAAATGAATATCTAACTTGGGAGGACCTGGAGAGCATTATGCTGAGTGAAAGAACTCAGTCCCTCAAGGACAGATACTGTATAAAACCACTGTTGTAGAATGAGTATGAGGATATAAGATGGGGAGAGGGTGAAAAGAGAGGGCTCAGGATGGACAGGGCAGGGAGGGTGTTAATCATAGGGCTGCACAATTTGATGGGTGGGTGGGGTGAAGGAAATGAGAAGCATCTTTTGGGAAAACAAAGTTTTCAAACTTGGTAAATAAATATGTATATTTTTTTAAAGAAAGAGGAGAAAATGGGCCTTTTGCTTTCATCATTTCCAAAGTAGGCAAATCCAATCATCAAGGTCAGAAGGCTTTATTAAAATCATCTCTCTCCCTCAGACACATGTGGTTCCATTATAGTACAGGGCTTCAGCAGCCTTTGCTGACCTCTCAAATGTGAATTCTAACCTGAACTTTTCCTAAAATACTAGGTAGAAAGAATGTTCTTAAAACTCTGACTCAAGCATTCGTCGTGTTCTGTAACTGTGTAGAGTTCATCCAAGTAAAATTCCCCTGGGAGATGCAGGCTCTGGGCCAGGACAGAACAGGAAGTTGTCAAGGTAACATGAGGACACTCAGTACCTGAGAGGGATCAGGAAAAATGAGGGCTTCTTTTTCAGAAAGGAAGAAAACAGTGAGAAAGGAGGCCTAGGGAGGTCTCTGAAGATAAGAGCCATCATTACCCCTGAAATATTTGATAATGCTTGTGTCTTAAGAGAAGGGATTCTAAAAGACCCTGAAACACTACTATAAGGAGATAGTAGAAGTAGAGGCAGGAGCGAGTGGAATCTAGTGGATCCCACACTGACAACTCTTAGGAAAGAAATCTCTAAATATGATGACAAGGTACTCAATTATCCTGATAAAAGTTGTATCACAAGAGGAAATTTCCTTTGTATACTGAGAAAAGGTATACCATGGACTACTAGTAGAACAAACACGTTCGTCCTAGAGAAGGTGAGACCAAGCTTCTCCTTGGAGGCAAGGATTCTGAAGCTTTGTCTGACATACTCTGGGCATGTTGCAAGGAGGGACCAGTCATTGACGAGGGATGTCATGCTTGAGAAGGTGGAGGGACAGGGCAGGAAAAGAAGACCCTCAATGAGATGGATTGATTCAGTCATGGTAGGTGTGTCAGAAACAATAAGATTGGCACAGCGTAGAGCAGGGTTTAGTTAGGGCTGTTGTACATAGGGTCTCTATGAGTCGCAAGTGACTCAAAGGCACATAACAACAATAACATTGAGAAAAGGCAAGTTGCAGTGCCCTGCCTCAGGATTCCTGAAAGCTTGTTAGTTGCCATTTAGCTGGAACCCAGCTCATGCCATCCTTATGCACAGACACTTGGGATACCTGGAGGTTTCCTTGGCTGTGTTTTAGAAGCATATCTCTAGGTTTTTCTTCCTAATCCTAGTCTGGTAATTCCACTGAAACCTGTTCAGAAGAATCACAGCAACCCTCAAGCCTCCGCTGGCAGATGCATGGTGATTGCATAGGAGGTGCATTGTCTGGGAATCAAACTGGGGTCCCTCTGTGGAAAGTGAGAATTTCTCCTCTGAAACCACCACTTGCTATAAACACTCCTATTTCAACTTACTCCCTCTGAACAGACGCTGCGATGAGATGTGACGTTTATGCATAACTCCCACTGCTTAAGTGATTAATACCTATTTTAACTTGTTATAAATGTTCCTATTTAACCTCCCTGTTAATACCTTAATACCACGGAGTAGATCTTGCGGTGAGATGTGAAGTTTATTCATTACTCCCACGGCTCAAATGATTAATACTCATCCCATCTCTTTTTAAAAAGTAAAGGTATGGAAACTTGCCCAGGAGTGTATTTCATTTCTAAGGTGGCAGACCAGAACATGCTGATTTATTTACAAAGAACAGCAGATGCTTATATGCATATGGAGGCATGATAAATGACTGTTTTATGTACATTATTATGTATACAAAAAGGATTTCCGCATGTTCCCAGACTTTCCAACTGAAATCGTGTCTATAAAGCCCATGGCATTTTGTTTTCCCGTTACTGATCTCTCTCTCTCTCTCATGATCATCACATTTTTTTAATAATGTTTTAATTTTTATTTTCTTGTTGTGTGCCATCCAATTGAATCTAACTGGCACAGGAGGAGATCGCCCCTCCTTCTCTCCAGCAGAGCATCTAGTGGGTTTGAAGCGAGTGCCTCCAGGATTGCAGGAAAGCCAGGCCACCAGACCTTCATGATAATCAAATCTTATTCCAACTCATAGCTGACTGACCACACAGTAGGCTTCCAAGGCTGTAAACTGCACAGGAGGAGAGAGCCCACCGTTTCCTCTCAGAGCCTCAGATGGGTTTGAACGACCTGAGAGGCATGGTCCATGGCTCAGCAGCACCGCACCCTCTGGACTTCACTCTGGCAGTCACAATCTCGTTTAAGTGCTCAGGTATAGCAAACATGTCTTGTTTGGCAAAGGCTCTAAAAAAGATGGAATTTTGTACAATTGGGAAATCTGGTTATCTTATAGTTAAGTCTGCTTGTAAATGTCAGTTACATTTTTCCTGCAATCTGATCTGTGAGTTGCTGTAAAGCACTTAACTCGTGGTTGCTGTGATGCTGAACACTGTGACACTGATGTGTCCAATGTGATAATGGTTACCCATGGTGGACAGTGTTTGGTGGAGCTCCCCGATTAAAACAAGCCTGGAAGCAGGAGTGGCATCCATTCCAAAACGGGTTACCTCTGGAAACCTCTATGAGCATGGAGAAATGACCAAAGTTATACAAGTGTTCAGGTCTTTTGTTTATAGGGTCACTGAGTCGTCTATGACTCGACGGCGTTTAACAAGAACAACATATATGTTTGAGTGTAGTCTACATTTGCAGCAAATGACATATGCACATTGTGTTGTCATTCTGCTGTGCTTGTTTGTTTGTATGTGTGTGTAACTGCAGACTCACAGGTAGAAGGGACCTTATTTAGCACCTTCACCCCAGGGGTCCAATCCCATTTAGTAGGACCAATGGGGAACACTCAGAAGTCCTGGCATTCCCAGCGGTGACAGTGGATTAAGAACAGCTGTCTTCTGGCTCACATTATCTTCTAATGCCAGTTATCTAGCTTTTCTGTTGGACTGGAGAGCTCTGGTGGCCTCATGGTAAGAACCTGCATTGCTCTCCCCAAGTCACACAGTTCTAATTCACCAGCTACTCTGTGGAAGAAGGCTGGCCAATCTCCTCCTGTTCAAGTAACTGCCTGTTGGTTCCAGCTCAACGGTGCACAACAACAGCAGCAGAGTATAAGATGCTACTATTGTTGTTAGGTGCCATCAAGCCAATTTCAACTCAAAGTGTATCGCCATGTAACATAGTAAAACTTCTCCATAGTTTCCTAGGCTGTACTTTTTGTTTGGGGGTGGGGGGATTACTAGTAGGGCTTTTCCCTTTAGAACCACTGGATGGGTTTGAGGAGCCAAGCTTTATTAATAGCTTGGTGCTGAACTGCTGCACCACCCAGCTCCTTTGTAAGATGTCACCATTAGAGATTTCTGGGGAAAGGGTACCAGGGACTTCTTTATGCTATCTTTGCAACAAGTTCCCATGATTCTATAATAATTTTAAAATTGAATAAACTTAAAAATATATCTTTATGTATAGGCAATATTCTGGACTAACGAAAAGAGAATCTGTGGAAATAAATGCCTCCATTTTTGTGAAGTTGCCCATGGGATTGCAATGTATAGTCAACATTGACAGCCATTGATACTGTCCAATTAATAACTCAATTAAGTTTCTTTGACAGTCTCCTCAAGACAGGTTACTGTACATATGCCGTCCAGTCAGTTCTGTCTCATAGCAACTCTACAGGACAGGGAAAGGGTCTCCTCAGGTGGAGCTCTGGTGCCCTAGTGGCTAAGAAGCTGCTCTGCAATCCCTAAGGCGCATGGTTCAAATCCATCAATTGTTCCACAGAAGGATGGGTAATCTCTTCCCATCCAATCTACTATTTCTGAAAATCCGCTGGAAGCTCAGCTATGAGTCAGTTCCAACTTGACGTTTCACAACAACAACAACTACTACAGCAATCTTCATGAAAAGGAGTTGGCTGGCATAATACATTAATAAGCTGAACAGCTAACTGAAAAGTCAGCAGTTTTAGTCCACCAGCTGTTTCATGGGAGAAAAATGGGCAATCTTCTGTGAGCAGAAATGCTGTGGTGGTGGTGGTGGTGGTGGTGGTGGTGGTCACTGGGAGGTGTCTTTGAGTCCATTATGGCTCGCTGTAACCCTATGAACAACAGAGCTCAACCAGCAACAAAAAGACACTAATGATTAGAACGTGGAATGGGAGAAGTATGAATGTCGGAAAATTGGACATTGTTAAAGAAGAAATGAAACACAGAAGCACGGACATGCTAGGCATTGTTGAGTTGAGATGGAATGGCATGGGACATTTTGAATCAGACAATCATTGATCTACTATGCCAGAAATGAAAAAGTGAGGAAAAATGTGGTTGCATTCATCATAGTCAAAAAGACCACTTCTAGATCCACCCTGGAATACAAAGTTGTGAGTGACAAGATAATATCCATGCGTAAAGAAGGAAGACCTGTTAATACCACTATCATTCAAATATACGCACCAACAACTAGAGTGAAAGAGGAGGAAAGAGATTATTTCTACCATTTTTTGCAGTTGGAAATCAAACATACAACCAAGAAGAATAAAGCATTATTTAAATCACCGAACAAAATCTTTATTGGGAGTTTTCTAACATTCTAGGGCATTTTCACAGATTACAAACATTTCAGGAAGAATTTCACATTCACCAGCTATTTCTAAGAATTTCCTGGAAATTGTTCACAACAGCAAAGATAAAACTTATTATGGCACAAAGAACTAAATAGTCACCCATATAAATACTGGTGTAAACATTTTTGTCATCATTAAAACCCAACTTAATTCATCGCTCTCAAGTTGCAACCAACTCATAGCTGATCCTCTAGTGGGTTTTACAGAAGACTACAAATTGCACAGGATGATACTGTCCACCTTTCTCTCATGGGGTGGCTGGTGGATTTGAACATCTAGAGAGGTGAAGCCTTTGGGTTAATAGTATTACTCCCTACAGGCTGTGCCATAGAACTTGCTCACTAGTTATAATGAAAGAATGTTTTCTTTGTTGTGTAATATGTATGACTGATCTAAAACTTCTGCTGTGAACAATCAGTTTACCTCCCCAAACACCCAGATTAAAGGCAAAATATGAGCCTGGAATGCCAATATACCTTCAGTAAGTTTACTTCTCAGTCTGAGTTCCCGTGAGGTCTTTAGTGTTGTGTATCAGTCCTATAAGACGTGACTTATTGAAACACCCTAAGAAAATCCAGTCCATCTTTCAGATATATGCAGACTGAGAATAAATATAGCAAAGAGATGGAAAGTCTTGAAAGGAGGGAAATTCATCAGTGAGTCATTCATCGCTTTTATTGACCAAACAGAACACTCTTCGAATGCTGAAGAAGTTGTTAGTTAAGTGTTCTCTGCCTCAGGAAACCCACAGACATGTCTTAAGAGACCACATCAATCACAGATGCCCCATTCACCACCGGCTTAAAACATCCATCCAGGAAGACTCTCAAGGAGCCGTAAGTCATTTCTTTGAGAGAGATGTGGACTAGCTGTCTAAGAAGTAAGAATAGCTCCAGAGAAATACAGTGAAAATAGAAAGAAAGGGAAAAAACCCCATCAAAAACCAGGGCATTCTTTTTTCCACAATACACACTACTATGTGTATGTATGTCCACATATTCATTTTGATAGTTAAACAACAGAAAATCAGCAAAAGTTGGTTATAAAAAAATTTCTACTGTATCATAAAGTACAACCTCCTTTGACACCTGTCACCTATCAAGCAAGAGAAAGTTACTTGTTCAGTACAGAGTAGCAGATAAGCACCAGAAAGCCAGTGTTCACTTTGCTTAACTGGCTATTCCAACCCTCTCAGCAACAGTACATTTGAAAACAAATTTGTAATTCCATAGGAAGCGACTAGAGGCAAGAGAGTGAGATGTTAGAGTCATTTAGGAATGAAATATTTGTATTTTCCCCTCCTTATATTTTTCTTTCTATTGTGATTAGAGTGAACGTTCACAAAGCTACACCAGTTTTCCACTATTTTTTTCTATAATTATATTTTATTAATTTTCATAAACATTTACAGAGATTTTGGGCTTCCACTCATTCATTGTTGCACTATTCTCTCTACCCTCCTCCCAGTTTGTTCTTGTCCAAATGCCACAGTGCTTGTCAAAGCCAGTTCTGATTAATCTTCTTTGTCAGTGTATCCTTTGCCATTCCCTATCACTCCTCCCTGAGAGAGACTTCACCCTGAGTCATAAGGAAAAGGGGACGGCGTATTCTCTTAGCTACTTCCTGCTGAAAAGGGACGCTGTGGGTTTCAGGGTGAAGATCTTCTCTCACTACTCTAAAGGGCCCCTTTGGCAGTAGGAAACACATAGACTATTATGGAGATTGATTTTGGAATTCAGATGCACTCTTATTGATTGTGCTTGGCTGTACATGTACATATCCTTCAAGATGTATCATGGGGGTGTTGCACCCTAGAAGACACAAATTTGACTAACAAGTTATAAGTACATGAGTCCAAAAATTATGGAAAAGTAAAAGAAAAGATTCTTTCATTGTTTTACAAACCCTCCCCCAGGTCCCCTCCACCATGCAGCCCTCGCTCTAGTCTCCTGTGATGACAGAAATACCCAGTTACATCTCTCTTTTAGACGGTTCTCTCCCTCCTCTACACACTTTGCTTTATAACATTAATTGGACTACTTACATATTAACCATACACCCCCCACTTCTTTCCTATGATTATCATTTCCATTAATCCTCTCTGAGGAGGGAATGTGGAACAGCAGTCTAAGAAATAAGACTAACTCCAGAGGTATATAATTGAAATGGAAGGAAGAAGAAGGGGAAGATAAATGGTTGGGAAATTCGTGTACCATAGTACTCAATACTACCTGTATGTAAGTGCACAAGTTGTTGCTGTTGTTGTTAAGTGCCATCGAGTCGTAGACGACTCATAGCGACACTATGAATGAAAGATCTGGACACTTGTATAACTTTCACTGTTTCTCCAAGTTCATAGAGTTTCCAGAGGCAAGTGATTTTGGAAGTGGATGCCACTCCTGCTTCCAAGCTTGTTTTAATCGGGATCCTCCACCAAACACTGTCCCCCATGGGTAACCATTCTCACATTTGACACACCAGTGTCACAGCAACCACGAGTTAGCTCTGTAAAGCAAATATTCTAAGAAATAATCTAAAAGCAGAAAAACTTGGTATAAAATTATTTATGTCTATGTCTTAATCCAAGCACTGAGGATTCTCCTTCATAGGAGTCATATGAGTCACCTGCAACTAGATGGCACTTAACAACAATAACATCAACATAGAGAGAGATCAGCTGGCCCAGTGGACAGAAGGCGATGCTACCAAGCCGAAGGCGGGTGACTTTTAATCCGTGGCCCTCGGGCCTGTCTTTAATTGTTTTTGTTCAGACATTCCTCTAGGTCGTATAGCCCTGGTGCAGGAGTTGCCATACCGAGGTCACTTGTGGTTGCTGTGAGGCTTAACACTGTGACACTGATGTGTCAAATGCATTAATGGCTGGTTACCTAATAAGGACAGAGAGTGGGGTGGAGCTCCCCAATTAAAACAAGCTTGGAGGAGGAGTGGCATCCACTTCCATAATAGCTTGCCTCCGGAAACCCTATGAGCACTTAACAACAACAACAACAACAATAACAACAACAACAACATGTCTTAATGGCACTTTAGTTGATTCTTGTTCACAGTGGCCCTTCATTGAGCTTTTGAGAATATAAACTGTGATGGGAGGAGGTCGCCCACCCTCCTCCTATGGAGTCACTGGTGAATCCAAAGCTCCTTTGAGTTAGCAGTGCAAAATAACTTACACTGTAGTATAAACTATAGTCTCAACAACACCTTACACCTCTCACCTACCCCTTCTTGCCTTCTGAGCTGTCTGCCTGGGCAAACACTGCCTTTCAATCTTTTGTGGCTGATTATTCTAAGGAGTGAGTGCCTCTTTGCTATTATTGGTCACCTCGTAATCCTGCCCATTGTTTGTCTCCAAATTGAACTACAGAGTTGAGTTCGGTTCTTTGATTGAAGGACAACAAAGGGCAATAGTCTCAGGGGATTCCATCAGTCTCAATCAGACCAGCAAGTCTGTCCAGTTTTATACTTTTTGGTTTTGTTTCACATTTTCCACGCACTCTATCCAAGACCTCCTTCTGGGATCTGTAGCTGGCCACCATCTACGTTTTCTGGTCTCAGGGTCATGGAGATTGAGGGGTTTGTGCTCCATTAGTCCTATGAGCCAATTGTTTCTATGCATCTTTACTTTTTCTCTTCTTTCCTTTGATCCAGACAGGGATGCCCAAGATTTACACTTTAGACGGCTATTTAAAACTTCTAAGATTTTAGTTGCTACTTAATAGGGGCTGTAGAACACTGATTTTTTTTTTTTGTCTGTGCTATGCCTACGGATCTTTATGTACCCCAAGATTATGGTCCCAAGGTCCTAGTAATTCATTACTTCAGGGTGTTTGGTTATGATTAACAAGTTTACATAACTCTGCCTCCTGCTGTCACAAAGCAAGAATCTCTGATATAGTCGAACATGAAATACTTCTCTACTAATTGGTGAGTGTATGTCATCCTATGCTCACCTTGCCTACTAGTAATCCAACACTGTGCCAGCCGTGTCTAGAATATATGATGTGCCAAAAAAGAAAGTAAAAATGTTCACTCCAGATTGATAAACAAACACAAATATACCTTATCTATTAGGTGACTTGATGTTGAGTGTGTGTCTTTTAAACACTGGCATAAATACACTTATATATCAAGGAATAAAGAGGACCATGAGAAAAGAAATAAAGTCCAAGGCTTTTTGCTTTCAAATAGCAGTTAATATATTGCCTTTCCTCTTATTAACAAATTGAGAATTGTACCCATATAAAAAGCTTAACTATGACAGCATTGACAACAATCTTCAATTTGAGATGACTCAGAATCTTCTTGAGTTTTTCTTCACTATGCTACTCCGGCTTCGTATGCAGTGCTCTACGATGAGGTCTCCTCTGGGGCGGTCCTGCTGTGCACACAGGGGCTTGACATGAGACAGAAATCAATAACAACAACACATTCTACTGCTGACAAGCAAGAAAGTAATGCTTTATTAATGCATGAAGAATGTTTTGTGGTTTGAAGAAATGCCATCACAATGCATTTATTATCTTCTTATATCCTATATAATACATTTACCACTTCTTATAAAGACTTTTAAAGTAAACGTCACTTATTGCAAAGAGCTGGGGAAAATGGTGACATAAGTATTTTGGACTGAAGACCACTTAGAGAACATGAAGAATGGTTTCAAGTCTCTCCTCTCCTAAGAAGCTGTAAAAACAAGTGGTTCTTGAATTCTCAGAAAGCTTCAAGAGACCTGACACAAGGATTTCAGGGTTTAGTTGTTGCCATTCAGAACTCTGAGCAGAACTGTATGCAATTTCAATTCTGCCAGTTAGATCAGTGTGAAATCCAGGCAAGTCACACACATATGTCAGACCTTTTTGTTTTCTTCTATAAACTGAGATGTGATGGTGACTACAGTCCTTTCTAGGTATCTGATTAACCTCAACCCCACTCAGCGTATCCTCTGTCGTTTAAAAATAGTCTTTAAACCTCAGAGTCTCCAACTGGTTAAAACATCATCCAAAGTCCAGTGCCACATTGACCAGTCATGAACTCAGCTTTGGGAAATCCTTTTATTTTACCATTTTATTGTTTCACTGAGTTACCTAAGAAACAAAACAGTTATTTTCCAGAGTACCAGAAGAAAGCCAGAGACACAAAACAGTATTGATCAGTCGCTGATGTAAAGGCTGGTGTAACCCACTGTGGTGGATCAAAGGGAAATACAAGAGTTCTGTTTAACTATCTCAAGCATCAAAGCAAAGAAATACTGTAACTGCTTCAGGATTTGGCCCAAGGTAACTAGTGGTTCCTAGTGCTGCTCCACTGGGCTTGCTGAGCTGACCTCATCCTTCTGGAGCCTCTGCTAAATCTGCTCACAGCACTGCCTCCACAAGACCTCCTCAGGAAAAGGAAGGACAAGGAATAATTCAGAGAACATCTATTCACAAATGTCTAAGAGAAGCCAAAATCTCCTGTAATGAGCCTCCTTTACAAGGGACTAAAAAAATGAATCAGCTGAGTGAAATATCTCAGTCACAAAAGGACAAATATTGCATAACATCATTTTCTGACATAGGGGGTTGGGAGGAGAATAGGATAAGAGTGGGTAGATAATGAACACTGCAGTGGAACAAATGAAGGAAAGAACTGTTTAAAAGGAATATATGATTAGGCATTATATGTATGACAACAGCCAGAATAAGAGGTACATTGCAAAGAAGTCTAGGAGAGGGGAGGTAATTATGCAACAATGAATAAATATTTTTTTTAAAAGTGAACTGAGGCAGGTGGAAGGGGGGTTAAAATGTGCAATGAATGAAAATATATTTTTTTCTGTAAACTTTTGTTAGAATCACATTTAAAGTGAAAAAAAAATATTAAAAAACAAGTAAGTCAACAACCAAGCCTGAAGATGAAGACACATGGAAACAGGAAACTGCTTAAATTCCTATTCACATCCTGCACCAGCTCAGTAAACTGCATTCACACGAAAAAGCCAGAGCTTGATTCATATTCCTTCTTCTATCAATTTGAGTAGACTCAGGGCTGATGAAAGAGCTGTTCTCTCTTGACACTTGTTTTCTGAGTCATCTATATTGCTGCTGTTATTAGGTGCCATCGAGTCGAGTATGACTTATAGTGATCCTATGAACAACAGACCTGAGCCCTGTCCTAGCCTGTGCCATCCTCATCATCTCTGACACATTTAAGCCAATTGCTGCAGTTTCTGTGTCTATCCATCTAATTGGGGGACTTCCTCCCTTCTGCAGGCCCTCCATCTTTCCAAGCATGATATCCCTTTCCAAGGAAAAGCCTTCTGCTAGTAACATGACCAAAGTATGTGAGATGAAACTTTGCCATCTTTGCTGCCAAGGAACACTCGATCTGCACTTCTGCCAAGACATACCTATTCTTTTTGGATTCCATGGAATATTCAGTGCTCTTATCCAACACCACAACTCAAAAGCATCAACTCTCTCCTATCATCTTTATTCATTGTCCAGTTCTCAGATGTATAGCAAATAACTAAAAATATCATGGTCTGAATCAAATGTACTTTAGACTTAAGATTGGCATAACTGGTCTTCAGTATTTTAGATGGAGAGCTCTCTGAAAGCAGACTTGCCCAATACATGTCTCCTGATCTCCCAACTCTGGTACAAGGCCAGTTAAGATGAAATCATTGACAACTTCAGTCCTCTCTGTCTATCATTATATTTCTTATTGGTCCAATGGTAAAAGGAACTTTGTTTTCTTGATGTTGAGATGTAATTCATACTAAAAACTAAGCCTTGATTTTCTGCAGCAAGCATTTCATGTCCTTCTCTCTTTCAGCAAGCAAGGTTATCTTGCTTATTTGACTAACACAGGTTGTTGATGAGTCTTTCTCCTGTCCTGATAACACATTACTCTTCATAGAGTCCCGCATCATAAATTATTTGCTCGCAATACAGATTGAATAGGTATGGATAAAGCATATATCGCTGGCACATACCTTTCCTGGTTTTAATCCATGCAGGGTTCCCTTGCTTCATTCAGACAATGGCTTCTTGGTCTATGTATAGAGTTTCTAAGAGCATAATTATGTGCTCTGGGATTCCATTCTTCTCAATGTTAGCCATAGTTTGTTATGATTCACACAGTCAGATGCCTTTGCACAGTCAATAAAATATAGATAGGCATTCCTCTGGTATTTTCTGCTTTCAGTCCAGATCCCTCTGACATCAGCCATGATATCCCTGGTTCCATGGCCACTTCTAAATCCCACTTGACTTTCTAGCTGTTATCTGTCAATATACTGTTCTAACCATTTTTGGGTGTTCTTCAGCAATAATTTGCTTCTTGTTGTTATGTGCCATCATGTTGCCTGTGACTCATAATGGCCCTACGTACACCAGCTCTGAAGCCTGCCCTATCCTGAGCCAGTCTCACTGACTCCGACACATCTAATTACATAGCTCCAATTATCATGTCAACCCATCTCATCCGGGGTCTTTCTTTCTTGTGCTGTCCCTCTACCCAATCATGTCTGAGCATGACTGTCCTTCTCAAGGAGTGGTCCCTCTTGGCCATGTACCCAATGTACATGTTTGTTTATATATGAAATTAATGATGTTATTAAAAAATTTCCACTTTATGTTGGGTTACTTGTCTTGATGAGATGATGAAACATCATCACACATACTTTGTTTATGTTGTTAACAGGAACCAGTCCTTGGAAAAAGACATCAAGCTGAGAAAGGTGAATGCTCAGAGAAAGAAAGGAAGACCTTTAGCAAGACTGATTAACACAGTGACTCTAACAATGGGCTCAAACTTATCAGAGAGCTTGTGACTGGTATAGCATTGAATAAGGTTCAGATTTGTTGTTCAAAGGGTTGTTATGACTCATAATGGATGGGTGATCTTCTCCTGTGTGATTAACTGCCTCTGAAAACCTGCTGGAGGGTCAGCTATGGGTCGGTTCCAACTCTACAGTACAAAACAACAATACACCAACAACTATAAGGGTAGGTCCTCTCTACAGGCCAAGGAAAACTCCAAATATTGTGCCACTCCTTGAGATTTGTATTTCACCAGTCTCAAGTTAATCCTGGATAGCGTTTTTGTTTTATTTTAAGGCTTCTTAAAAGATTCTAATGTGTATCCATGACTCAAACTGTCTCTTCCAGTCTCCAGAAATCTCTGAATTTCCTGGTGGAACCACTTCTCTCAGAAAAAGCTACAATTAGTGTAGTCAAAGAGGAGGCATGGACAGATGTGGGTTGCTGCACTGGCCCAGCTCCCTCTCTGACCTTAAGGACCACCCACACCTACAATTGTGAGCAGTGCTCTCCCCAGGACACTTATGATAGGTTAGAAAAGCCAAGCCAGGGAGGGGCTGTGACTTCCAAATTCATGGTGAGAAAAGCAAGACTCAAAAGTTGTCAAATACAAGGATGTCCACTGTGACTTCTATTCAATATTGTATTGGAAGTGCTTGCTAGGACAATATGACAAGCAAAGGAAATAAAAGGCATCCAGATTGGCAAAGAGATGGTTAAACTGTTGCTATATATAGATGATATGTTAGTGTACACAGAAAAACTCAAGCACCCAACAAAAGCCTCTAAGAGCTAGTAGAACAATTTAGTAGAGTAGCAGGATATAAGATCAATATGTAAAAAGCAGTGGGATTCCCCTATAGTAACAAACAGAATTAAGAAAAGGAATAAAAAAAAGAAAGAAAGAAAAGGAGTCCAAGAAATCAATACCATTTAAAATAGTCAACCACAAACTGAGATACTTGGGAGTGAACCTAACTAGAAATGCAAAAGACCTATACAAAGAAAACTACAGCACATTTCTGCAAGACAGAATAAAAGATTTAAAGAACCCATCATCAAATGAATGGCTAGGGAAGCTTTGGTATATTCACACAATGGAATACTATGCTGCATTGAAAAACAAGGAATTCATGAAATATTATACAAAATAGGTGACCCTGGAGGACATTATGCTGAGTGAAATAGCTCAGTCACAAAATGACAACTACTGCATAGTGCCACTGTTGTAAAGTGTGACTGACAATGGAGTTGGGGGGAAACTAAGAGGGCATAAATAATGTATACTGCATTGACATAGATGAGGGAGAGAACTGTTTAGGAGGAATATATGATCAGGTATTATTGTCATGACAAGAGTCCAGAATGAAAGCCACATAATGGAGTGGACTTGGGGGGCAGGAGGTTGTATAACAATGAAATAAATAAATATATATATATTACTTTTAAAAATGAAAGCAAACTGGAGAAGAGGGGTGGGCAGGGAGGAAAGTGTACAAAAATTAATGAATGGAAATCCAAAGTCTATAAACTTTTGTTAAAATAAAAAAATAATTTCTGAAAATAATTTTCTTTTATAACTGGGATTTTTTAAAAAAACTTACATTTTACACATGTATGTTGTATATTATAATTTTCCCCCTTTCAGTCATCTTACTAATAAATTCCTTCATGAAAAAAACAAGAATTAAAGAAATGGAAAAATATGCCGTTTATGGATAGGAAGACTCAATATTGTGAAAATTACAATCCTACCTACATGTTCAACACAATTCCAATCCAGATACCAAATTCATTTTTCAAGGAGATTGAAAGGGAAAAATAGAACTGAAGTGTGAGGCATAGCACTCCCTGACCTCAAAGCCTACTGCACAGTGGTAGTAACCAAAACAGCATGGTCCTGGTACAGTGACAGACACATAGACTAATGGAATAGAATTGAGAACCCAGAAATGGAGCCAGTCAATGTATGGTCAACTGATATTAGACAAGTAAACAAAACCTATCAAATGGGGAAATGACAAGCTCTTCAACAAACTGTATTGACAAAACTGGACTGCTACCTGCAGAAAGCTGAAGCAGGATCCACATCTCACACCATATACAAAAATCACCTCAAGGTGAATCAGAGACGTGGAAGTAAAACCTAAAACCATAGAGTTCATCAGAGACAAACTGGGATCAAGCTTAGAAGGCCTAGTCTATGGTATAAATAGACTGCCAAATATAGACAGAAATGTTCAATCTGGAGAGGATAAAATTGATGAATGGGACCTTCTAAAGATTAAATCCCTGTGTGCATCAAAAACTTTTCTCAACAGATGAAAAGAAAACCTACTGACTGGGAACAAACATTTGGCAATACCATTTTAGACAAGGGTCTCATACCAAAGTTTATAGACTTCTACTAGGCCTCCACAAGAAAAAAAAAACCTGATTGCACAATTACAAAATGGCAAAAGATATGGAAAGATCACAGAGGAAGTTATTTGAATGGCCAACAGACACATAGAGAGATACTCAAAATCACTGGCAATAAGAGAGATGCAAATCAAAACTATAATGAGGTACCATCTCAACCCAGTAGCAGTGGCAAAGTTTAACATGAGAACAAACAATAAATGTTGGAGAGGATGTGGCAAGATAGGAACTCTTATAAATTGTTGGTAGGACTGTAAAAATATACAACCACTCTGGAAGGCAGGTTGGTATTTCCTCAGGAAGCTGAACATAGAAATTCCATATAACCCAGCTATTCCACTTCTTGGAATATACTCTGAGAAAATGAGAACTGAGGCACAAATGGAGACTTGCATACTAGTGTCCACAGCAGTGTTATTCACTATCACAAGAACATGGAAACAGCTCAATGTTCAACCACAATTGAATAGACTGAGACATTATGGTACATTTACACAATGAAATATTATGCAGGATGTATTAACAATGATTTTGTAAAGTACTACCTAACTTGGGAGGGAAGGGACAGCATTATGCTGAGCGAACTAACTCAGACCCAAAAGGACAAATTTTGTATAAAGACCATTACTATAGAATGAGTATGAGGATCCAATGGATGGGAAGGGGTAGCAGAGGGGTGAGGATCGGGGGGGATGTAATCATAGGGTCACACAATTTTATGGGTGAAAGAAGGGGTGGGTGAAGCAAACAGTAAAGATCTGGTGTGAAAAACAATATATACAAACTTTGTAAATAAATCAGTATAATAAAATTGTCAAGTATGACAAAAGTCAAGCCATGAGTAAAATGAAAGGATGGGACTCTAGTGAAGAAAAGACATACTAACTCAGGGCCAGGCTTTTCCCACAAAAGGGCTGCCTCTCTGAATTATTTCTACAGGGCAGGGTAAGTGACGCTTCTACATCTAATATTTAGACTAGTCTTGTCCATTGCAATATGCATCACATTATCGTCATTTTGTTAAATAAGAAAACACAAACTCAGAGGGGTTAAATGACCCCTTGGATCAGGAGCCCTGATGGCTTAGTGAGCTACGTGCTGGGATGCTAATGGAAAGGTCTGGTATTTGAATCCACCAGTCACTTTGGTGGTGTAGTCTATAGAAAGTTGTGCTGCTAACCCCAAAATGGCCTTCTTTTTGTGTCTCAGTTTTCTTTTCCTCAGAATATATTCCAAGTTGTGGAAGAGCTGGGTCAAATGACATTTCTTTTCTTTTTTTTTTTTTTATATGACATTTCTATGTTCAGCTTTTTCAGGAAATGCCAAACTGCCTTGAATGGTTGTATCATTTTACAATTCGCTCAACAGTGTATGTGAGTTCCAAATGGATTTGTACACCAATGTTCAGAGCAGCAGTATTCAAATACCATGAACAGGAACATGTTGATGGAAACAATGTCCATCAGCAAACAAATGATTGAGAAACTGTGGTACGTTCACCCAATGGAATACTGTGCAACACTCAGGAGCAATGATTTTGTAAAATACTATATAGCATGAGAGACACTAGAGTGAACTAACTCAGGCCCATAAGGATAAATACAACATGCGATCCTTTTTTTTCCATGCTTTTAAAAAAATTTATTACTAATTTCAATGAAAATGTACAGAGACTTTGAATTTCTATTCATTTATTGTTGCACTTTTCTCTCCTCCCAACCCTACTCCTTACATATGATCTTTATTGTAAAAAAAAAGGTAACTAGTAAGATGTGAATAAAAGTCCAAAGGGGGAAGATGAGTAGGGAGGGCAGGAAATGACAAGGTGGTAGAGTTTGGTGGGCAGAGGGAAGGGGTGATTATATCCAGTGGGGATCTGAAGAGAAAGAAAGGGTGATAGTGAGCCTAGGTCAATGATGATTAATTTTCTAAAACACAGTGTATGGGAATGATCATATGAAACACAACGTGAATGAAGGAATGTGTGAAACAAAATGCACAAGAATGAGACAAAAGGTATATGAATTCTATATGCAAACCAACATAAAATAAAGAACTATTTAAAAACACCACACACAAGAACAAAACCCAAGGGAAAAAAGGCACTTTTCTATCAGTTCAAATCCACCAGCAGCTAGAGTGAAAAAGATAGGCAATCTCTTCCAATAACATTCACAATCTCCTGTTGAAAACCCACAAAATGGTTAACTATGAGAGTGTTCTGACTTCACAGCACAGATTTTATTAGTCATTCCACAGGAGACTCTAAGGGAGCCCTGCTGATCAGAGTGGTAAGAAGCTGGGCTGCAAACTCAAAGGCACATGGTTCCTATCCACCAGCTTCTCTGACAGAAAAGAATGGGTAATCTTCTCCCAGGACATTTACTGCTTCTAAAAACCTAATGGAGGAACCCTAAAGACTCAGGAAGAAAACTATTGGACATAGTTGACCAATTCAGCAAAGTAGCAGGATACAAGATCAACATACAAAAATCAGTTGGATTTCTCTACAG
>NW_006399767.1:9464170-9478387 GCF_000299155.1 Elephantulus edwardii | reverse complement strand
AAAAAAAAAAATAGAGAAAAAACCACAAAAAAAACCCTAATGGAGGATCAGCTATGAGTCATTTCTGACCTTATGGCACACATCTACCACCACCACAGGAGATGGAAAGGACAATCTATTCCCAATGGGTAGTTCTACCCTTTCCTGGAGGGGCATTCTAAGGGCAAACCTCCTCAAGAGTAGTGGGTATGGTTTTCTGTTTTATATTAAATTCACCCAGATAGATGATAAACTAAAGGAAATATTCTAGTCTTCTACAATATCTAGATTATAAGCCTTGTTTTTACTCAATTATTTCATTTCCATGGTAATGTATTTGACCTTCTCTTGGTATGCAGGTTGGCCACTGCCAGGCCATTTTCATTCCCCAATATTAAAGACTTTGGCAAATCTAAGCACCTCTGTCAAACAGATGGAGCCAGTTGATCACAGGCTGAACATCAGCTGAAAACGCATGCTCGTTTTCTCTAAGCTCTGGTGGCACAGTCGATAGGGCACTGGGCTGCTATTCCTGAGGTCACACCTCTTCGGCAGTTTGAATCCACCAAGGGTCCCTTAAGAGAAAGATGAGCAATCTCCTCCTCCTGTGCTATTTACATTACACCTTGAAAGCAGCTGGAGGGTCAGCTATGAGCTGGTTCCTATTTAACAGCAATGAATGAGCGATCCCAGTTTTAGAGTTCCTGAGGGTCCAAAGGGTTAACATGCTTGGCTACCAATCAGAAGGCTAGAAGGTGTCTACCCAGGAGCTCCTCAGAGAAAAGGCCTGGGACCTGGACAAAAAGCTGTTGAAAACTCTATAGAACTTCGTTTACTGTGACACATCAGAAGTCACCATGAGCCAGAAGTGATTAGGAGGTAACTTATAAGACAACAACAAATCCACCCAATTTAACACTGAAAATCCTGCATTCTAGAAACTCACCCAGGCCTGTCCAAACGGAGACAGCTGGTCATCCTGTCTAACAACAAGTCTCTAGGGAACTAAGTAAAGTTCAGGGGATTAAATCTGGTGCTTCCCACCAGAATAAACATTAATCAGATCCAATAGAAGTATGCACTTGGGCCGTGCCATTAAAATTCATGAGGAAATTAATTTGGAGATGATTTAAAAAATGGTGACTAAGCTAGAAACCAGGCCCCAGAAAGTTCAGGGGTTATTCAAGCTGCAAAGTACGTTGTACATGTAAGGAGGGACCAGTCCTTGGAGAGGGACATCATGCTTGGGAGGGTGGAGGGACAGCGCAGGAGGGGAAGGCCCTCTATGAGGTGCATTGATTCAGTGACTGGGGTAATCGGGATGGGAGTGTCAGAGACAGTGCAATTGGCGCAGGACAGAGCAGAGTTTAGGGCTGTTGTACATAGGGTCACTATGAGTCGCTAGCGACTCGACGGCACAAAACAACAACAATATTGATTTTTAAAATTCTATGAATGTATTTTGATGTGATTGTTTGTTTTAATCATAGAAAGGCTCCTGATTGGCATTTTTCATGTTTGGGGAAGAGGTAATGTGTTTATGGCATGTTGGGATTGAGTGAAGCTCTCTGGTGGCTAAAATTTTTCACTTGCTTGTAGAACTGAACACCCTTGATGCTCCAAGGAGGAAGATGAGGCAGTCAGTCGGCTTCTGTAAACTCTACAGTGAGATTCTAGTCTGCCCTGTAGGATTGTGGTGAGTCAGAATCAACTTAACAACAGTAAGGTTTTTAATTACGTACTGTCATTGTTGTGCTATGAGTTGACTGAGTCTCTTAAAGTCCCTCTGACCAAGAGATCTGAACCCTGCTCTATCTTGTGCTGTCCTCATGACCTCAGTTACCCTCAGGCCCACTGCCAAGGACTGGAACTGACTATTGTTAAAAAGTGTATTAGCTCATTTTATCTCTGATAAAATACCTCCATGGTGGGGCAATAGGGTCTCCATGCTTTGTAGATACAGAAACAGTAGCTCAGCAAGACTGACGTGCCAAAGATCATACGGCTAGTGAATGTTGAAATGGTGATGGTTTCAATTGTTCACGGTAACTTCTTAGCTAGCCTGCTAAGACTCTAGCAAGAGGTAGCGAAGGGACTTGCAAAATGTTTGTGAAAATAACATGAAGAGAGGTCGTCAGGGCCAGGAAACATTTGTTGAAAGCAGCTCAGTTTTCATTTTGTCCAGGACGAGACACAGACGATATCCCAGAGCCTCTTGTAGCTTGCGGACAAGGTATTCTCTTTCCTTTCCCTCAGCAGAGGACACATCAGTTTGCTGAGAACTGGAAAAATCTATTCGGTCACCTCAGAACTCATTTCTGTATAAAATCTTTAGTTTATTTTTATAGCATGCAAATCAGAGGTACAGATGGAAAATTCAATAACCTTATAATCCTGGTGATGCCCTAGGTCTAGGCTGACATTTATCTAGGCAAAAGCATTTTTAAGGTCCTAGGCACGATGGTTGTGGCATTTCAAAGCGGCACTAGGCTTGGCTGCAGAAATCCTTTTCCTCTGCTTCTGTAAATCCTATGGGGTAAAAGAGAATTTATCAAGTGAATGAAAAAAATACACTTTGACAATGCTGATACTGTTGTGTCTGGAGCATCCTGTCTTCTAAATATGATAAGTACGCTTCAGGAGGGCTTCCCCACTGGCAGCCTGTTAAGAAAACATGCCCCTTCTGTGGGGGAAGGAGTTAGGCATCGCCAGTATTTCCAAGAGCTGGCTAAATGGCTGGGATTCTTCCTCCGCCAAGCTTATTCTCTGTCATATCCTCAGCTAAAGTGGAGATGCTTGAAAGAGTAGAAACTGTGGACACTGACCTCTGAGTATGGGCCTTTGGGAAGAGTGTTTTAATACTTCTCATCTAGAAAGCATATGAGGCACTAGTAGTTCTGTGGTAAAATGTGTGGCTTCTATGCAGAAGATCCACATTTTATTCCATTACAAAGTAATACTGTTCAATACAGCTGTCTTGGTTGTAAACTTAAAGGGGATTCAGAGTGCCTGGTCTTTCGGCCTCTGTACTCTTATGAGTATGAACCAACCAGTGATCTTTAGGCTAGTTTTTGATGTCATCAAGTCTCATCTAGCTGACTGTGACTCACAGTGACCTATAAACAATAGATCAGAAGTGTGTGCTAACCTGGACAGTCTTCTTGGGTTCTACCATGCTTAAGATAGCTGTCCCAGTCTCTGCCTCAATTCATCTCCTTGAGGATCCTTCTCTCTTCAGGTTTGTTACTCAGTCACGTACTGTCCTTGAATTCAGTACCAATTCATAGCTGACCTTCTACTGTGTTTCAGAGGTTGTGAATGACATGGGAAGACATTGTTTCTTTTTCTCCTGTGGAATAACGGGTGGATTTGGAACCACCTGTCTTTGGTGTTACCAGTACAACTGTCTGTTCACTAGTCCACAATCCAGGGCTATGCACTGCTTACAATGAGTGATGCTTCTATTGATGGTCTACCACCTTGTAGAAACTATTATTCTAAGGCATTGTGGGCACTTGACTTCAACCTCAGCAAAGGAAGACCCCAATACATTTTTTTTTAATTTTTACACACACACACACATATATATATATATACACACACACACACACATTCAGCGCAGAACACAAGGTGTCAAGAGCAGTACTGCAGGAAACATTTGGACAATCAAGACGTCATGCAGGCAATGAAAATGCAAAGAAGATGGTAGTATTGTAAGTGAAAACATGTCAAAGACTTTACTTCCGGTACTTCAACATTGGGCCTACAGCCTAGAGTCATTTGTCAGTCAAATGACAGGAAAGAAGGAGGGCCGATTTCCTCAGTAATTGCAAACTAATTCTATCAAAATTATTTTTTGTATTGGGTTATTTATAAAATAGTTTTTTTTCTAGATGAATATACTTAGCTGATTCCAACCTATGTCAGAACACAGAAGAAGGGCAGAATCATTGTGCTGAATTAGTGGGAGGCTCAAAACACAGCACCATCAAGAATAGGGAAGAGGCATATGTTAAGAGATGAATGTGGAGATTGCCCATCAACTATGGTTGAGTACATCCCAGTTACATTTAATTCTAACAAAGAAACAGTCTGATACCATAAACTGTAATGTGCCAATGTCAGTGACCACATTCATAAATCATTTATCTGAAGTTTCTGAGCTGGCAAGAACATGAGCCAAGATTAGTATGTACTTCCTTGTAGCTGACTCCAAAACTCAATATATTTCTCACCATAAGTTAACCCATCCTTTCATTTCTTGCACCACTAAAAATAGTCAAACCCTTTGCAGTGAGTGGTTGCCAGTGATCGGTCATTTCAATGTATCCAAAGCAAGAACTGAGTGAAAATCCTTCCACTGCACAGCATGCCAGACTGCAAGAAGCAACACTGATCTCTGTCATAGGATGGGAAGTAGAGGGTGAGAGTGAGAAGGTAGAGCTTTGTGTGTGGTGAGATTTGAAATCAGAATGAAGTATTCTGAAACCTCTCTGTGGTCAGAAAGCAAAAAAGAATTAGCTAAAGGTGAAGAGAGTTTGTAGGCAAAGAAAGGACTAGGGAATAATTAATAAAAGTTTGCTTTTTCAATTAAGAGAGAGAGTTACCTAAGACTTTGGTGTGACCATCTTGACTTGCAGTGCATTGGATTTCCATGCTGCCACAAATCCAGAGGAGAGGTTAGTCAACAGAAAAAAATAAATCACCTAACTGGCTTTTTTTGTTTTTTTTAATTAGTGGTTTGGACAATCGCTTTAAAATGTGTGTTGATTGTTTCTTTGAGCTCTTCACTTTACCACTGGAATCTGACAGGAAGTCTGTTGTTTTTGTTATTGAATCAATTCTCACTCATAGTTACTCTCTGTACAGCAGAAGCAAGCACTCCCTGGTCCTCCCTGAACCTCACTATTTATTGCCGCTACGATTGAGCCTGTTGCTATAACCACTGTTTCAACCCATCTTATTGAGGATATTCCTATTTTTTTTTTCACTGATTCTCTACCAACCATGATGTCCTTCTCCGGAGACTGGCCCTTGCTGACAACAGGTGCAAAGTATGTGAGAAGTTTTACCATCTTTCCTTGTAATGCATTTTCTGGACTTACTCCTTCCAAGACAGATTTATTATTTCTTGAGGAAATTGACAGTAAAGGAATTCTTTTTAGCGAGCATCATAATTCAGCGCTATCAAGTTTTCTTTGATCTTCTTTAATACATTGCTCCACTTTTCAAGCATATAAATAAAAAGTCCATCTCATGGCCATCAAATTGGAATTGAGTTATAACTGATCCTGCCGCAGGTTTTCAGAGACGCAGAGGAGGAGATTACCCATCTTTCTCCTTTAGAGCAACTGGTGGATTTGCACTGTCTGCTCTTGGGTTGGCAGTGCAGCTCCTTACCCACCAGGCCACCAGGGCTCCCTTCATGCTGTAAATTTACTGAAAATACCATGTCCTGGATCAGGCACACCTTAGTCCTTAAAGTGATACCTTTGCTTTTTAGCCCTTGGAAGACGTCTTCAAAATAAGCTTAGATAATAATGATACTAAATAATAAATATATCTGCTTATTTTTTTGTATATAATAAAAATTAATCTTTTAAAGTTTTGTAAGTAAATAAATATTTTTGGCATCAACTTCCTAAACAACATGCCTCTGGAGGGGCTTCAGGCCTTTTGTTCATAGGATCTCTATGAGTCGTGCTCGACTAGAAGGCAATCAACAACAACAACATTTTTAAATAGCATGGTTTACTTAAGAACTGGCTGCAAATTTCTTTCAGGGTGCAGTGACACCTAGAGTTGCTGACAAGTGGCTTAGTTTGAATCTTCTTGGCAGAATTAATGCTAGAAGGTTGTTTGCTATTATAGAGGCACTGCTGCTAAAGGTTTTATTTTAGAGATTAGAAAGACTTGAGGTATTATTGCCGCCTAAAGAGAGATTTACGGTTAATCCCATGGTCATTTTTCTCTTGGTGGATTAGATAGTGAGAATTATATGTATATATTTATCTGACTTTTTAAAGCCTGATCATCCTGGTGTTTGAAAGCTCAGCAGAGATCTTAGGAGAGAGGAAAAAAATATCAATAAACAAGGGATTTGAAACTCAAATCTTTAGTTAAGTCTTGGAATTGAAAATAAGTTTCATTTCTTAAAAACAAAAAGAACCTGATAGATTGACAAGGACTAGTGTGTAGAGAAGAATTCTGAGGCCTAGAAACCAACATGGAGGATTATGGTGCCTTAGTCTATAGTGAGTTGCACTGTTAACTCAGAGACTGTAGCTCTCTGGAGTTTTAAATCCACCAGCAGCTCTGTGGTAGAGAGATGGACAGTCTCCTCCAAGGTTATTTACAGCAGAAACTCATTGGAGCGTCAGCTCTAAGTCAATTCCAAGTTGACGACAATGAGCTGAATCTTTCAGTGGCAAACAACACCCGGGCTGAAAAGTGATGTTAGTCCTGGACTCACTCAAACCCAGTTGCTACTGAGTCAATTTCAACTTATGAAAATAGTCATGTCAGAGTAGCACTGTGCTCCAGAAGGTTTTGAGTGACTGCATTTTCAGAAATTGGTCATTAATTAACTCTTTATTCCAAGTCACTTTTGGGGTAGATTCAAAATCTTCACCCTTTTAGTTAGCTGCAAAGGGAGCCAACCATTTCTCCCACCCAAGGCTTCAAGACCCAAGTTAGGACAGTAGTAATATATCTGTTACATATGACTTCCTCCTTTTTTTGGAACCTTAATGCTTAAAAGTATTATGCATAAATGATTTGGGAAAAATACATCAAAATCATTTTGTTCTTGCTGTTTTTCCTGCTAAACTTCTAGCTTCCAAAGTGAATCCAAGTAACTCAGACTTATTTGAAAGAAAATGAACAGGTCAACCAGGATTCCCTGCTAACTGCAAATCTGTAAGATTTCTCTCTCATTGTAAAGTGAACTCTACAGTATTTGCCAAATAGAAATGTTAATAAATGGGACAGAAAAAGAAGGAAATCATTAAAGAGCTGTCAACATTACATAACTATCAACTCATCGTGTAGGAGTCTAATAATTTTCCTTATCAGATCCTACATTTACTTGCCAAAATTGTTGTCATTAAGATGGCAATTTGATTATGTCATAGTTCTGTATTTTCATTTTGTGATTTTCTATTTTTGTCCCTTTCAAAAAATCTCAAGCATTTCTTCCTTTTTTATTCTAGGTGCATGATAAAATACAAGCAATTTTCAAAAACAAAGTATTTGTTTCTTTCAATGGTCTCTCTCCTTCATCTAAGTTTTTAAGGTTTATTTTGTAGGCTTGTATTCGCTCCTTTAAGCCACATTTTGTTTTCATTATTCCTTTTCTTAATTTTGAGTCATTAGATATCTCAGGAGAGTAAATAATTAGTTGATTTTATTTAACTGTTTCAAGGGATTCTGGAGTAAAGGGTGTGTGTGTGCGCGTGCACAGCAAGAGAGAGAGAGAGAGAACACAAACGAACTCTGGTAGCCTAGTGCTATATTGAGCTGCAGTCCCAAAAACACATGGTTCAAATCCACTATCTGCTCTGTGGGAGAAGGATGGGCAATCTTCACCCCCTAAGATTTATGGCCTCGGAAAACCTGCTGGAGGGTCGGCTGTGGGTTGGTTCCAACTCTATAGAACATAGCAATAACAACAGAAAACTTTGAAAATGTCAAGCCCTTTTAAAATGCTTTTCCAGTCCCTTTTAAAATGGTTCTTAAAGTCTGGGCTTGTTAAGTAATACAGAAAGAACCCTACTGGTCCAACAGGTGAACAGTAGGCTATGAACCAAAAGGTTGGCTACTTGGCCCCATCCAGCGGTTCCAAATCTGGCAAGGGCAAGGTTCAGATTTGTGGTTTGTCAGGTTTCTATGAGTCATAGTCAACTTCAAGACACTTAACAACAACAGTGGTTTTTACTGAGGAAAAGACCAAAAAATATGCCTCCGGAAAGACTATGCTGAGAAAATGCCCTGGGGAGGTTCTACTGTGTCATAGGTTCCCTATGCTTCAGAATCAGTTTGAAGGCACACAGCAACAGCAATAACCCTGACACCTTGAGGTACTGTTATTCCTCTCAGGGCCCTCCAGGCAAGAATATCCACGATCCATGGCCATTCTCAAAGTCCCACAACCCCAACTCCTCATATCCCTCTTCTACAATGGTTTCTCTTGTCTTTTCTATTGGCATAGGTGCACAGGCTGATGGCACAATTATTACTGTTGTTGTTGTTGTTATGTGCCGTCAAGCCACTGGTAATTCATAGCAACCCTTATGTACAACAGCTCTGAACTCTGCTCTATCCTAAAACAACAATATTGTCTCTGACACACTTATCCCTATTTACCTAGTCACTGAGTCAATCCATCTCATCAAGAATCTTCCTCTCCTGCACTGTCCCTCCACCCTCCTAAGCATGACGTCCCTCTCTAAGGACTGATCCCGTCTTGCAACATGTCCAAAGTATGTCAGATGCAGCTTCAGAATCCTTGCCTTCAAGGAGCAGCCTCGTCTCACGCCCTCTAGGACGAATCTGTTTGTTCTCCCGAATTACATACAAATTTAAAAGAGGTATGTGAGGAAACTTCTGTTTATAACACAAGGTGAATGAAGGAACAGGCAGAGTTGGGGAAAAGCCACCGTCTGAGTGCGTAAATTATTATTGCTCTAGCTTCAGAAGTGTGATGATGAAATGGAAAGGTATTGGCTGAATATAAGATCAAGGTGCATTTTATCCTGTTATTTTCCATCTGAAGCCATTGATAATTCTAGTCTTGTTAAATCATACCACCAGGTGGAATTATTGTTGTGGGGTTGGTTTCTTTCTTTCTTTCTTTCTTTTGTGTGTGTGTGTGTGTGTGTTTTAAGAAGAGGGTTCAAAAGAACACCTGCTACTACCCACAAATATCCTAAATAACCAGTGACAGTATGAAGATTACATGAGACGGTGGCCTACTTAGGAAGCTCTTGAAAGCACCAGTATTAAAATTATGCCACCACAGAACTTCAAAGGCTTGGCTGGGTGAGATGAATTTGAAATGTCAGTTCAAGATCAAGCCAGATCATTTGATAATGCTGACCCATTATTCTAGTCAAGATGAAAAGTGATCCTTTCCTTTTTTCTTCCATATTGCTGCATATCATCAACTGTAACGGATGATCTAGCCCACATACATTTTTAAGCTAAGTATGACGACTTTTCTTTGCTGATTAAATTGTTCTTACTCAGGATACACATGCTCTTTTTTTTCCTTCCCCGCTATTCTTTGTACACTTTATTTAATATGCACTTTTTTAAACATTGAGGGCAATTAATGATGGCATTTTGAAACCCATATGAATGAAGCAAACAATAATTAAAAACAAATGTATTCTGGCTTGTTTCCTCCTAAATTCCTCTTCAAATTCAATAGATTTCAACACATTTCCCTTAATGGCTTCTGATGTTGAGTTAGTTGATTTAGGCGCTCTTTCTTCCTTTTCTCTGGCTTGTTGTTGTGAACCATAGATTGATTCTGATGCTGTAAGGTGGAGAAGAACTACCTGGTATGGTTTCTAGGTGGTAAATATTGACTTGCAGGAAAAGATCACCAGATCTTGTCTCTGCTGAGTCACTGTTTGATTTAGAACCACCAACCTCTCAATTAGCTGCTGAGGGCTCCACTGTTGTGAGACCAGGTTCAGTCTAGAGTAGGGAGCAAACTTTTACTTTAATTGTTCTCTAGGGCAATGCTGTATAAATTCCTTCCAGACCACAAACTTTTAAAACAGAAATCCAGGTAACAAGCATTTTAAGCTTTGCAGAGCATAGGATTTCTTTTGCAGCCATCCAACTTTGCCATTATAGGTGAAAACAATCGCAGAAAGACAAATTAGTCAATTTGGCATGATGGTGCCCCAATAAAATTTTGTGTAAAAGTAGGTGATGGGTCAGACTTTGGCCTGCAAGCTATAGTTTGCTCGTCCCGGGTTCCTACATTAACAGCTCTGTGGCTCTGCAATTAAGTTACTCAGCTACTAACCAAAAAGTTGGCAGTTCAAACTTCCCAGCTTCCTCAAGGGAGAAAGATCTGAAAGCTTGCTTTCAAAAAGATTTACAGCCTTAGAATCCCCATGGCACCACTGTATTCTGTCCTAAAGAATCACTATGGGTCAGAATGGATTTCTTGGAAATGGAATGGTGCTCCCTATGTTATATTTCTTTTCTTTTTTTTTAAAGTTTAAATCAGTAATTAATTGTTCTCTAGGGCAATGCTGTATAAATTCCTTCCAGACCACAAATGGTTTTATCAGCTCTTTGTTTTTTTGTTTTGTTGGGTTTGTTTTTTTTTTTCACTCACTCACTGCTGCACATTTCACTCACTCACTGCTGAGAAGGTCTTCATACCTTTTCAATCTGTATGAAGAACAGATCATCCAAGATGCTGGGCTGTATGAGGAGGAATGCGGCACCGGGATTGGTAGAAGAATCATCAACAACCTGCGTTGTGCAGATGACACAACTCTGCTTGCTGAAACTGAGGAGGACGTGAAGCACTTGCTGCAGAAAGTCAAGGACTGCAGCCTTCAATATGGATTGAAGCTCAACATCAAGAAAACAAAGATTCTCACCACTGGGTCAACTGGCAGCATCAGTATGGATGGTGAAGAGACTGAGATAGTTAACAGTTTTAGCTTACTTAGTTCCACAATCAACACTCTTGGTAACAGCAGCCAGGAAATCAGGAGACGAATTGCATTGGGAAAGTCAGCTGTGAGGGACCACTCAAGAGTACTGAAGAGCAACGACATCAGGCTGGAGACTAAGGTGCACCTGATCCAGGCTATAGTCTTTGCAATTACATGCTATGCATCGGAGAGTTAGACAGTGAATAGGGATGATAGAGAATTGATGCCTTTGAGCTGTGGTGCTGGAGAAGAGTGTTGAATATACCATGGACTGCTAGGAGAACAAACAGGTTTGTCCTGGAGAGGGTGAAGCCGGAATGCTCATTGAAGTCAAGGATTCTGAAGTTTTGTCTGACATACTTTGGGCATGTTGCAAGGAGGGACTGGTCCTTGGAGAGGGACATCATGTTTGGGAGAGTGGAGAGACAGCACAGGAGAGGAAGACCCTCGATGAGATGGATCGATTCGGTGAGTGGAGTGGTGGAAATGAGTGTGTTTGAGACGGTGAGGTTGGCACAGGATAGAATGGCATTTAGGGCTCTTGTACATATGGTTACTATGAGTCGCAAGTGACTCAATGGTACATAACAACAACAACAACAACAACAATGCTAAAAAGTGCCTAATGCTAAAGTGCCTAATGCTTTAATCTTAAAATTTGATAATACTATTAGCTCATCTAAGTACTAACTACTGTTTTAAGTGGTAAGTCTCCCTACTTGTCACACAGGAGATGGGGTTCAATTCCCTAAACAGGGAACTGGGGAGTTCTGAAGGCCTAATGGGTAGAAAGTTGCACTGCCAACTAAAAAATGAAATGGTTTTAATCCACCAGCTGCTTTGCAGGAGGAGGATTAGCAATCTCTACCCATGTAGCTTACAGCCTCTGAAAATTAGGGGAAGGTCAACTACAAGTTGATTCCAACTTGGCAGCAATGAAACTGAGCAAGACTGTTCTAAGTACCATCTCATTTATTTACACAAGGTATAAGGTAGGTGTTTTTATGCTGTTAACACAGAGGAAAATCAAGGAACCACAGAGTAAATAAATTTCCACAGGACCACACAACAGTTAGGGAAGGACAGTGGCAATGACAAACCCCCATACACCTTGCTTGTATGAGTGTATGACATTTATACATTCATTCAATGTTCAAGCCACTCTAGGAAGTGGTACTATTATCATCATAATCCTCCTCTTCATTTTAAAATAAGGCCACTAATCAAGTAATAAATGTTGGAGAGGAGGTGGCGAGATAGGAACTCTTATACATTGTTGGTAGGATTGTAAAAGGGTACAACCACTTTGGAAGGCAGTTTGGTCTTTCCTCAGAAAGCTAGACATAAAAATTCCATGTGACCCAGCTATTCCATTGCTTGGAATATACCCTGAGAAAACAGAACTGAGGCACAGAGACTTGTACTCCAATGGTCATAGCAGCATTATTCACCATAGCAAGAACATGGAAACAGCCCAAAGCCTCAACCACAATAAAATGGATTGAGAAATTATGGTACAACTATGCAGCACACAGGAGCAATGATTTTGTAAATTACTACCTAACATGGGAAAGACTGGAGAGCATTATGCTGAGTGAACAAACTGAGTCTCATAAAGACAAATATTGCATAGGACCACTTCTGTAGAGCGTGTATGAGGATCCAAGGTGAGGCAGGGTGGTTCTTGAGCATAGGGTCACAACAACATGATTAGCTGTCGACGCGTGTCAGGAAGGATTGGTAAAGGAAAGGAAAAGGTCTGGTGTGAAAAACAAAGTATATGAACTTTGTATGTAAACCAGTATGTATTTAAAAAAAAAAAAAGACCACTAAGGCATAAGGAGCTAATTAACATGCTCAAAATCACAAACAAGTGGCAAATCTGGGATTTGAACCCAAGTCAAATTGTTCTATGTTCCAGGTACTTTGTTGCTACACTATATAAATTGATCCTTGAACAACACGGGTATGAACCACACAAATCCACTTATGCGTGAATTTCTTTCCCTGATGCTGTTGAGATGAACTCAAGAGTTCCAAGTATCCACTTCAACCTCTGGTTGATGTCAAGTATCTCTATAGTTTATACAGAGAGAGTTAGCATCCATGATGTACACTTAACAACCCTTGATCTCAACACAGCAGCAACAACCAGAAGAGAAATCCGCACCTAAGTGGAAACAGGCAGTTCAGATCTGTGCTGTCTGAGAGTCAATTGTAAATTTTACATAGATTTTTTTTTCGCTTGGAGGTAAGTTGACCTCCTTCCTATTCAAGGTCACTTTGACAGTATCATCTTTAAAGTAAATGCCTGAGCAATTCAGCACTGTATTGTGTGCTTCTAAGCCCCACACTATGGCTCTGCTCATCTATTTTACAAAAACACACATCCCTCTCCCTTCTCGGCACCAAACATACCAACCTGATCCTTTCACAACTGCAGGACATCAACGACAATTTCATGTATTTACTTAAAACTCAAAGAAGAAATGATGCTCAAGGTAGCAATGGATCTAATAAGTAATGAAAGTAAGTTGATGAAATGAAACCCAGCCTTTGGATGTAAATAGTTTTAAGTCATTCATGCTGTGCAGATTAGAAATGGAAACAAAGCTAAGAGCCCTTTGCTCCCTAAGGCAAGAGCAGCTGTTTCCAACCCTCCTTCCTTATTATGGCCCTTCCACTCTGCCATTTTTCCAAACCAACAAAAATGTGCAACACTTGGAACTCTTACAAGGGTGGGGCATTCCCATAGCCTGATGGCAATCATCTGGGAAGACTCAGGGAATATTGCTTTTGCTCTGCCTGGCCCACCTTGAGAAAAGCCTTTGAAATTGCAATAGGAAGCAGGTAATCTAGCTGTAAACCACCATGGTGGGCTTTGATTTCCTACCTGGCTGTGGAGGGGTTTAACACTGTGCCCTGGGGAGTTCCAGTGTGGCCTCTGGCAACTCTGTCTCGCCACCCTCAAACTGTTTTTTCTTCTTGACCTGGCCCTTGTCATGTCCTCTCAAATTATATGTTGAAGTCCTAACCACCAAGATCTATGAATGTATCCTCATTTGCAAACCAGGCCTTTGCAGATGCAATCAAGATAAAATGAGATAATACTGGATTAGGGGGAAACCACAAGCAAACCAGTGAATGGTGTCCTTAAAAAGCTAAACCATGTTTACCACAGCTTTGTTCACAATAGCAAGGAGATGGAAACAACCTAAGTGCCCATCAACAAACAGAAGCTGTGGTATATTCACACAATGGAATACTACGCTGCATTCAAAAACATGCAATATTATTCAAAATGGGGGACCCTGGAGGACATTATGCTTAGTGAAATATCTCAGTCACAAAAGGACAAATATTATATGGTACCACTGTTGTAGAATGAGGCTGACATTGGGGTGGGGGTAAGACTGAGAAAAGCTGGATAAATTATGTTTACTGCATTGAAGCCGAAGAGGGAGAGAATAGTCTAAAATTAATATAGTTTAGGGCTTTATGATTATCATAAGAGTCTGGAATGAGGGTTGCAGAGTGGAGTATACTTGGGGTG
>NW_006399767.1:9461747-9462781 GCF_000299155.1 Elephantulus edwardii | reverse complement strand
GTACTACTGAGGTGTAACCAACTCATAGCTGACACTCCTACAGGTTTTCAGAGGCAGTAAATTGTATGGGATGGGACTGCCCATCATTCTCCTATGGAGACATAGAATAAAAACACTCAAAATTGTGCATCTCTAATTATTTGGATCCCCTGCCATATCTATCATAGCCATTTATGCCTAATAGGAACTAACTAAACACTAGCTGGATGATTCGCTCACTTCTTGCCAGTAGTCTGAGGGCTATTTGTTGGTGATCAAAGTGTCAGTTCACAGGGGCTGGGATCTGCCTCACAGACGTCAGGGCTTTCGTGATTTGTTCATAAATAAGGAAGCAGCTTTGATGGTTATTTTTAATTGGTTAATAATAGGGATGACAGAAGAAGAATTGATTTCTTTGAGCTGTGGTGTTGAAGAAAAGCACTGAACATCCCATGGACGGCCAGAACAATGAACAGATATGTCTAGGAGAGGGTGCATCCAGAGTGCTCTTTGGAGGCAAGAAGTGAGGTGCTAGGAGGGGCTATTCCTTGGAGAGGGGCATGATGTTAGGAAGAGTGGAGGGTCAGTGAAGGAGAGGAAGACCATTGACCAGGTGGACTGACACAGTGACTGCTGCAATGGGCTCTAGTGTGCCAGGAAGTGTGAAGGTGGCACAGAATAGGACATGGTTCATATTTATTGTTCATAGGGTCCCTATGAGCTGTACTCGACTTGATGGCACCTAACAACAACAACAACCAAGTCACTTGTTTTTTTTCACTTGGAGCTACATTTCACAACTGAAACAAACATTCTAGTGGATATTTGGCTTCTCAGATTCAGGCATTATAAATAGGCTTTGTGATTTGTTTATAAATAAATCTGTTTACTTATTTATAAGAATGAGTACACAGGAGAGGGGGAATGAGGTGTGATGAAAGACAACTTTACAAACATTACTCAGGATTGACAACTTGAGCTGGAGTCTGCTCAGTAAATGAATACCTGGCCTGAAGCCTAAACTATTAAAAAACAGTGTTGTTGTTATGTGCCGT
>NW_006399767.1:9452912-9461647 GCF_000299155.1 Elephantulus edwardii | reverse complement strand
AGAAAAGTGCAACAATGAATGAATGGAATTCCAAAATCTCTGTAGATGTTCACTGAAATTAATAATAATAATAATAAATTTTAAAAAAAGAAAGGAAAAAAGCTAAACCAAACCAACCACTGCCACTGAGTCAGACCCAGCACAGGATGACCCTCCACTGGGTTTCAAGGCTGTGAATCTTTACAGGAGGAGCTACTCAGCTTTCTCTTGTAAAGGGATTGGTGGATTTGAACTGCTGGCCTTTTAGCTAACAGCCTAAACATGTCATGTTGCTCATAAGACGAGGCTCCTGACATACACAGTGAGAATGACATGTGAACGTGGAGGCAGAGACTGGGGTGATATATCTATAAGCTAAGGAATGCTGAGTATTGCCAGGAACTACGAGAACCTAGGAGGCAGTTGGGAAGGATGCTCCCCCAGAGCCTTCAGACAAAGTCTGACCCTGTCTATCAACACCTTCATCTGGGACTTTCAGGCTCCAGAGCCATGGGCAGATAAACTATTCTTGGTTTAAGCCATGTATTTTGTGACACTGATAGACCGGCCCTCCCAAACCACTAGAGTTTGGTAAAGCATCTCTAGTCTGTACACACTGACTAAGCCCCTTCCAGTACCTCCTCAACCTCCATGCATTCCCTCAGTCTCCTACATTCACTGTCTTTAGTTCTGTTTATATCCTGTGGTGTTTATTCCCTATTTCCCCTCCATATTCATTCTCTGCAAGCTCTGTGTCTCCCAAGAAACGGATCCTGTGGAATTACATCACCACATCTTCCTTAGCTCAGGCATCTCTAATGTCAGAATGGGAAGGACCAGCAGGAAAAATGGAACAGAAAGAGAAAGGACTGACAGCATTTTTGCGTGCCTGTGTGACTGACTACCAGGATCCATCATGTTTTCCATGGATTGGTTTTAGAAGTAAAACTTCAGAGCTTTCCTCCAAGTTGACCTCAGGAAGTTCGACTTAAACCTGTTCAACATCATGGTGACAGATCAGCCTCCAGATAGACAACTGCACATCAAATGCACTGGCTGGGAACTGAACTCAGGTCTCCCACATGGAAGGTGAGAACTCTACCAGTGAACCAGGGCTGCCTAATAACTTTATTGCTTCTTGTTAATTTTGCTGTCCAAGAGTTAGCAAATCTGCCCAGTGTTCTCAAGCCCTAACTTCACTTAACTTCACCTAACTTCACCAACAGCAGTTGGTCTCTTCACTAAGGTTTCTTTGAATAAACCTCTGAAGTGATCTTTTTCTGTGCCAGAATGCTGCTGGATATCCTATGCTTTTATGCTCAGTACCCTAGAATCCAGCCAGTGCCCAGGTCCTGTACATTCCTCATTCTCTAAGTATATTATTTTCACTCAATGTGCTTCCCTGGAACACCACCAGTGACCTGCAGTATTAACACTCCTGTTCTATGCAAGCTCCCTACTTCTGCTCCAATTTACATTCACTGCTCAGCAGTTATCTTTGAGGATTTAATTCAGAGAGCTCAGCCCTGCATTAGGGAGCTCTCATGGCCTAATGGGATAAAGAGTTGCACTGCCAACCCAAATGCACATGGTTTGAATCCACTAGAGCTGCTCTAGGAAAATGGGTAATCTCCTTTGAGAGTTACAGACACTGAAAACCTACTGAAGTGTCATTTATGAGTTGGTTTCAATTCAAACACCTACAATCACCACCACCACCACCCCCTGACATATGTGCATCTATAATGGCTGCGTAGGTAGATTTTATTTGGTTTTTAATGGACTAGGGACAGGCATGTATAATTAGACATTAGATTTTGAAAGTGTACAGGTTGTTTGGTTTTTTCCTGCAGAGAGAAGTAATCGCGTTCATCAATTTTTCAGAGGACCTATGATCTAAATGGCTAAGAATTAATCTCAACGAAGGACAGAAAGGAAGCCGTGCATGTTGGGACTGGCTCTCTCATTTTAATTAATGATGTATGGCTCTCACCAGTGTTTTTACTCTCAATGCTGGTTTCTGACAATTCCTTCTTTTATAATGAGAATCAACTCTGTGGGGTGTCTGCAAAATAGCCTTGGTTCTAAACATTTCTGGAGACAAAATAAGCAAGTAAAGATAGAGGTCAAAACGTTGCTCTTATTAATCATGACAGCCAGCTTTGTGTGAAAGTCAAAAGCAGCCGGCCGCACGTACTCGTCCTAACACAAGTGAAGCAGGGACAAGTAGACTCTCTGCAGTGATTTTGTCCAGCTAAGACTCACACCATGAAGGGCAGAAGAGATTTACTGATATATTTTTTTTTCCCCAAGAAGATTCAATCTGAAGAAAAAGAATAAAATGATAAGCAAAGCAAAGCCAAATTTTTCATCCAAACTTTACTGATCAAATCTGCCAACTTATCCAGGGATAAGAAGTAGAGATGGGCAGAAGAATCCCCCACCAATAAACTGTATCATAATTTCCTGCACTTTATTCTAAACTATTATGACTATATGTTGCATCATTTAATACCTAGTACCTGGGAAGAATAAGTGCAGATCTGTGGGGTATGCCAGTGACTCTGCATTAGACTTCAGCCAGTCTAACTCATGGCAAGTCCAGGCAAGTTCTGTTCCACAGCCACTCACCATCCAACATCGAAGAGAAACTTACAAAAGGAATAAAAATGTTAAGACAAATACTCTAATATATTTATGAAAAGAACTGAATCCGGCAAACCAAGTGTGTCAGTTTAGATACTTCTGGCTTCAAATAGCAGAAAATCCAACTCAAGTTAGCTAAACAATGTGCATATTGTTTTATTTGTGCAGATGTCCGATAATGAGCCACTTACTGACAAAGGGGACAGAATTACTCTCAGACAAATCAGGAAATCAAGGTGGAGTCAGCTCCTTCTAAAACACATTGGAATTAAATTGGGAGTTGTGGATAGACCTGAGGGGGAAATGGTGCTCTCTTCAGAAGAAAAGGAAAGTAGACAATGGACAGCCAACAATGCTTGCTGCAGTTGTCAAAATCAAAGTTGTTCCAATTTTTATACCCATATGTCCTGTACAGATATTTTAGTCTACCATTGAGACGGAATCCTAATTATTTTAATGCCATAAGGCAGTAATAGAGCATAGATGTTCAATAAGCATGTGTCAAATAAAACCCCAAGATGCTGAACCATCATATATACATCTAATGGTTGGATAATCCAACGAGGAAGGTAGGCATGGGCTTGCATGTGCTTACTCACTAATTCTGCATTTTTCACCACATCAAAGATTCTGCTTTGAGATGTGGCTGCTTTAAGATGTCCCTATGAACCCTCCAGCACCTTTCAACAGAATTAAAACTTATTTTATAGCTTATTCTTCATCTCAGGGACAGAAGACCTAGGAAGCAAAGTCAACACAGGTTTATCTGCAATTACTTGCTAATCTGTAGTCCCACATGATTTACATGAAACTGTTCACAACAGATTAGTAAATGAGCAAGTAAGACTGTGCTTACCTTGTTTACAGGGTAATCTGTCCTTGAATTCATGGATTCAATAGCCACAGAGTCCAACTCTAATTCAAAATGAGCTTGTAAGAAGTACATAGAATAGAACCAAAGGAAGAATTCTCTCCAAGTAAGCATTCCCAAGGGTGTTTTTCATAAGCCACGGGAAAGACAGTGCTTGATTACAATCATCACATTTCCTAGGCGGTCAATTGGGACTGGAGACACAAAACAGATGGGGTGAAATAAACCAGTCTTCAACACCACAGTGGCTACCAGCTCCCAAGCACTGTTTGTGTGCCACGTTCTAGGCTAGACATCCAACTGTATTTCATAATTTAAACATTGCAATAATTCTATGAGATACATATTATTGACCCAGCTTGCACATGAAGAATTGAGGCTTAGATGGAAAGCATCTTGCCTAACTACATATTTGCTCAAGCATGTCACTCCACAGCTTTTGTTCTTACCAGCACGCTCATTCAGACATCAATCTCAGCTCTACTGATAGCCATCTCTATTTAATCCTCTATTGCAGAGTCACAAATTGGAAAGGATTCTTTTCTTTAGACATGATCTCTAGGCTCCATGCATTACACAAATTGCTAAGCATTCAGAATCTCTCTACAATCATCTTTAGATATTAACATCTACACAACAAGGCGAATGTTTTTATCTGGTCACACCTGCAGGTGGAGTCCTTCTTGCACAAGGCTTTGTTGGTTCATTTGACAACCAAGAAAGCAAGTTTCAAATGTGCAACAATAAAGGAATTTAAAAAAAAAATTGAAAATAAACAATGAGGAAGTTTCTAAAGCCATGCTAAGAACTAGCAGTCAGAAGAAAGAAGAGCAACTTGTAGTGCTAATATTCTATTTGGTCTTTTAAGAACAGGGAGTCCAGGTTGCAACGTTTGTAAAATTAGACAAGTAGTATTTTCCCCAAGGATACTGCACATAAGTGTTCAGAGCTAACAGAAAAATACAAACCAAATGATATTTTAAAGCAAGTCATAATAGTGATGATGAGGTCAAACTCATTTCTAAGACAAAGAGAATGTAGAAGTATTATTGTCTTGTCTCTTATCACAGTTCTAATAAATAACCAATAAGATGCCAATGAGCCAACTTTGATGCACAACAACCCCATGTGTCTGAGAGGAGAACCTTACTTCACAGGAGCTTCCAGGGTTGTTTTTATTTGTTTATTGCTGAAGCAGAGTGGCAGGTCTTTCTTCCAAGGTGTCTCTGCATGGACTGAGACATCTCCAAACTTCTCAGCTAACAAGCAGCAGAACATCAACCACTAATACTACCCAGGAACCATAATATCTCTTGCAATGTCAAAACCCCTTTTATTTACTCACTTGCTATGTCTCCCACCAGAACTTCCACACTTGGGTTAGTTATCATGTGAAACAAATGCTTTATCTTCCTAGAATACATGTCTCATTTTATTAAGTGCTGCCTCGTTGATTCTGACTCCCGGGGCCCCTTCATTGGGTTTCTTAGAACAAGAGGTAACTGTTTTATCTGACTTCCACAGAGTAACTGATGGGTTTGAACTATTAACCTTTGAGTTCATGGTCCAACATTTAACCCATTGCATCACCAGTGTATTTGAGCCTCCCTAGTGTCTCCCTCCATAAGCACAAGGTTTTTGAACAGAATACCATTTTTCTTATATCTCTATAGTACTCATCTCCACAGAGTCTAATATAATGGTATTTATACAGTGTTGCTTGATATTCATTGTACAAATGACAGGATAAAGTGTATCAGGCCAATAACCTGCAACATCCACAGCTATTTCCAGCCCACAAATCAGGATTTGATAAAAAGTGATTTCCAGGCTCCAGAGATTTAATAATGTAAAGAAGCCTAGATACCAACAATGACAATGAAACCCATATGAAATGTTTATCCTTCCTATTTTAAACTTCCTCAGGTCTGCCTCTGTTTGCTCGTCAGACAGCCCAGTAGTTTTTATCATATCAAATTTGTATTAAAATTGGCTTCAGCACAATTTTCAAGCCACAGAAGTTGGAAGCATATTTTTCAAATCACTCAGTTATGAAAAGGTGAAAGAACACACCTTAGTGTTACTGATAAGGTTACATGCAGAAGACTTCATGAAGCCTTCCACAGACTTATTTGGAAAAGAAATCAACCCAGAAATACTCTTCCCATACATTTTATGCTCAGCCTCTCCTACAATTCTATCCACTCTACACATCTAGAGTTTCCTTTCCAAGCACAGATATGGCCATGTCATTTTTCCATGGCTACATCTTTCCTCTGTTCAGAATCCTTCAGTGGAAATCTATGACTTGGAAAATAAATTCCAGAAACCAACAATTTTTTTCCAAACGTGGAGTGTGGCCTCAATTTACTTTTTTTTCAATAAAATGTTTATTTTACATTGGTTTACTTACAATGTTCATAAACACTGTTTTTCATAGCAGATCTTTCCCATTTCCTTCACTCATCCCTTCCTCCATCCATCAAAGTATGCAACCCAATGATCAACCATCCCTCGACCCCACCTCATCCCACCCCTGCCTATCCTCACCCCTCTGCTCCCCTTGTCCCCCCTCTTGGGGTCCCATACGTGTTCTACAATAATGGTCTTACACAGTACTTTTCTGGCATATTCTCTGTCACATATACCAACTTCATCAGTGAATCTGCTATCCCAAGAAAACAACGCTACATAATGACACTTTTGTCATGGAGGATAGTTAGTCATTTTTTGCCACAGAGAATCATAAGCAAATACTGTAGGTTTGCTAAGTCCCTACTAAAATGACTCACATCTGCCACTGTAGTGTAAAAACAGCCATGGAGAATGTATAAATAAACGTGTGTGACTGTGTTCTAATAAGATTTTATTTATGGACATGGAATTTGGGTTTCATATAATTTTCATATGTCTTTGAATACATTTCTTGAGTTTTTATAAATTTTTCTTTTAAAATTGCAAAAAGCACTCTCTTTGTTAATCCTAAGGATACAATCTCATGAGTGGTGGTTGAGATTTGGCCCACAGGCTAGAATTTGCAGATCCCTGTTCTGTGAAGTAGAGCTATAGTGAGGTCTGGAAGCAGAGTCTGTAGGTGACTGTGCAGCTAACTCGAAGGTCTCACTGGCAGGCTGAATCTCCCGTCAGCTCTGAAGGACAAAGGTGAGTATTCTCCCCCTGTGTGATTTGTAAGTAACCTCATCACCCTCTGGGTGTTCAGCTATGATTCTGCTCAAACTCAAAAGCAATGAGTTTTTAAGTTCTATGACATCATGCTTGTTTCCTTTGCCATGTATTCCCATCTCTGAAGTCTTTTCACTTCCCAATATCCAACTCAAATGCCATACACTCTCCAATAGTTATCACTGCTTTCCACAAGTGAGTATGTGATTCCTACACTGTTTCAGTTGAAGCCAGTTGATGGCATGGCAGGATGGGGCACAGGGTGGTTCCTGGGTCCTTCTGGTTGGGGCAGGTGGCTGAATTTGAGAAGATTATCAATCCCAGGATGCCTAATTGTCCTCATATGAAACCTATACCTAGGTCAAGAAACTGTCATCTGAATAGAGCAAGAGAACATGCATGGTTTAAAATTTAGAAAGGTGTGTGTCAGGACACTATCCATTCTCCATATGTATTCAATCTGTATGTAGAGCAAATCATTTGAGAAGTTGGACATTATGAAGAAGAATGTGGCATCAAGATCAGAGGAAGGGAAAAAAAATCAGAGAAAGACTTATCAACAACTTGTGTTACACAGATGACACCACCTTGCTCGCTGAAAGTGGGAAGCACTTGAAGTGCATGCGGCAGAAGATCAAAGATACAGCCTTCTATATGGATTACAGCTAAACATCAGAAAGACAAAACTTTTACCACTGGGCCAATAAAGCAATATCATGATGATGGAGAAAAGACTGAAATTGTCAATAACTTCATCTTACCTGGATCCACAATAAGTACCATTAAGTGTCAACAGTCAAGAAATCAAAAGCCATATGGTATTGGAAAAGACTACTGTCAAGGACGTCTCCAAAGTACTGAAGAGCAATGATGTCAGTTTAAAGATAAGGGAGGCCTGACTCAAGTCATGGTCTTTTCAGTCACTTGGTATGCATTTGAGAGCTGGCAATGACTAAGGATGAGAGGAAAATAATCAATGCCTTTGAGCTTTGCTGCTAGAGAAGAGTACTGAATATCCCATGGACTACCAGAAGAATAAAGATTATATCTTGGATAAAGTGCGACCAGAGTACTCTTGAGAGGCAGGCATGGTGAAACTTCATCTCCCAAACTTTGGGCATGTTGGTAGGACAGGCTGGTCTTTGGAAAAGGACATCATACTTGGAAAGGTGGAGGTTCAGCAGAAGAGAGGAAGACCCTCAACAAGATGGATTGATGCAGTGGCTGCAGAAATGGGCTCAAGTGTGTCAGAGATGATGAGGATGGCACAGGACAGGACAGGGTTCAGGTCCATTGTTTACAGGGTCATTGAATTGTAGTCAACTCGACAGCACCTAACGAAGACACTCTTCTCGCCTGAGTACTTCAGTTATACTGCAGGTAGAGGACTTTATGCTGCTAGCTTTGGCCGTTATTTGAGAGCTCCTGAAATGCTGGCCTGTGGTAACTGCCTATCCTTCTGCCAGTGTAATCTAGGGCTATGTCCAATGCCACTCCACATGAACATCATATCCATCTTTCTCCTGCTACACAATGTCATACACAGAGCCAACACACAGTGGAGGTTTATTTAATTTTAAAAAGCCGGTGCCCACAGAAGTAGGGTGAGCAGATCCGAAGAACTAATGCAGTCACTGAGACTGAACTCTTGGCTTCCTTCCTCGCAGTGAGACCTAAGGGGTCAGACAACAGTCACAGGGTTTATGTGTCAGAAAAGAGACAGTAACTAGCACATTTGAAGAAGAAAATTTCTTTTTCCCGCCCCCTGGAATCAAGTTTCAAAAGAAGTTGTTCAAAAAGACATGTTTTGTTCATTGTTTTTGAGAAATAATCTTTGAGAACAATTTGGAAATATCAAAGACAATTCTACAAGGAGACAAAGTGTCTGGAATATTATCATTTGGAATTTTTCCAGATTTCTTTCTTATAGCAAAATTAGAACTTAGAATATACCTAAAGCTCAAGGAAATGGACAAATACTTAGAAAAACACAACCTACCTAAACTGACACAAACTGAAACTGAACATCTGAACAGACCCATTACAAAAGAAGAAA
>NW_006399767.1:9442809-9449687 GCF_000299155.1 Elephantulus edwardii | reverse complement strand
CCAATTTTGAACCATGCAGTGTTACCCTGCTCTGTTCTGACTACTGCCTCAAAAACAGTAGGTGCATTATTATCATCACCAGTCTACCCCTTGATCCTGCGATCGATCTTTGGAAAGTGATCCTGTTCCAAGAGAAATACAGTAGGAAGGTTATGGAAAGTCTATACATCTTGGGATGGATGGATCTGTTATTTAAGTCTATAATTGTTACTATTAATGTAGAATTTTAGAAATTCCATACATTTTGGGAAACATGAACCTGATTATGAATCAACAGATTCTGTATTGTTCTTTGAATATTTATCTAAACAGAACTGCCATATACTGGTGTATAAGTTAAGCACTGCATGAGCCTTAAGCCTTGGTGTGCAAATCAATACTGTTTTCGTTACTGTTGGAAATGATTCTGAACTGATCCACCAGCAGCTTTTCAGAGGCTTTAAATCACATGGAAGGTGACTGCCCATCTTTCTCTCTTGGAGCAGTCAATGAATTTGAACCACATACCTTAAGGTTGGCGGCCCAACTTCTTACCACTAGGCCACCAGCACTCCGTAAATGATGGTCATCTCTAGAGTGTCTGAAATCTTTTCGATGATGGAAGATAATGAACAGAAATTTCTTAGGAAAAATTGGGAAAAAGTTTGAAGAAATGCTTCACAAGCTAATAGGTTTGGAGAGTTGACAGAGCAAAAAGTTATTTATTTTTAAAAACATAACAGATTACACTTTTGACTCATCTACAGCCTTCTGAACTTAAAGTACACATTAAATCAAGTTGTTTATCTAGAAGTTTGTTGTGTGCCATTGAATCAGTTCTGACTCATATTAACCTGATGACAGAGGAGAATTTCTGCCAAAGTGTTTTCTAGGCTGTAACCTTTCTAGGACTAGATATTCAAGTGTTTTCTCTCAAGGAACAAACAATCCTTTCAATCAGCAACTAGTTCTTAACTAAATGTACCTCTAGAACCCCTTTTGAATAGAATAAACTCACTGCACAAGCTGATTCACACTCACAATGGTCCTATATATGAGTGTAGCACTACCCCATAGGTTTCCAATGCTATGAGTCTTTATAGAAGCAAGCAGCCACAACTTTTTTTTCCTGAAAAGTAGTTGTTGGGTTCAAACCAATGATCTTTGGGCTTGTGGCCAAGAGCTTAACCATTATGCTATAATGTTATTGTTGTTGTTATGTACTATTGAATTGAAACCAGCTCATACTTGACCCGCTAGTGGGATTTCATGGGAAGTAAATCACATGATTGATTGTCCAACTTTTTCCCATGGAGCAGCTGGTGGATTCAAACTGTGTACCTTTGGGTTAGCAACGCAATTCCCTGCCACTAAAAACTTCATCTGTCATTCACTGTCCAGGGTTCAGAAGCATAGCAAGTGACTGGGAAAAAAACCCACCAAAAACCAAAAAACAAAACATGGTCTGAATCAAGTGCTTCTTGGTCCTGTCAGGCCACATCCTCACAATTCCCCACCATGCTCAAGCTCATTTAGGAGTCACTGGGTCAATCCACATCATTGAAGGTTCTCTCTCTCTCCCAAGCAAAATGTGGTTTTTCCCCCCCAAGTACTGGCCCTTTCTGAAAATATGAGCAAAGTATATGAGATGAAGTTTCTTAATCCTTGTGTCTAAGAAGTACCCTGGTTACACGTCATTCAAGACAGACTTGTTCTTCTGGAATTCCATGGTATACTCGTTACACCACAATTCAAAGGCATACTTCTTCTTTATATTCCTTCGTCATTCATTGTACAATTTTCACATGCATAAGAAGTATCTGAGAACACCATGGCTTAGATCCGAGGTACCTTAGTCGTTAAACTGACATCTTTGCTCTTTACCCTTTTAAAGATTTTCTTGACAGCAGCCTTGCCCAATTTAACAGATCTTTTGGCTTCTTGACAGCTCTCACCATGGGTGCTCACTGTGGGGCCAAGTAAAAGGAAATTCTTGAAAAGAACAGTGAATAACATATCTCTCTCTCACTGCTGTCAATTGGAACCTACACAGAGCTGACCTTGCAGCAGGAATCTGAGGCTGTAAACCTCATGGGAGGAGCTTGCTCGTGCCCCTTATTCCAATGGAGCTGTTGGTGGATTCAAACCACTGAAAGGTGCTCCCTTTTGGTTAGTAGTGCGACTCTTTATGGACTGTGAGAATAGAATGCTACTGTTGTATGCCATCATCTCAGAACCGACTCATAGCTGACCCTCCAGTGGGTTTTCAGAAGCTGTAAATCACATGGGAGTAGACTACCCATCCTCCTCCCACAGATCAGCTGGCGGGCGGATTTGAGCCACTTGACTTAGAATAGTGGCCTATTAATCAAAATCGACTTTAGAGAGTACTAGAGGCAAATGCACTCTTTAGAGAGCATTGTTGTTGTTGTTGTGTGCTGTTGAATCAGAACTAGCCCATAGCTGAATCTCTAGTGGGTTTTCAGAGGCAACAGTTTGCATGTGAGGAGACTGCCAATCCTCCCACTGAGCAGCTGGTGGATTCAAACTGCCTGCCTTCGCAAGTGCAGTTCAGCTGTTTACCACTAGGCCACGAGAGCTCCCTCTTTAGAAAGTTCTGGAGGTAAATTTAGACTTTATTCACTACTGCGCTAATTGGCAGCATCATTATGGATGGTGAAGAGATTCAGACCGTTAACAGCTTTAGTTTGCTTGGCTCCACAATCAACACTCTTGGTATCAGAAGCCTGGAAATCAAGAGATGAATTGCACTAGGAAAGTCAGCTTTCATAGGCCTCTCCTGAGTACTGAAGTGCAATGGTGTCAGTCTGGAGACTAAGGTGCACCTGATCCAGGCCATAGTCTTCACAATTGCATGCTATGTGTCAGAGAATTGGACAATGACTAGGATGATAGAAAAAGAATTGATGCCTTTGAGCTGTGGTAATGGAGAAGAGCGTTGAATATACCATGGACTGCTAGGAGAACAAACAGGTCATCCTAGAGAGGGTGAAACCAAACTGCTCCTTGGAGGCAAGGATACTGAAGCTTTGTCTGACATACTTTGGACATGCAACAAGGAGGGACCAGTTCTTGGAGAGTGGGATGACAGCACAAGCAAGGAAGACCCTCAATGAGATGCTTTGATTCGGTCACTGGGATTAATTAATGGGAGTAGGCAGGCCAGAGACAGTAAGGTTGGCACAGAATAGTGCAGGTTTTAGGGCTGTTGTACATAGTATCTCTATGAGTCACAGGCAATTCAACAGCACATAACAACAAGTCTGAATACAATTGCTTTAGTTCTGGTCTTGGCTGAGCAATTGTAAAAGAGAAGGCAGGTAAGTGAATTTTATAAAACAAGGAGACTCGCGTCTCCAAGATGGCTTCGGGAGTTTGCCAATCATGTAGGTACCAACAATCTGATAAACCCTCAAACTCAGACCCTCTTTGCTTCTAGGAAAGAGCAGGTTATTAACAGGAAGTCTGTCTCTAGACCAGAGATAACCAGTTTCTATGATTAACAGTCCTGGGACTTGACCACAAGGCAGGGGTCTAGGGAGCATGACCACATCAGCCCAGCAGCAGCTAACCCCAATGACTCTAGGGGAAAAAAGATCACAAAACTATAAGCTCCAGATAAATGATTGTGAGAATTAAATTCCCCCCGCCCCCCGTAACTCATTTTAACTCAGGCAGTTTCACGTAATCTTGTTATAATAAGTGTTAGTGTTTTCTGATGAATATGCTCTTTATGGTTTTATAATAGTGCTCAGATGCATTCTCATTTAAATGAAATGATGTTTGGAGGGTTTGAACAATCGTCTTGTGATTAAAGCCTGGCTCACTATTAAATAAAAATATTAAGCTCGCCTCTCTTCTAGCTGCAGTCTTAACAATATCTGAATCCCAGGTAGAAAAACCAGAGCTTTATAGAGAACATGGTCGAAAGTACACATTTTGTTCTTGGTGGAGTCTCTTTTAAATGTAATTAAGCTTCAGCAAATACACTTTTTGGATCACCGTGTCCTTGGGATTTGCCCAGAACTGGGGAGAAACTGTCCAACAGTTTTTAGTTTTACCATTAGACAGGCAATATTTTTTTTTTTTTGCAGCTAAACGGCATAAGCTTTAAAACAAACACACAAACAAAAATCTGTAAATATGTCTCAAAAGCTATACATTGAGTTTAAACGTGTACATTTCCTGGCTATTTAAAAATGACTCTTATTTTTTACATCAAAAGCAAAGCACTCAGTTCCGTCTATTAGATTAGTGTAAAATGGCACTCACTTATCTCAAACCTTTGCACCTAAAGTGTTTTGGATCTCAGAGTTTTTCAGATTTTTAAGAGGTAATGCAGATTGTCTGTAATGGAGCATCCTCCCGCGAGGTCTGGGGCAGCCCTTGTAATTCAGTACATTAACATTTCTGCAGCGAACTGTGTGAAGAGTCACACCAAGGGATAAAGAAAGACTATAAATAGCTTCACCTCAGTTCAGGTCAGATTTTGCTGCCAAATAAGAATGCACCAGCCTTCAGGAAAGAAAAAAAAAAAACAAACCTAACCCAGCCCTTTGTTTTCATAGCTTTGGGGATTTCAGTATTGCAAATGAGGGACCTTCCAAAATGTTCAGAAATTCATGGCAAAGTTTTAGAATAGTAGTTCTCAAAATCTGGTTATCAGACCTAATGAATTAGCATTATCACCTGGGAACTTGGTAGAAATACAAATTATAAGACCCTAACCCAGAAATACATCAGATTTGGAGAAAGATTCATCAATAACTTTTGTATGCAAATAATACAACCTTGCTTGCTGAAAGTAATAAGAACTTGAAGTGCTCGCTGCAGAAGACCAAACACTGCAGCTTTCAATATGGATTGCACCTCAATGTAAAAAAACCTGATTTTCCCCCCCTGGATCCACAGGCATCATCATAACAGATGGAGAAAAGATCAAGACTATCAATGACTTTATCTTTCTTGGGTCCATGATCAATACACTTGGTACCAGCAGTCAGATTGGGGGACATATTTCACTGAGAATCAGTCAGGGACCTCTCCAAATTATTGAGGGGCAATGATATTAGTTTGAAGATTAAGGTACTCCTGCTTCAGATCATGATCTTTTCAGACATTTACTATGCTGAGGAAAACAGAAGAAGAAATAAGGATGATAGAAGAACTGAGGACTTTGAGCTGTGGTGTTGAAGAAGAGTTCTGAATCCTCCACAAACATCCAAAAGAGCAAACAGATAAGTCTTGGAGAAAGTGTTAGCTAGAGTACTCCTTGGAGACAAAGATGATAAAGCTTTGTCTCACATATTCTGGGCACGTTGCTTGGAGAGGGTATTCCTTGGGGAGGGATGGCAAAAGAGAAGATGACCCTCAACCAGATGTAAGTGACTGCAGCAATTGATTCAAGAAATTGTGAGGAAGGTGCAGGACAGGACAGGGTTCAGATCTTCTGTTCCTGGGGTCACTATGAGTTGTTCTGGACTTGATGGCACCTAACGACTGGCAACAATAACCCAAAAACTGGAGAAAATATATAGAGCAGAAGGACTTCTCCAAAGTGCTAAGGAGCAAGGAAATCAGTTTAAGGATTAGGATGGACCTGATCCAAGCCATGGTATTTTCAATTGAATCCTATGCATCTGAACGTTGAACTATGAATAAGAAAGGCTGGAGAACTGATGCTGTCTAATTGTGGTGTTGGAGAAGAATACTAAGTATCTTACGGACCACCAAAACACCAAATCTGTCTTGGAGGAAGTGCAAATAGAGTACTCTTTAGAGGTGAGGATGGAGTAAAGTCATCTAACACACTTTGCTCAAGTTGTTAAAAGGGACAAGTCTATGAGAAAGGTAGAGTGTCCAGGAAAGAGGAGACCCTCCACATGATGGCCTGGCACCATGACTGTAACAATGCACCTGAACATACGCGAGGTGGTGAGGACAGAGCACAATAGAGCAAGGTTTAGATCTTTTGTCCATAATACTTTACAACTACAACTTTAGAAATGCAATTTAAAGGCATCAGGCATTCTGGAGGGTGGAGTTAAACAATCTGCAGTTTAAAAGAAATCCTCTGTTGTTGCTGTAGAGGTCTGTAGGTGCTGTTGAGTCTCATAGCAACTCTAAGAACAGTCAACATGAACCCTACCCTATCCTGAGTCCTCCTCATCTCTGACACACTAGAATTAACTGCCGAAATCACTCTGTCAATCCATCGTATTAGAGGACCTCTTCTCCTTTGCTGACCTACCATCTTTGCAAGCATGATGTCCCTGTCCCAGGAAGAACCTTGCCTAACTACATGTCCAACTAACTACATGAGAAGACCATGGCCTGAATCAGGCACACCCTAGACTTCAAAATTGTATCACTGCTCTTTAGCATTCTGGAGAGGTCCCTGACAGCTGACTTGCCCAAAGCAATACATCTGAATTCCTGACTGCTAGTACCAAAGGTTCAAGGCCTCAAACCTGTTCCTGAGATGGTTCTGAAATTCAGGTGGGATAGACTCAAAGTTTTCCATTTCAATAGTTCCATTTCAAGTGCAGCCTTCAATATGGATTGAGGCTCAATGTTAAGAAGACAAAGATTCTCACCACTAGACCAACTGGCAGCATCAGGATGGATGGTGAAGAGATTGAGACTGTTCACAGCTTTAGTTTGCTTGGCTCCTAGTCAACACGCTTGGCACCAGCAGCCAGGAAATTAAATGACATATTGCAATGAGAAAGTCTGCTGATAGGGACCTCTCCAAAGTACTGAAGAACAATGGTGTCTCTATGGAGACTAAGGTGTGTCTGATACAGGCCATGGTCTTTGCTATCACTTGTTATGCATCAGAGAGTTGGACAATGACTAAGGAGGATAGAAGGAGAATT
>NW_006399767.1:9441366-9442709 GCF_000299155.1 Elephantulus edwardii | reverse complement strand
GAGAAATAATCTTTGAGAACAATTTGGAAATATCAAAGACAATTCTACAAGGAGACAAAGTGTCTGGAATATTATCATTTAGAATTTTTCCAGATTTCTTTCTTATAGCAAAATTAGAACTTAGAATATACCTAAAGCTGTGGAAGGATCTTATGGTCCCTCAAACAAAACACCCTGGGAACTGACTCAAAACTGATCCTCCAGTGGGTTTACAGGGATCATAAATCACACCTGAGAAGGCTGCCTATCTTTTTCCTTTAGAGCTGCTGTTGGGCCATCTTTAGAGCCCATCTTTGGGCTAGCGGTGCAACACCCTGTGGACTATGCCACTGGAGCTCCTTCTAGGCTCTCTTCTCCCAGGGCAGCTTCTTCAAGGCTAGATCTAGAGTCCACACGAGCCCTCTGGCAGAAAACAGCATCTGAATGGGAGGAAGACAGAATTTGCATTCTTTTCTGAAGGTGTACCCTAAGCACAACAGAATAAAACTCATTTCACAATCCCACTGTGTTTGAAACACTTGCTACAAAAAGATCAAATATTACAGCCTTCAATATGGATTGCATCTCAACATCAAGAAGAAAGAAAGTTTCCCCACTGGCCCAATATGTGACATCATGATAGATGGAGAGAAGATTAAAACTCTCAACAATATTATCTCACTTGGATTCACAATCAAAACCCTTGGTACCAGCAGCAGGAGACATATTGCAGTGAGCAAGCCTGCTGTCTCAAACTTCTTCAAATCACTGAGGAGCAATGATGTCAGTTTGAAGATTAAGGTGTGCCTGATTTAGACCATAGTCTTAAATAATTTCCTATGCATCTGAGAGCTGGACAGTGAATAAGGATGACAGGAGAAGAATTCATGTCTTTGAGCTGTGGTGTTGGAGAACAGTACTGCATATCCCATGGACTGCCATGAACAAACAGATATGTCTGGGAGAAAGTAAAGTGAGCATGCTCCTTTGATGCAAAGAAGGTGAAACTCTACCTCACATACTCTGGGCATGTTGTCCTTAGAAGAAAAGCATCATGCTTAGAGACTGTTATAAGTGGTAGTCAACTTGATAGCAAATATATATAAATATATGCAATCTTCTCCCATGGTGTGAGGTGTGATATATATGGTGTGTGTGTGTGTGTGTATGTATATGCATGTATGTGTATATGTATATGTGCGGTTGTGTGTATATATATGTGTGTGTATAGGTATGTATATGTGTGTATAAATATATTTACACATTGTATGTTGTTGTTATGTACTACTGAGGTGTAACCAACTCATAGCTGACACTCCTACAGGTTTTCAGAGGCAGTAAATTGTATGGGATGGGACTGCCCA
>NW_006399767.1:9433221-9436480 GCF_000299155.1 Elephantulus edwardii | reverse complement strand
ACTGGTCCTTGGAGAGGGACATCGTGCTTGGGAGGGTGGAGGGACAGTGCAGGAGGGGAAGGCCCTCTATGAGGTGGTTTGATTCAGTGACTGTGATAATTGGGATTGGAGTGTCAGAGACAGTGCGATTGGCACAGGACAGAGCAGAGTTTAGGGCTGTTGTACATAGGGTCACTATGAGTCATAAGCTACTCAACGGCACATAAAAATAACAACAACTGTTTGAGCTAGAAGTTCAAATAAGAGCCTCAGTTCTAGGGGATGGTCCTTCCTTGTCTGTAGCCCTGGGTGCTCCTTGTCATCTTGCAGATGCATTTTCACATGGCTTCTTCTCCTTCTGCATGTATGTGTCTGTCTCCCTTTCTCTAGGACACCACTTAGAAAGGATACATCCAATTCAAAGATGGCATTGCTAACATAATAAAAGAAAAATTATTTCCACACAGGGTCACATTCACATTCACAGGTACAGGAAATAGGATTTCAATGCAACTTTCTGGAAGAGATATATCAACCCATAACATCACTCAAGGCATTAGTTAGGCACACCCAGGCCCATGATTTCCATTATAGCAAAAAAATAAAGCTTTTTAGAAGCACTATCATACACAGAAAACAGGGGCTTGTCTGGGAAGGTAACACTCTTTTATTTCATAATCCTCAATGTTTATATGCTACATGTAGGAAACGGTATAGTGAAATGGTTAAGGATTGGGACTGTTTGACCTCAGATTCTCAGGAGTGAGAGGATCATTGTGCCTTCCTATAGCTTGTTACAGGCTGAGTTTGTAATTTAACTACCCTGTGAGTTATACAACTATAAGTGGAAATACAGTTATTATTTCCTTTCTTGGAGGTTTATCTGAGAATGAAATAAGATATTCTTTGTTAACTACGAACGGTAACTAGATCAGTACCCGGCACGTAGCAACAGTTCTCAATATAAATGTGAGTCCACCTCGAAGCTCCTCTTTCATTGAAGTATTAGGAACTGCATCCTACTCATCCTTGGAGCCCTCAGGGATGCATAACTGAAGAGAACTATTTCCCCTGGAGAAGAACCATAATTTGCAGAAAGCATGGAACCAATTCTTTCTGGACTCCGCTGAATTCAAGCAACTTTAAGGAACACGTAAGCAAACTGTGCAAACCCAGCAAACTCAACTCCAGGAGAGTTTAGGGCAAATAATGTTGCACATGTAGGGTGATTCTATTAATAAAAATGCTCCAGTGGGTGATGCAGCTTAAGTACTGCTGGAGCAATCTTGTGTTTTCCTAAGAGGCCTGCGTTCTTTAAGTAAAATGAAGCTACACAGAAATTAGCCTCAATTATTATGTCAAAATAAATCCTAAATGTAGATGACTAGAAGGCCTGCATTTACCAGAAATGGAAGCATCTTTCTCATTAAAATTCCTTTTTGGAAATATGTCAGAAACCCAACCTGAGAAAAAATAGACCCTTCTTCTTGAGCAGTTCCACATGACATTACATCTCAGGCCAACTGATGATGGCCTTTGGGTTTGTAGGGTGATTTAGTCACCTATTGATGTCTTTTAGGACTTAACATGGATACCTTCCCAACTCATGGGAGACCTTGTACACAACAGGACCATTGTAATCCATGGGATTTTCATTGGCTGATTTTCGGAAGTAGAATGCTAGACCTTCCTTTCAAATGTCTTGATCTGGAAGCTCCAGTGAAACTTGCTCAGTATCACAGCAATACATAAGCCTTGACTGAGAAGTGGTGGCTGCAGTTGAGGTATAAGAACACAGCACTCTGTAAAAAGCACAACATGACTTTTGGTCAAGAACTGAACTCAAGTCTCCTTCGTGGAAGGTAAGAATTTTACCATGGAGCCACCACTGTCTCCAGTGAAAGTGTGCCTTTATGTAAGAGTGATTTAAAAGTCTTTTAAATGATTGGGTTTTTTTTAAAGAAAATTTTAAGCAGGAGGATGACCCCTATCTAAAAGAGCCACAAATGTAGAAGAAGGATACTGAACAGGCAAACAGAATTAAATAGCATCCTACATCTTGCCAAGAATCTACAACCAGTAGGAAAAGCAAAATCACCTAATGTGCACCCAAGTCATCTTTTTTTTGCAATGATATATTTTTTTACTATAAGTATCTTTTTAAAATTAATTTTAATGAAAGTTTACAGAGACTTTAGATTTCCATTCATTCATTGTTGCACTTTTCTCCCTGCCCAACCCCACCCTCCCTCCGCCCAGTTTGCTCTTATCTTTGAAAAGTAAAAGAAAAATTCTTTCACGTCCACACCACAGAGCAGCATTCGTTCTGGACTCCTGTCATGACAATAATACCTAATCATATATCCCTTTTAAATAGTTCTCTCCCTCCCAGTATTCATAATTTATTCCATCTTTCTCAGTCTCCCCCAACTCCGACGTCAGTCCTATTTTACAACAGTGGCACTGTGCAGTATTTGTCATTTTGTGACTGAGATATTTCACTCCAATTTGTCTTTTCTAGCACTGTAAATGATATTCAGGATAGAAAGTGCACAAGCCAGTCAGTAAGATGAAGAGAGTGTGTATGTGTGTGTTATGAGCCGTTGAGTTCCTTGCGACTCATAGAGACCCTTTGTACAAGAGCCCTAATCCCCACTCTATCCTGTACCAACCACAGTCTCCGACACAGCGACCCTTTGTACAAGAGCCCTAATCCCCACTCTATCCTGTGCCAACCACACTGTCTCCGACACACCCACCCCCATTACCCCAATCACTGAATCGATCCATCTCATCAAGGGTCTTCCTCTCCTGTGCTGTCCCTTCACCCTCCCAAATAGGATGTCCCTCTTCAAGGACTAGTCCCTCCTTGCAACATGCCCCTAAGTATGTCAGATGAAGCTTCAGAATCTTCCAAGGAGCAGCCCGGTTTCACATTCTCCAGGATGAGTCAAGATGAAGTAGAAATGCAAACTACATATGTATATAATGATATGTATACATACGATGCTATGTATATGAATCAAAATTCTAGAAGTAGAAAAATATATGGTAACATTTTATCTTCTTGGGAGCAAAATGTCAATAGAGGAACCAGAAGACTGAAAGAAGGCAAATATTATCTTAATTATTTAAAAGAAAATGAAAGTTTTAAAGGCTTCCTATATCCAAACTACAGGCTCCATAGATAGAAGACAAGTAAGATTCTCTGTTGCACAATGAATGAATGAGAACCAAAATCTCTGTAAATGTTCATTAAAACTAATAAAATTTAATAATA
>NW_006399767.1:9428322-9433121 GCF_000299155.1 Elephantulus edwardii | reverse complement strand
GTTCATTAAAACTAATAAAATTTAATAATAATTTTAAAAAAAGATTCTCTGTGGCTACATCTGCCAAAAAACCTCTTATCATCTTTTTTTTAATACTAGTTTATTTACAAAATTCTAATACATTAGTTTCAAGAACAGATTCTTGCAATTTCCCTCACACGCTACTACAGTGAAAATAATGGGGTTTAGTGTGAGAGGGGCAAATAGGTTCTCTGAAGTCAGTACTTGGTTCACACCCCAAATCTTCTAGCTCAAAAGACTTGTGCAAGCTGCGTAAAAGCTTACCTCACTTGCAACCTTACTTAGAAAATGGATTAAAAACAATAAGGATTTAACAGGTTTATTGTGAGAATTAACTGAGATAATGAATGGAACGTGCATGGTGGAGGTGGAAGCCTCTAGTATTCTCTTGCTCTGTTCAGACAGTACCTTCTTGGTCTAGGTATAGGATTTGCATGAGCACTATTAAGTGTTTTGGGATCCTTATTCTTCTCGATGTCAGTCATAGTTTTTTGTGGTTTTATTTAATCGACACAGTCAAATGCATTTGCATAATCAATAAAACACAAATAAATGTCCTTCTGGAGTTCTCTGCTTTCAGCTAAGATCCTTTGACATCAGTAATGATATTCCTTGTGCTGCTGCCTCTTCTAAATCCAGCTGAAATTCTAGAAGATTTTGAATAATCTTCAAACAAATTTGTCTTATTAAAATGAGCCTATATGCATTGAGTATCTACTATTTGCAAAATACTATGTCAAGTTTTCATTTAGTAAGCATTGATTAGACACATTTTCTCTGACAAACACCGTCCTAAAAGTTGGAGAAACAAGAGTGATTAAGATTCCTGACCTCATAGAGTTAACATTTAACGGAAGAAGAGAAGACAGCCCATTAACAAGAAAATAAAGAGAATAATTTTCAGTGGTGGAACAGTGGAACAGAACATGTATGATGTTTGTTCTCAGATATTTGCCTTCAAATAAAATAGAATATACTTATTTTTTTGCTATTCTACTAATTCAATAAAGAGATTATAATTCCATTAAAAAGAAGAACATGAGTTCTTTCAAAGCATAGAGAACATTCTATCACTGTCACACAAAAACTGCTCGTGCATCATGTAGGGTTAGTGTGGAGAATTGCTGGATGGAGAACTAATTCAATGGTTGCATAAACTTTGGATTTTACAGACCAATACAACAACAATGGAAAATAGGTGCCCACCAAAGGTTGACAAATTTTTATAATTTTAAGTATATTAACATAAAATAATGAATAGACATTTCATCAAAGAAAGGTCATTTATAATGATGCCTCAAGAAAGAATGATATCATACCAGAATTAAAAGTCCTCTAAGTAAATTAGGTCTTATGAAATTTTCATAGCATTGGCCTCATTCTTCTAATTTTGCAATAGACCATCAAAAATTTTATCATTGGCACAAAATTCAGTGGAGACTGGAACAGGAAAACAGAGCCAGATGACCTTTAAGCTCTTCCAATATTTTAAGAAATGTTTATGTGTTATTAAATTTTAGTAAAGTGTTTAAACATAGGGTTTTGCATTTGGTTTCCATGAATTTAAAGCCAAAGTTCATAGCTGCGGACAAGCTGTTTAACTTTTCTGGACTTCAATTTTTACTCTTCTGATGTGAGAAGAATATTGCTTATTTCTGAGTTGTAGGTATATGAAAAATGACCTACTAACTCACGATATTGTAAATATTCATTAAAATAATGCAAATAGAGCACTCAGCACAATGCATGGCTGGCATGTAGTCTGTACTCAATACAAAAGATAGTTATGAAATATGCAACAATGAATGAATGGAAATCAAAGTTCTCCATAAACTTTCATTAAAATCTCAATAAATAATAATAGGAAGAATAAAGCTAATAAAAAAAATTATAGTTACTACCCAGTAGATATGTGGGAAGGAGTTGTATTGCCAACCCAAAGGCACACAGTTCAAATCCACCAGATGCTGTACGGAAGAAAGATGGTCACTCTCCTTCCTTAATATTACAGCCTCTAAAAAGACAATGGATGGTTAGCTAGGAGTTGCTTCCAACTTGATGGCACATAACAATAGCAGCAAAATATATTATTACATCACTTAAGTGAGAAGATTGATAGATTAATAATATCATCATTGATATGCTTTTAAATTTTTATTTGCTCTTTAAAAAATATTATTTATTTATTTAAGATAGACTTTCCCTTCACGCAACCTCTTAAGTGTCTTGCTATCTAAATACTAATTTTCCTTTTTTTCCCTCTCCTTTCCCATCCCTGGTAGTCATCAAATGATATTTTGTCATGTTTGTATACTTTTCATTTACTTTTTCATAACAGCATACTCATACAGTATTTGACCTTTTGTGTCTGGTTTGTTTCATATAACATAATGGACTCTAGGTTCATCCATGTTAGGTGATGCTTTTTAAATTCTTTGTTTTGCTTTTCCATTGTTTATTCATTCAATGGCTGATAGACATTTGCATTGTTTCCATCTCTTTGCTCTTGTGAATAAAACTGTAATGAACATACAGCTTTGTCTCTGTTTGTATCCCAGCTTGTACTTCTTTGTGATATCTATTTCATAAGATTCAGATCTGTCGTTCACAGGGTAACTGAGCCATAACTGACTCAATGTCACCTAACAATGATACCGTTTTCCATAGTGCTTGCATCCTTCCATGATCTCATCAGCAGCATATGAGCTCTGATTTCTCTGTTCTCCAGCATTTGCTATTTTCTATCTTGCTGAAATTTTTGCTAAATTATCAGTTCCAAAGGAAACAGCTAATATTGTGGTTGTGTGCCACTGAGGGGGAACCGACTCACAGCTGACCCTCCAGCAGGTTTTCAGAGGCTGTAAATTGCCTGAGAGGAGAGTGCCTCTGTTTTCCCACAGAGCAGCTGGTAGATTTGAACTGCAAGCCTTTGAGTTGGCACTACAGTTTCTTAACACCTGGTAAAGGATATTGCTTATGGACAATGTTGTTGTTGTTAGGTGCTGCTGAGTTGGAACTGACTCATAGCTGACCTTCCATAGAGTTTTCAGTGGCTATAAATATTATGGGACGAGAGGGAAGAATGCTCATCTTTCTCCCAAAAACCAGCTAGTGTGTCTTTGTGTAGGCATGCATAGGGAGCTCTGGTGGCCTCACGGCAAGCAGCTGCACTGCAATCATGGAAACATGTGGTTCGAGGCCACCAGCTGCTTTGGGGAAGAAGAATGGACAGTCTTCTCCTGTGCAATTAACTGCCTTTGAAAACCTACAAGAGAGTCAGCTATGGGTCAGTTCCAACTTTACAACACACAACAAACAACAAGCCACTTGTATATTTGTAGATAGAATTTTCTAGATACTCTTAATTCCCACAAAAGCATGTATGGTCTTATTTCAACACATAATAGTGATACCATAACAAGGGTTGCCAGAAGAGTAAATAAGTGTAATGAAAAAATCCACATCTCACACCATACACAAAAAATCAACTCAAGGTGGATCAGAGACCTGGGAGTATAGCCAAAACTGTAAAGTTCATAAGAGAAAAATTAGGATCAAGCTTAAATGCACTAGTCCACGGTATAAAGGGACTACCAAATACAGCCAGAAAAGCACAATCTGAATCAGATAAAATTGATGCATGGGACCTTCTAAAGATTGAATCCATGTATGCATCAAAAACTTCTTCCAACAGGGTGTAAAGAAAACCTACCAACTGGGAAAAAAATTTGGTAATACCATCTCAGACAAGAGTCTTATAATGAAAGTTTACAGAATACTCCTGGGCCTCCACAAGAAAAAGACTGATAACCCAATTACAGAAAGGGCAAAAGACATGAAAAGAATTTTCACAGAGGAAGATATTCGAATGGCAAACAGTCACATGAAGAAATGCTCCAAATCACTGGCAATAAGATATATGTAAATCCAAACCACAATGAGGTACCATCTCACTCTAGTAACAGTGGCAAAGTTTAACAGAGCAGCAAGTAATAAATGTTAGAGAGGATGTGGTGAGAAAGGAACTCTTTTACATTGTTGGTGGGACTGTAAAATGGTATAACCACTCAGGAAGGCAGTTTGGCACTTCCTCAAAATGCTGAACATACACCACAACAAGATAAAGGTAAACAATCCAATAGAAAAATGGGCACAGGATATGAACAGAAACTTCACCAAAGAAGACGTTAAGATGGCTAGCAAGCACATGAAGAAATGTTCAAAATCCCTAGCTCTAAGAGAGATGCAAATTAAAACAACTATGAGATATCATCTCACCCCAGTGAGAATAGTAAAATTTAACAGAACAGCAAGCAACAAATGCTGGCGAGGTTGTGGAGAAACTGGAACCCTTATTCACTGTTGGTGAGAGTGTAAAATGGTGCAACCCCTTTGGAAGGCAGTATGGCACTTTCTCAAAAAGTTACACATAGAGATACCATTTGATCCAGCAATTCCACTCCTGGGAATATACCCCAAAGAGACCATAGCTGACATCCAAGCAGATATATGCACACCCATGTTTATAGAGGCTTTGTTCACAATAGTAAGGAGTTGGAAACAACCTAAATGCCCATCAACAAATGAATGGATATAGAAGCTATGGTATATTCACACAATGGAATACTATGCTGCATTGAAAAACAAGGAACTCATGCAATGTTATTCAAAATGGGTAACTCTGGAGGACATTATGCTGAGTGAAGTATCTCAGTCACCAAAGGACAAATACTGCATGGTGCCACTGTTGTAAAAGAGGACTGACCTCGGGGTTGGGG
>NW_006399767.1:9425462-9428102 GCF_000299155.1 Elephantulus edwardii | reverse complement strand
TTTAAATTAATTTTTTTAAACAGAAAATGCGAAAACCAAACAAACAAAAAGCTGAACATAAAAATTCCATATGGCTCAGGTATTTCACTACTTGGGATATACCCTGAGAAAATGAGAACTGAGGCACAAACTGAGATTTGTACACCAATGTTCATAGCAGCATTATTCACCATCACAAGAACATGGAAACAGCCCAGACATCCAACCATAAATTAATAGATTGAGAAATTATGGTATATTCACACAATGGGATACTACACAGCATGGAGGAGCACTAATTTTGCAAATTATTATCTAACTTGGGAGGTACTTGAGAGCATTATGCTGAGTGAACAGATCCACAAGGATAAAAAATCGTTATTGTAGAATGAGTGTAAGGATTCAAGTGGAGTTGTGGAGGGTAGAAACAGAGGGATGAGGATGTGCAGGGGGATTAGGCATGGGGTTGTATAATTTGATGGGTAGCGGGATAAGGGAAATTGGAAAACAATGTATTCGAATTTTGTAAAATAATAATAATAATAAAAATAAAAATATGGAAGTAGCCAGAAAACAGCTTAGATTTTAATTAATAAAGTCACAAAGTGTTATTCTTATTAAAATATAAAAATATATTATGCCCTCCTCTCATATTATTAATTCTCCTAGGATTTTATTTCCATAGCATCAGTTATCTGCCTTCACTGGCACTTCTTTTAAGGCATGTCTCTTGGAGTATCAACCTGCCTGATTCCTTGTCAATCTGGAGTCTTGGGAACCCTGATGGTGCAATGGTTAAGTGCTTAGATGCTACCCCAAAAGGTGGTAGTTTGAATTGAGCCAGAAGCTTTGTGGGAGAAAACCCTGGTCATTTACTTTTGCAAAGATTATAGCCTGAAAAAACCCAAACAAAACCCTGCTGTACAAAAGTTCTGTTCTGTCATTGAGGGAATACTACAAATCGGAATTGACAGAACTGCACCTATCAGCATTATTGGGGATAATTCCCCTTACCTCCTACTGACTCATCTCACTTCCGCTAGTATGACAAACAGTAATAATAATAAAAAAAAATCTCAGAGTTAACTATCAACAAAATTTACTAGGCTGCGTAGTGGACAATAGAACACATTTGAACGCAATGCAAACTGGTGTCTTTATCCTTGTGGTTTCAAGTCTGACATCTCAAACAACACAAAAGATAAGTGATGTTAGAAAGCTGAGCCACCAGCCAGCCCCCTAAGGCTTATGCTTTATGACAGTGCCAAGCAACGTCTATTTAAAAGAACACTTTGTTCTAACTACCGCTAAGGCTTCTCTTGCTTGGTAAGGAAGTGAAATCATGATGCTGTTAACAGAAATCACATTTATGTCCTTGACAGGGGCTGAGCATCCTAGAATTCAAGAAATTTAATATTCAGCAGCAATCATTTGGACAAAAAAAAAGCTGCTGAAACCTGGTCTGCAGGCCAAAGTCTTGACTGGGAGATGTCAGTGACACTGCGATTTAGCACTTGTGTAAAGTAAGCTGTGCTGGAAAAGTTCTGAGCTACTTCTCAATGCAGCTGATGCCAGTTCCATAATAATGACAGATTAGTTAAAAAGTGGCTAAGCAATCTAGAGTAAAAGTACAGGCTAGAAAAATGACTGAGTACAGCTGAAAGAAGAAAGAACTAGCTCAAATAGAAGCATGTTCAGAGTCTGGCTGAAGCTCTCTTACTATGCTGGTAGTTGTTGTTGATTAGACTTTTAAGCTCTCTAATTTGTAACAGCATCTTCATGCTCTTTAATTCTCACTCATAGCAGTCCTATTTAAAACAGAACTAAACCTACCCTGTATACTTGAACCCATTCCTCGGGCTATTGCCTCAATGCATCTCATTGAGAGTCGCCTTCATTGTTTGTTGACCTTCTACCATACCACCCATCATGTCTTTTTCTACCAATTAATCGTTTCTGATGATGGGTCTAAAGTAAGTGAGCCTAAATATTTTTTTTTTCTTGACATGGTTTATTTTAAAAAATGCAGTTGAACATGTATCACAGATTACATGAAACTGTACACAAGGACATTCTTTCTGCATAGTAACCAACTCTAATGTGTGTGTGAGCCTAAATCATACTAACTTCACTTCCAAGGAGCATTCTGATTATATTTCATCTAAGGTCAAACATTCTTCTAAGTCATATAGCGCTGGTCTGTGCACTTGCTGTACAGAGGTTAACTGGTGTGTGCTGTGAAGCTGAACACTGTGACACTGATGAGTCAAATGTGTTAATGGTTACCCGTGGTGGACAGTGTTTGGTGGAACTCCCCGATTAAAACAAGCTTGGAAACAGGAGTGGTATCCACTTCCACAATAGTTTGCCTCTGGAAACCCTATGAACCTGGAGAAAGGACGAAAGTTATACAAGTGTTCAGGTCTTTCATTCATAGGGTCGCTATGAGTCGCCTACGACTTGACGACACTTAACAACAACAACAACAGTAAGGCCAATTTTGTTCATTCTTCTGGCTGTCCATGATATATTAAAAATTTATTGCCATTACCAAAGCTTAAATTCTTATCTCTTCTTTTTCCATAGCTTCCATAGAGTCCCTCTGTACTATGTTGCTGTGATTGTTGTTGTTAGGCGTCATCAAGTCAAATACAACTCATA
>NW_006399767.1:9421004-9425227 GCF_000299155.1 Elephantulus edwardii | reverse complement strand
ATTTGTTCTTTTGGAAGTTCCTGAATTATTCTGTATTCTTCTCAAACATCACGACTCAAAGGTATCAATTCTTCCATCATCCTTGTTCACTGTCCACTCTCAGATGCATAACTCATGGTTGAAAATATCATAGTTTAAATCAGGTACACTTTAGGCTTCAAACAACTTAGTCTTCAAATTGACATCACTGCTCTTCAGTATTCTGGATAGCTCCTTGACAGCAGACTTCCCCAAAGCAATATCTCTCCTTATCTCCAGACTGCTGATATCAGGGGTGTTAACTGTGGATCCAAGCAGCTTCAATCCTTTCTCTATCTATTATTATCTTTCCAACTGGCCCACTGGTAAGAAACTTTGTCTTGATGTTAAGATGCAATATATTTTGAAGGCTGTGTTCTTTCATCTTCTGCAGCAAGTGCTTCAGGTCCACCTTACTTTCAGCAAGCAAGGTTGTGTCATCTGCATAGCACAGGTTGTTGATGAGTCTTCCACCACTGCTACCACATTCTTCTACATACACTCTGGCTTCACGAATTATTTGCTCATTGTACAGACTGAATAGGTTTGGAGAAAGCATGCACTCCTGATGCACATTCTTTCTGATTTTATACCATACAGTGTTTCTTTGTTCTGTTTGGACAACAGCTTCTTGGTCTAAGTATAGATTTCCTATGAGCACAATTAAGTGTTCTGGGTTTCTCAGTCTTCTCAATGTTGGCCATAATTTGTTGTGATAAGCACAGTCAAATGCCTTCTGTACTATACTATAGCTACCCTACTGTATGTTTCTTTTTCTATTTCTTAGTATATGCTACTATAGGTTACACAAGCTATGTTTAATGCTCAAGCTATGCCTTGGGGATTTTTTTAATGATAAAAATATAAAGCCACCTTGTTTTGTTATGTGTTCTATTGAGTCAGAACCAACTACAGCTTAGTAAATAACATGGGAGGTGATGTTCCATCCTTCTTCCACAGAGCAGCTTGTGGATTCGAACCACATGCCTTTGGGATTGCAGCACAGCTTCTTACCACCAGGTCATCAGAGCTCCCTTAAGGGTCTTAAACTATCTGTTGAAGCTGTTCCCTGACATACATAATCATAGTATTTAATCATGGTCTTTATTTTCCATTTTCTATGTAAAAAAGTATGCTCCTTGGCCTTGTGTACCATTGCCCAGCCACTGGGTTTTATTCTCAGTGAAATGCAAGTAATGGATGGCTTTAAAAAAGGAGATGAGGGCAGCACCTTTCTTACCTTTTAATAGAATCCCTCTCATTGCTGTGTGGAGATCAGGGCAAAGAAGAAAGCCTAATTAAAAAGCTATTTCACTAATCTAAGTGAGAAATGCTGGTGGCTTAACCCAAGGGTGAAATCAATGGAGAGAGGGAGAAATGGTATCAATTACTTATTCTGAAGAAAAAAGCAAGCAGACTTATGAAAAAACTGGATACATTAATGCCTATAAGTTGGTGTTTCGTTTTGTTTATTTTCTTTTCAGCTGAGCCATTGGAAAAGATAAGTTCCATTTCCTGAGATGGGAAGACACTGTAGAAATAAGTTTGCCAAAGGTGGCACTAGAGTGAAGTGGGAGTATGGATGGCTCATAAATTTGTTTTAGAAACAAAAACTTTGTGATACCTTGAAATTAACTTAAACTCAATTCATTGCCTCAAGTCAGCAAGTACTGACCCTCCAGTGAGTTCCTGAGACTGTAGATTCACAGGAGCAGACTGTCTATCTTTCTCTCTTGGAATAGCCGATAGGTTCGAACTGCTAGGGGAGGATGCTTTTGGGATCCTTGAAATTAAGTAGGAATGTCAAATAGCAGGTGAACATCCAATACAAGGGTTCAGAAAAGTATGCTAGGCCAGAGAGCTGAGAGTCACCAGTACATATACAGTATTTAAAGCTATAAAACTAGATAGAGTCAAAGAGAGAGGAAAGCTACAATCCAAGGCTGACTCCTAAGGAACTTTAACTTGAGGTCCTAAGAGGAACTAGTAATGGAGCAGACAAGGGGTAATAACCAAGACAGAATCTCAACAACCAATTGAAGAAAGTGTTTGAAATAAGTGACCAGAGGGAGCTCTGGTGCCCTAGTGGCAAGAAACTGTGCTGCAATCCCCAAGGCATGAGGTTCAAATCGATCAGATGCTCTTCTGGAGAAGGAGAGGCAATCTCCTCCTGTACCAGTTGGATCCAATTCGATGGTACACAACAAGAAAGAAAAAAAAAGTGACCAGGCTGACCTCTTAAATAGTAAAAAAGCTCCTATTTATAAATGTAATAAAATGTTTTTATTCCTTTTAAAAAGTCTCACTTTAATGATAACAATGCAAATAAAAATCTCAGAGAAACTTAAAAAGTAAAATGACAAAATATTTTATCATATTTTCTTAAATACTTTTTTTTAGTGGTTTACTTACAAAGTTCTTATACATTGTTTTTCACACCAGATCATTCCCATTACTTATACCCATTCCTCCCACTATGCATCAAATTGTATGACTCCAGGATTAACTACCCTCATCCCCTCCGTTCCCCTCCTTTGGATCCTCATACACGCTCTACAATAACTGTCTCATACACAGTATTTGTCCTTATGGGGCTGAGTTAGTTCACTTAGCATAATGCTCTCCAGTCCCTCCCAAGTGCGTGCTATGTAGTATTCCATCATGTGAATGTATCCTAATTTCTCAATTCATTCAATTGTGGTTGGACAATTGGGCTATTTCCATGTTCTTGCTATGGTGAATAATGCTGCTATGAACATTAGTGTACAGTGTACAAAACTCTGTTTGTGACTCAGTTCTCATTTTCTCAGGGTATATTCCAAGCAGTGGAATAGCTGTGTCATATAGAATTTCATGTTCAGGTTTCTGAGGAAATGTCAACTCCCTTCCAGAGTGGTTACAAATAATCTCAACTAAAATAAGTGATTACAAAATGTATTTCTACACTTAGCACCCATTAAGGCTATGGATTTGGTTCATTCCATTATTTTTCTGTGTCTCTTAGCACCTTCCCTCAATTGTGATTATTTTACAAACTAAGGGGGACACAGGGAACTCTGGTATCCTGATAGTCAAGAGCTGCCCTGACACACCAAAGACACATGGACAATATGGAGAAAACATTTACAGTATCATCTTCCTCAGGTCAAAATTCAAGGCTGTGATACATTTATTTATATGTTAAAGATTAAATACTAAGACATGATATCCAGGCATTGTGCATTTTGAGACTGATTACCCCAAAATCCCAGGTGAACAATCTAAACCCTCGCTAATTATAAGCTCTATCTGTGATCTCAGGAAGGTACCGCATAGACATTTCTAACAGACAGAATTTAGTTCAATAGCCAAGCACATAACACATATTTTAGAACATACTTCATTATCTTGATAGGATTTTTATCATAAGTCTATTTCAAATTTAGGGAGAAAGGACTGTGCACTTTTATCAAGGTGGCCCAGTGGTAAGAAGTTAAGCTGCAATTCCAAAGGCACATGGGCCAAATCCACCAGCTGCTCCACAGGAGAAGAATGGGCAATCTCCTTCTGTGTGACTTACTGCCTCTGAAAACCTGCTGGACAGTCAGCTATGAGTCAGTTCTGACTCAAAGTCACCCAACAACAAAAACAGGCCAAGAGGAATGCTGGTGGTATAGAGGGTTCTGTGATGGGCTGCTAGCTGAAAGATTGGTGATTCAAATCCACAAGCCACTTTACAAGAAGATGAAGCAGTCTGCTCCTGTTAAGATTTACAGTCTTGGAAACCCAATGGCAGGTGACTATGAGTCTGAATCAATGTGACAGCAGTGGTTTCCTGTTCTGGTATTGAACCAAAAGTCTGGATGTTTGAACCTACTATCCATTCCTTTGGAGAAAAAAATGCAACATTCTGCTTAGTTGAACATTTATAGCCTTGGAAAGTATATGGCACTGTTCTACTCTGTCCTAAAAGTCCTGAAGTGTCACTGCCAGAATCAATTTGATGGCAAAGGTTTGGAATTTGAGGGATTAGCTCAGTGAATATCATTATTCTTTTATTGAATTCTGCATTATTTTCATAATTAATTTTTATTGTCAAGAATTTAAATTAAGGTAGTGATTGGAACATGGAATGTGAGAGCCATGAATGTAGGAAAATTAGAAATTGTTAAGAAAGAAATGGAACGCATAAATATTGACATATTAGGCATTGGAGAGATGAGATG
>NW_006399767.1:9351627-9415109 GCF_000299155.1 Elephantulus edwardii | reverse complement strand
TGTTTTTCACACTGAGACTTTCCACTTTTTCTTTACCCTCTGTAATGATAAGACAGTTATCTGTCTTGATTCTGGTGGTGGTAACATGTGATAAAGTTTCACAGAGCTACACACAGGCGCATGCAGAGACACACAGGAAGTACATAACTGGTCAAGTCAAAACAAGTTCTGTGATTGAGCTAATCTTATTCCAATGGCAATTTATCCCCCCCCCCACTTGTCAATGTCTTGATTTAAATAAGCACTACAGTTAAGAAAGATTACCTTTGAGGAAGTTGGGTTAAATGTCTAGGAGACTTTTGTACCATGTTTAAAATTCCTTGCTAGTCTATAGTTTCTTTCAAAATAAAGACTATATCTAAATATAAATATTATTTGTTAAAGCATCAAAACTAATAATAGACACTTTACACGTGAAAAAGAAATGTCCTATAATATTAAAAATCTCATCTTAAGTTAGCTGTCCCTTCTAAAGCAGCTAATAATAGGGGAAGGAGGAAAGTATGATGATCATTTAAGTCCTGCATTCTCACCTAGCTGTAAAATTATTTCCACTTTATCTTTATTCATTTTCATATGCTTGAGTCAGAAAATCAGCACGTGCAAAATTATTTCAATTTTTGCATTCTCTTTGACACAAAAATTCTAATATTAGGATCATAACTGAGGAGTTGTCTCATTATTTACATGCACCAAAATTTAATAAAAGCATTTCATTACAGCATAGTTTACGATGGCAGACACTGAAAAGAGTCTAAATATTCAGAATGTTACTGGTTAAGTGTATTTTAATGAAAACCCAGAATCCGTAAAAATGAAAGCAATTCAAATGTTAATCTAGGAGAATATTTTGTAATTTGAAAACTACCCATCATTTTACAAAGTGAAAATTTTAAATAGGGTATACAATAAAATTCTATTTAAAGAATATATACATACATGCTTACAAAGGGAAACAAACATACAGAGGAATGTTGATGATGATTTTCTCTTCCTGGTTGGCATTGTAAAGAACATTTGCTTACTTATTTTGAGTTATCGAAATGGTCTACAGAAATATGAGTATTAAAAAAATCTCAATCTCACTGCAGTCTAGGCTGAGCTGCCTGACTCATAGCTGACCCTCAGTAAGTTTTCTGAGGCTATACTTGGCTTGGAAAGAATTTTCATATGCTTGGAAGCAGGAGTGGCATCCAATTCCGAAATGGCTTGCCTCCAGAAACTCTATGAACAGTGCTCAGGCCTTTCGTTCATAGGGTCGCTATGAGTCGTCTACATCTCGATGGCACCTAACAACAATAACAACGACAACATAGAGAGAGCTACGTTGGCCTAGTGGACAGAAAGTTATGCTACCAAGCCCAAGGTAGGTGATTTTAATCTGTGGCCCTCAGGCTTGGTTACAACATTGTTCAAACATTCGATTGTTTTTTGTCAAACATTCTTCTAGGTGGTATAGCACTGGTCTGTCTATTTGCTGTACAGAGGTAACTCGTAGTTGCTGTGATGCTAAACACTGTGACACTGATGTGCCAAATGTGACAATGGTTACCCATGGCGGACAGTGTTTGGTGGAGCTTCCCGATTAAAACAAGCTTGGAAGCAGGAGTGGCATCCACTTCCTAAAGGACTTGCCTCCAGAAACTCTATGAACAGTGCTCAAGTCTTTCGTTCATAGGGTCGCTATGAACGTCATCTACAACTTGACAGCACCTAACAACAACACAACACATATGACATGGGAAGAATTTTTCCATTTTTCGCTGGAGGATTCTAATTAGCCACCTTTAGTTTAGTAGTCTTGTACATAGGGTTTTCCAAGGCCTGTTGTTTCAGAAATGGATAGCCAATCTTTCTTCCTAGTCTGTGTTACTCTAGATGCTCAGCTGTACACCACTATATGACAGAAAAACACACACACACACACACACACATAAAGCAGGTAAAAGACTCTTGCCAACGACACAGTAAACAGATTTGATGTTGATCCTGCCTCCTTCTTCAGCACATGCCTCTTGGACCCATCTTTCTTCCCCACCCTATCATCAGCAACCCCTCCTATTCCCTCGACCTCTCCAGAGTGCTAAAAAGCAATGAAGCCAGTCGAAAGACTCTAACATGCATCTAATCCAGGCCATGATCTTTGCAATTATTTGCTACTCATCAGAGAACTGGACAGTAACTAAAGATGATAAAAGAATTGATGCGTTTCAGTTGTGGTGCTGGAGAAGAGTATTAAACATTCCAAGGACCATTAAGAGAACAAACAAGTTTGTCTTGGAGAGGAAGAAACAAAGTTGCTCTTTGCAAGCTGAATTCTGAAGCTTTTTCGGCATACTTTAGTCCTTGGAGAAGGACATCATCCTTGGAAGGGTAACGTCAACATATTCTAGATCATCTTTGATGATCTCTGCTCAAAGCATACCAGACACGACCACAGAATCCCAAAGCCCACATTTGTCTTTATTTTTCTAATGTAAAGGTGACAAGCAATAGGACTCTTTCAGACTCTTGAGAAAAGAAACAGCAAAATTTAGTTGATAAATGATGGATTCTTAGCTAGCAGAACCATTGCTCACAGCATAAACGAAGGCTCTTCCCCATCTCCCCAAATTTCTAGAAGAGAAAGTTATGGAGAAAACCTGGCATGTTAAACTCATGAGAACATGCCCTCAACCATCAGCATCAAACCCACAATGTGACCAGTGATTGAATTTTAGCAAAGAGTCTCCAGAGTCATGCTAAATTAATTTGCATTGTAAAGTGTTTGCTTTTGGATTTAAGTTGTATTTCATTTGCAATTTTTTTATTATCTAATACAAAAGCTTGTTGTTGCTTAACAACAATAACGTCAACATAGAGAGAGAGATCAGCTGGCCCAGAGGACAGAAGGCGATGCTACCAAGCCAAACGTGGGTGACATTTAATCTGCGGCCCTCGGGCCTGTCTTTCATTGTTTTTGTTCAGACATTCCTCTAGGTCGTATAGTCCTGGTGTACAAGTTGCTTTACCGTGGTCACTTGTGGTTGCTGTGAGGCTGAACACGTGACACCGACGTGTCAGAGGCATTAATGACTGGTTACCCAATGCGGACAGGTGGAGCTCCCTGATTAAAACAAGCTTGGAAGGAGGAGTGGCATCCACTTCCATAATAGCTTGCCTCTGGAAACCCTATGAACCTGGAGAGAGGATGAGAAACACCCAAGTGTTGAGGACTCTCCTTCATAGGGTCGCTATGAGTCACCTGTGACTTGACGGCACTTAACAACAACAACAATACAAAAGCAGTATGTATAAGAAATTTCATACCTATTTAATTTTATGTTGAACTTGTATGATTACCATATTGCTAATAATAACAACAGTAATTTGAACCACATTATCCACAAGATAATTTTTCCTTTTCAAAGTGTACACACTTCAAGTTGGAGACACACTGTTCTAGATCCAAAAATGTTTCCTGAGCATGAAAAAGTCCCTCTGGAAGCCACATAAACTCTTCCAGGGCACTAAGATATGATTTAATCTTGTGCACTGATGCTCTTAACAGGATGTCACTAACAGATGAGTGGATCATATTCCAAAAGTTTGCTGCTAAATTTATTCTTTGGAAACCAAAACACATTTTTTCCCTTCACAGAAATTATATTAAAAAACATCTTAGGCTCTCAGATCAGTTGACCAAAGCCTTTTTAATATCATTGTCTCCGGCCTCGGAAGAACAATGTGTTCTGGGGATAAGAGGATGTTCTAAAATAAGTTTTGCCTTCTCCTTCCCTTATACCAGGCACTACTAGAATGATTTTTTGTGATATATGTTACTTGTCTTCTGTTTCATTCCACCCCCTAGCTTGTCTTAAAATTGAAGCAAATCTTACCTCTAAGTGGTCTCTGTTGCAAAATAAATGTTGTTACTACATTTGTGTAATCTCTCAAAGTTTACAAAACACCTTAACACAGTGTGTTTCACTTAATCTCATATTAGAACTTGATAAACCGAGGTAGTTTTATTTTCAAAAGGTGAATGTCAGAATCTGTAACCCAGAGTATATAGTAGTCAAAGGTTAGATATGGTTAGGAATCTTGGTGGCTTAAAAATAAATCAGAAACCCCTCAAACAAAAGGAAACATGTTTTCACAGAGGCTGTGGTGTACCATCAAGTTGGAACCAACTCGTGGCTGGCCCTCCAGTGGGTTTTCAGAAGCTGTAAATCTCACAGGAGGAGACAATTCATCATTATCCTGTGGAGCAACTGGTGGATTAAACCACTTGTCTTTGGGTGCACAGAACCCCTTAGCCATCATCAAGCTTTCAGCAAGATTAATTGCTTCTAGAAGTTCTAGAGGAGAATACCTGCCTCTATGCTAGCTTCTGTGCTACCAGAAATCCTTTCATTATAGACCCAACATTCTGATCTGCCTCATGTTTATACTATTTTCTCCTTCCTTCTCTGTCTTCTAAGACATTGATGATCAGGTCTGAGGTCTACCCTAAACCATAATCATTTAATCTCAAGCATCCTACTTTACTTATATTAGCAAACAATTTTTTTTTTACAAATACAGGCACATCCAAAGTGGACATACCATTTAGGATCACACCACTCTACTCACTACATAAAAATAGTCACCATGAGAAGTCTTCTGCACATGGAATACCTGTGGCAACTCAACAGGTTTGCTCCTCTACTGTTACATCGCAGTCTAAGATCAAGGAAAACCACTAATAAAGATCCCACATCTGGAAATCCTTCAAATTCTGGATCCCACCTCTGGCTCCCCCTACCCTTGTTTCTCATATCCTATATACTACCTGAAACCTGAATATATCCTTCTGCTTTACCCATTGAGATTATCATCTCTCGTGGGTGAACAGCCCAGCTTTACTGATTTTTCTTATTGACATCATCTTCAACTCTCCTTAGGATTTACCCAAGACCAGTGGGGTGAGGTTTCCTGAAATCTTACTCTTTTGTCACTCCCTTGTTCTCGGCCCAATTCCTCCAACTGCCATTAATCTGCAAAGGTCTAAAACTGAGGAATATTTGTGGTTGGATGTGAAAATGAAAACCAGGCCTGCTTGGCAGTCTGTACCTCCTGTCTTGTTTACCAATTGCTGATGCATGTCAAGGCTTCTTCCTCTATTCTCCTTCCTGGAATCAGTATCTCTTGTATTGGTATAGAAATCTTAGGGTATTTCCATGACACTTTGTGGGTGGGAGAGACCTGGCCCTGGAACTTCAGTGGTCCCTGTTCTTTAACAGTGTGGTTGCAAGATGGTATAGGTCATTCGTAGCCCTGATGTTTGTTAAGACAATGGTTTCTCTCTGTGTGTCTACCTGTCCCTTACAGAGAGGACCTATTCATTTAAGGGTTGTTGTTTATTTTTTTTTTGTTTTAATAAAAGTACAGCTTCTAAAGATTAACCAAATGAAAAACTCCTGTGGTAACTATTGAAAACACCAAGCCTGGAGATGCATTATAGGCCATGTGTTTGAATTTCAGGGGAAACAGGTCAGGGATCTTCATTTTCACAAGTTGTCTAAAGTCTAAGAGCCACCACACTAATATAATAAAAAAGATGCAAAGTACAGTCATGAGAGTGCAGAGGACTCTCTAGTAAGGTCTTTGCTCCTTTACTTCTCTAGGGCGGGTTCCAAGTTGTTCACCTTGTGGACTGAAAGCACCTTTCTCCCTTTGCGCTTCCACCACAGGGCAGGCGGCCAGTCACAGGCTTGTTTTGTTTGGGGGATCTTGTTGCCCTTCTGAACCAGTGGATCTTTGCTGTCGTCTCCAAGGGTCTCTTTACAGCTAGGATTTGGGGGAGAGAGTCAATATTTGGGTGCCTTCTTCCACAGAAGAGTCTTCTATTGTTTGAAAAATAAGATTACCACACTCCTTGCTTCCTGTATTTCTGAAAGCTGGACAGTGAATAAGGATGACAACAGAAGAGTCACCCTCTACAACCAGGAGAGGATAAAATAGATGAATGGGACCTTCTAAGAATCAAATCCCTATGCACATCCAAAAATTTCTCCAACAGGGTAAAAAGGGAAATGACAGATTGGGAAAAAATATTTGATAATGAGATGTCAGACAAAGGACTCTATCTAGAATTTATAAAATACTCAAGCACCACAACAAGATAAAGGTAAATAACCCAACTGGAAAATGGGCACAGGATATGAACAGACACTTCACCAAAGTAGACATTCAGATGGCAAACAAACACATGAAGGAATGTTCAAAATCCTTAGCTCTAAAAGAGATGCAAATCAAAACAACTCTGAGATATAATCTCACCCCAGTAAGAAAAGAAAAATTTAACAGAACAGCAAACATCAAATGCTGGTGACGTTGTGGAGAAACTGGAACCTTTATTCACGGTTGGTGGGAGTGTAAAATGGTGCGATCACTCTAGAAGGCTGTATGGCACTTTCTCAAAAAGTTGCAAATAGAAATACCATTTGACTCACCAATTCCACTACTAGGAATATACCCTAAAGAAACCATAACCACAACCCAGGCAGATATATGCACACCCATGTTTATTGTGGCTTTGTTCATAATAGCAAAGAGTTGGAAACAACTCAAGTGCCCATCTACAAATGAATGGATAGAGAAGCTCTGGTATATTCACACAATGGAATCCTATGCTGCATTGAAAAACAAGGAACTCATGAACTATTATACAAAATGGGTGACGCTGGAGGACATTATGCTGAGTGAAATATCTCAGTCACAAAAGGAAAAATACTGCATAGTGCCATGGTTGTAAAATGAGACTGACATCAGGGTTGAAAAAAGACTGAGAAAGAGGGCAAAAATAATGTATATTGCATTGAAACAGATGAGAGAGAAAACTGTTTAAAAGGAATATATGATTAGGTATTATTGTCATGACAGGAGTCCAGAATGAAGGCTGCACAGTGGAGTGGACTTGAGGGTAGGGATTGTATATTAATGAAAGAATTTTTCTTTTAGTTTCCAAAGAGAAGTGTGAACTGGGGTGGGGGTAGGGCAAGGAGAAAAGTGCAACAATGAATGAATGGAAACCCTAAGTCTCTATAAACTTTTATTAAAATTAATTAAAAAACAAAGAAGAAAAAGAAGAAACAATGTTTTGTTTTGTTTTGTTTTGTTTTTAATTGTGGTGTGAGCGAAGAGTATTTAATATACCATGGACTAAGTAAAGAACAAATAAATCTAATCTAGCAGACACACAACTACAAGTGTCCTCGTTAGAAGCAAAGATGGTGAAGCTTTGTCTCATATCCTTTTGTATGTTGTCAAGAGAGGCCAATCCTTGGGGGGAAAAGGAGGGGGATCATGATGGGAAAGGTAGAGGGTCAGAGAGAGAGGAAGATACTCAACGAGGTGGAATGAAATACTGACTGTGCCAATGGATCCAGCATATCAGAAATGTTGAGAACAGAACAGGGCCAGGCAAAGCTCAGACTATGAGCCATAGTTGACTTGATAGAACCTACCAACAACCATCCACACCTCAGAGCTAGAGACTTACCTACCAAAAGTAATGAGAAGGGTTTTGGAAGCAGGAGTGGCAGCTACTTCCTAAACCACATGCCCCTGGAAACTATGAATTTTGATAAATGTCGATAAGTTGTAGAGGGGCTTCAAGACTTTTGTTCATTGGGTTGCTATGAGTCGTGCTCAACTCGAAGGCAGTCAACAACAACAGTGAGAAGGGCGGAGACAAAAACAACAATAACAAATAACAAAAAACAAAAACATACTGCAAATAGTTTCACTACACTATTACTCAGGAAAAAAGTGCATCGCTTGGTTTTTACTTCTATAAACAAAGGGGTCTAGCATTTTCAGGTATGCTCAGATTTGTTTCAAATAAACAATTAGTTTCAAATAAAGTAACTGAGGAGCTGTAGGTATGGAAGTGTGAAACACAGAAGCACAATTTCAAAGCAATTTTGGAATTGTAGGTGTGAACATAATCCTGGGAGAATTTAAATTTCTACCCTACCATTTTCCTGAAGCTTTCTAAACTCCTCTCAACCATCAACACATTTTCAGTTTTGTGGCAAACTAAGTGTGAACAATAATTATAGTAACACATCACACAATGGAAAAAAACCCACCAATAATAAAAACATATTCCTTCCTTCCTTTCCCATGAAAATTTCAGAAAAGCAGAACATCTGGGGGTCTTCCTTCACTAAAGAAGCAGAGGTTGTTGTTTCCTAAATATGCCCTGTTGAGGCCCTGGAATGAGAAGCTTATCGGAGAGAAGGAGAGGCTCCACTGAACAGCTTATGAGCTCAGCTGAAAGTGGTGCTGGATACAAAGTCCAGGGGGAGTCAAGACAGCAGGAGAACATTACGATGTATCTACTTAAATGGCTCATACACAAGCACATCTTATTTAATTGTGCTTCAATTTACTACACTTCATAGTGGATCATTATAGACTGAAGAGTTGGAGGAACCCTGCTTTGAATAAGTTTCTGCGCCATTTGTAAACAGAGTGTACTTACTTCCTGTCTCTGTGTTACATTTGTTAATTCTTATAAAGGTTCATTGCCCCTCATAATGCTAGTTACACTTACTAGACTATAGTATAACTTAAGCATAACTATTATAAGCACTAGGAAACAAACAAATCATGTTTATTATTTTTATTGCAATATTTACTTTATTGCAGTAGTTTAGAATCGAGTATGCAGCATACTCAAGTAAGGCTGTAAATTTGTTGTTGCTGTTGTTATGTGCCATCAAGTCGCCTGCGACTCATAGCAACCCTACGCACAACAACTGCTCTGAAGCCTGCTCTGTCCTGGGCCAGTCTCACTGACTCTAACACACCTCCCCTCATTGCCCTAGTTACTATATCAATACATCTCTTTCATGGTGTTTCTCTCTTGTGCCACTCCCCTACCCTTCTGAGCATGATGTCCTTCTCCAAAGATAGGTCCCTTCTGGCCATGTGAAAGAATGTGAGACGGAGCTTCAAAAACCTATCTTCCAAGGAGAAACTAGGTTTCACCCTCTCCAAAACAGACTTACTTGTTTTCTTGATGGTCCATGGTATGTTCAAGACTCTTCTCCAGAATCACAACTCAAAAGCATCGATTCTTCTTCTGTCATTGTTAGTCATTATCCAGCTCTTTGATGTAACTGCGAAGACCATGGACAGGATCTGGAAAGGTCCCTCACAGCAGATTTACCTAACACAATTTATTTACCTTCTGATTTCCCGACTGCTGGTCCCAAAAGTATTGATTGTGAAGCCAAGCAAGCTATAGCTTAACAACCTCAATCTCTTCTCCATCCATCATGGTGCTGCTAATTGGCCAAGTAGTAAGAATCTTTGTCTTCTTGATCTTGAGTTTCCATCCATATTGAAGACTACAGTTCTTGACCTTTTGCAGCAAGTGTTTCAGGACCACGTCAGTTTCAGCAAACAAGATTGTGTCACCTGCATAACGTAGATTGTTGATGAGTCTTGCTCCAATCCTGATGCCACATTCCTCTTCATAAAGCCCTGCTTCCCAAAGAATCTGTTCTGCATATAGATTGAAAAGATATGGAGACAGAACACATCATGGACACACTCCCTTCCTGACTCTGAACCTATAAATATAAATACAATTAAATATTTATCATCAATAATTTGAATCCACCAGCTGGTCCAGGGGAAAAAGATGGGCAATTTCTTCCCGTGCAATTTATTGCCTCTGAAAACTCACTGAAGTCTCGTCTGTGGGTCAGTTCCAACTTGACAGTACAAAACAACATTCATATTTTATATATTTATGATCTTCACAATTACTTGTTATGCATCCAAGAGGTGGACAAAAACTAAGGGTGGTATATTAGAAGGATTGATGTCTTTAAGAGGTGATGCTGGAGAAGAGTATTAAATATACTGTTGACTGCCAGGAAAACAAATAGGTCTATCCTAGAGAAAGTGAAATCAGGCTGCTCCCTGGAGGCAAGGATTTTGAAGTTCTATCTCACATACTTTGGGCACATGGCCAGGAGGGACCAGTCCTCAGAAGAGGACATCAGGCTTGGAAGGGTGGAGGGACAGCACACGAGAGGAAGACCGAGGATGAGATGAATTGACTCAGTAACTGAAAAAATGGGATTAGGTTTTCTGGAAATGATGAAATTGGCTTAGAATAGGACAGAGTGCAGAGCTAAGATACATAAGTTTTCTATGAGTAACAGGGTGCTCAATGGCACACAACAACAATGGAGTTCTGGGGTTGTAATCCTTACAGAGCAATGCTGCCAGCCCATAGGCAGCACCTCTCTGGCAGTGCAAATCCACAAGAGGCTCCACAGGAGAAAAAGCAATCTCCTCCTGCACTATTTGCAGCCTCCAAAAACTTTACCTAGGGGCTCTGCTATGACTCGGTCCTGACAGGACAGCAATGAGTTTGCGTTCACATGTAGACACAGAAATATATTAATATATACATCTAGAGAGTAATAGATAGCTAGATAGACAAATAGGTAAAGTTGCCTCAAAAACAAAAACAAAAACAAAAACAAAAACATATGACTTTGAAGAGATAATGTTGTAGAAGTTTAATAAAAACCTAAAAGAACTTGATTCACTTATTTGCCAGTGAGGATTCATGGAGGACTCAATGTACACTAAACACTGTGGTAGGTACTGAAATAGGATAAAATAATGAATTCAGTTGACATTAAATGTTGTTGAATCATCTACAGCTCACAGTGACCATATGAACAGAGACTGGAATGCTGCCCTCTCTTGCATTCTCCTCACATCTTCATGTTCAAGCCCACTGTTACAGTCACTGTGTCGTTCCATCTTGTTGGAAGTCGTCCTCTCTTTTGCTGACCTTCTAACTTTCCCAGCATCACGTGTCTCTCCAAGAACTAGCTCCTCCTGAAAACACACAGAAAGTAAGTAAGGAGAAGTTTCACTATCCTTAACTCTATGGAGTACTCTGGTTGCACTTTCTTCATGACAGGTTTGTTTATTCTTTTGGTGGTTCATAGTATAGTCAATCTGCTTTGCAAACACCACAATCAGAAGGCATTAATTCTTCTGTCATTCAATGTTCAACTCTTGGATGCATAGAAAGCAATTTAAAAAGTCCAGGACTTGGATCAAGGACACCTTAGTCTTTAAGTGGACATTTTTGCTCTTTAGAACTTTGGAGAGGTCCTGGACAGCAAATTTTCCCAATATAATGCCTTTTGTCTTGTTTTGTTTTTAATTTTTTTTTTTTAAATTTTTCAGTGTCTATTGATTTCTTGACTGTTGTTAACTTGGGTGTTGATTGTAGATCCAAGTAAAACAAAACCATTGACAACTTCAATCTTTTTCTATCATGATGTTGTTTATTGGTTCAGTGGTGAAAAATTTTGTTTTCCTGATGTTAGGATATAACAAAGATGTTGGGAAATCTTTGATATTCTGTAGCAAGTGCTTCAAGTCTTCTTCATTTTCTTGAAACATGGTTGTTGAATGTTCCTCCAATTCTGATGTCACATTCTTCTTTATATAGTCCAGCTTCTTGAATGAATGGTGTGCTCAGTATATAGATTGAGTAGGTATAGAGAAAGGATATGACCCTCATGCATATCTTTTCTGATTTTAAACTATGAATGTCCCCTTGTTTGAGACCTAGGGAAATTTAAAATAAATGGTCTGTTAAGTCTGTCTTATCACTGAGATTTCAAACCAGTTCTATAGAGTTCAACTTCCTGCTAAGAATGTCATTTCTTCCCTGGATATATTGAATCAGAATTTATATTTTAACAAGTTTACTGTATAGTGTTTATAGGTACCCTAGGTGAGTCTTAAATATACATAAGAATCACTGTGGGACTCTTGATAAAATTTAGATTCTGATTCAGTATAAACAGGGTAGAAATGCAAAGTCTCATCAAGGAGTTGAACCAGAATTACCAGGTTCAAAGCCTTGCATTTAACATTTACAAATAACTCACAGAGAAAAGGCTGTGTTTTCAGTAAATCCTCTGGTTTAACACAGATTGGCTGAGCACACTTTGAAAGATAGGTTTCCCATTTATAGAGCCTTCTATTTTAATGGCTACAGATAAATATCAGGAATGTTTCAGAGTAAACAGAATCCCTGGAATTTTATGCTTTATGCTCATGTTTCATGTTACAGAAAATCACATGACTTGCACATATTTTCCTTAAAATATCAAACACAAAGTTACGGTTGGAAACCAGGCACATGATTGGAAAGTAGGGGGTTTTAGCAATAAATGAGAGGTGGCTGGGTCCCCCAGGACTTCACTGTCTAACAACGATGTGGTATTAACCTAAAAGTTGGCTTGTTTGTTTGCTTGTTTTTGGCATTACAGATAGCATTCTCTCATCTCCAGCTACCATAATTGCAGGCACATGGTCTTGCAAATCACCAAAGCTATGGGACTAGGATAAAAGAAAGAGTCCTTCCCACACTGAGCAGCAAGATTTAAGGTGAGCAAGACTTGTGGTGACAAGACTTGAGGGAAACTGGAGTGAGACCCTGGTGATGGTGGTGGAGAGACTCTGGCACTGCTGTGGAGAAACTGTGGTAAAATGTCACCTGAGGCTTCTTGCATTTGTGTTGGCTATAAGAAAAGGTTTTGCTTTTCTTGCCAAGGCTTGAAGGAGAAGCTGAATTATAACTAATATGAGGTAAAATGTGCTGGATGCTTTGCATTTTACTGCTGAACTGAAACCAGAGCCTGGATTAATTAAAGAATTGTGTCTTGGGACTGTTGGACTAAAACTTGGTGATTTGCATTGGGTGCTATTCTTTGCCTCCTCCACTTTCCAACTTCCTTCCCTAATAAACCCATTGTTGCTACCATAACTGTGAGTGTGTGAGTCAGCAACAAATAAATAACCCTCCTGCTGCTGCTGTGGCTCTGAACCCACCATGGGGCTGGGCTATGGGCTCTTTATCTGCTTTTTACTGTGGGGCAGTGAGGGACTGTGTTTTTCTCATTTTCTCTGGCCCTTTCAGAAAGATTCTAATGGCCCTGTGCTACTGTGGACCATTTTCTTCTCTTTAGACAAAGGGTAAACAGTTCATTTGCCACTGGGGCAACTCCAACTCCAAATACCCTGCATGTGTCAGAGTATATGTTTGATTTTTTTTTCACAAATAGATTGCCAGGCCTTTCTTCCAAGATGCTGCTGAGTGGAAATGAACCCCTAATCTTTAGTAATCATTTCCAATACCTCAGGATTCCTTATAAGGGTAAGAATCTGCACTGCAATCCCAAAGGGATATGGCTTGAATTCACCAGCTTTTCCGTGAGAGAAGAATGGGCAACCTCCTCTAGTGTGATTGTTACCTCTGAAAATCCACCAGAGGGTCTGCTACAGGTCAGTTCCAACTTGATAGTACACAACACACAACAACATGCTGTCAAATGGATTCTCCTTCATAACAGATCTGTAAGACAGAACTCCTTGTGCAGTTTCCAAAGTTGAAAATCTTTATGGAGGCAGACTGCCACATCCTTCTACAGCAAAGAGCCTAGGTGGTTCGAACCACCAACCTTTCAGTAAACCACCAAGTACTTAATCACGGCACCCAAGTGCTCCTTAATAAGGGTGACAGAGACATTTAGAGTGTTTGAGAAACACCAAGTGTTAACTGTTTGAGATTTACATTGTACCCCATAGACTGGGTGGCGATCAGTGACTCTTTTACCAGTCAACTTACATCTTTGAACTGTTTGATAAGGTAAAGATGGGCTGTATTGGGGATAGAGTAGAAAAAGACAGAGAAGCGGGCACTATAGGAAATAAAAGTCTAGCAGGCAGGGATTTAACTCAGGAAAATCTCCCTTCTAGCATCTTCAGTATAATTAAGTTCAGATGGCACACCATTAGATTGGTAGCTTGACCACCATCCACTTTGAGGGAGAAAGATGAGATAGTTTCCTCTGGTTAAAATTTATACCCTCAGAAACATGACAGAGGGTCACCATGAATTGGGAGTCAAGTCTTGGGTTTGGTTTGACTTTTTTTTTTTAAGTCCCGATGGAATCAATCAACCTGTTGTCTATATTGTTATCCTTCTAAATGGCATTGTTTCCTATCTAGGTAATAATCATTCAAATACTTAGTAGAAATGAAACCTTAATTCCTTCTGCAAATAAATTTGATGATGTAAACATTTTGAACAGCTGTTTTGTATGATTTTGAGGTAAATGTCACTAAATTTCAGGCATAGTTCCCATTTTTAAATAGTTAACAATCAGCTCAAAATGACAGCAATGGCTGGAAAGGACAGATGAGAAACTGTGGGAGGAAAGATGATGAGTTTGTGGTATAGATAGTAGTGAAACAGGGAAAGACTGTGAAGAGACTACAGCTTGAAGAATGTAACTTGAAGACATCACAGAATTGGACAGGTGGAACTGTTGAAATGATCTGTGCTTTGTTGTATATTTTTCACATGCACACACAAACTCAATAAAAAAATTTACATTCAAATAGTGCACAAAGCAGAGAGAATAAGGAGCTTTGGTTGTTTAGAAAACCACAGACACTCCATCCCCCTAGATCAAGAGGCTGCTGTCCAATCAGAACAAGGAAAATCAGGCAAAGTGTTCATCAGGATTGTATCCTCTCTCCACATCTATCTAATATGTATGCTGAGTAAATCATTAGAGACACTGGACTCTAAGAAGGAGAATGTGTCATCAGGACTAGTGAAAGACTCACCAACAACCTACATTGTGCTATGAAGGTTACACAATTGTGCCTGCTAAAAGTGAGGGGGACTTGGAAGCACTTGCTGCTGCACAAGATTAAGCACCGCAGCCTTCAATATGGTTTGTATCTCATCGCCAAGAAAACAAAAATCTTTTCTACTATAATTATAGGCAACATCATGCTAGATGGAGAAAAGATTGAGATTGCCAACAACTTCATATTACTTGGATGCACAATCATTGTCAGTGACTTCATTGTTAACAACTTTATCTTACTTGGATCCACAATCAACAGACTTGGTATCAGCAGTCATGAGATCAGGAGACATATTGCACTCTCAAAGTCTGCAGTTAGAGACTTCTCCAAATTACTGAAGAGCAATGACATCACTTTGAAGACTAAGAGGCACCTGATTCAGACCACAGTCTTTTCAATCACTTTCTACATATCTGAGAGCTGGACAATAAACAAAGATGACAGAAGAACTGATGACTTTGCGCTACGGTATTGGAGAAGAGTATTGAATAACTCAGTAACTGCCAAAAAAAAAAAAAAATAGGTATCTCTTGGAGAAAGTGCAGTCAGAACGCTCCTTGGAGGCAAAGATGACAAAGCTTTATCTCACCTACGCTGGACATGTCATTAAGAGAGGCTCTTCTTCAGAAAGAGACATCACACTTGGTAAGGCAGAGGGTCAGTAAGAGAAGACAACTCTCAAAGAGCTGGACTGACACAGTGACTGCTGCAGTGGGCTCAAGTAGTCAGAGATGATGACGGCACAGGATAGGACAGGGCTCAGATCTGTTATTTATAAGTTTGTTTCGGTCATATTGACTCAAAGGCACTAAACAACAGTAACAACATGCTATGGATGACACTACATGAAGAGAGTACTAGACTTTGAAGAACAAACACAGAACAGAGGAACCAATTAAGAGGCTACAAAAATCAATATGCATAATATAAAATTTGTAAATATAAATCCACTATTTTTGTGACAAAAATCAGGAAACTGGTATTTTTTCCCCTCACAAATTCTTTAGGTTAGTCTATCAATTACTAACACAAGTGCCACTGCTCGAGCCCACCAGAAGCACCAGTAGAAGTCTGGGAAGTGTTTCGACCTACAGCTATATTTCTGCAGGTGTGGGCTGTAGGCCAGCACCAACAGCATCACATTAGATGAAAGTATTTTAGAAATGCAAATTCTCAGGCCCTGCTGCAAATCTACTGAGTCAAATAATCTGGTACAGGATCCAGGAATCCATGTTGTAAGAAGCCATCCTGCCTCCCAGGCAAGTGTGACTCAATTGAGCTTCATAACCACTGGTCCCACAGAGATGTTAAACGTTTTCAAGGTGGTGCCCACCAGAGGATTCTTGTGAATTCAGAGGGATAATTTAACAGTAAAAAAAGTGAAATAATCAAATGTGAGCATACAAAACCTTCTACCCCTTCTCTGCCATACCATAGTGGCTTGCTAGGATGTTCGAAGCTATGCCAACGGTATTTCAAATACCAGCAGGATCATCCATTTATTTAGCAGAGCTTCCAGACTAAGCCAGACTAGGAAGAAAAGCTTGGTCATCTACTTAAGAAAACTAGCCAACAGAAACACAAATGGATCACAACAGAATATCGTCCGGTATAGTGTGTGAAAATGAGCCCCCTATGTTGGACAGCACTTGAAACACACAGTGGATGCCAACAATGGGCCCAAACAGGCCAGTAATCATAATGATGGCTCATCATTGGGAAATGTTTTATTCTATTGTACACTAGAGTGCCAGACATTGGAGCCAACTCCATAGCAACTGACATTACTAGATCCTGTCATGCTGAATACTACTAACACTTAGAGAGAGCTAGCAACAATAACAGATAATCATATCCAACCCACGGCCATCAATGTAAAACCAACTTAGAGCAACGCTGTGTTGAAGAATAGAACTGTCCCATAGGGTGTGTGAAGGTGCAAATCTTTGCAAGAAGAGATTGCCTCGTGTGTGTGTGTGTGTGTGTGTGTGTGTGTGTCCCAGCAGCTAGTAAATTCAAACTTTGGAACTTTCAGTTAGCCAACAAAATGCTTTTGACCACAGAGGCAACAGAGTTCCTCATAATCATGAGAGAACTCATACTCTGATGCATTGTTATCTTGCCAGAATCAACTCATTGATGACCATCCACTGGATTTCTGGGGTTGTAAATTGGACAAGGAGAGACTGTCCATCTTTCTCCCAAGGTGCCACTGGTGGGTTTGAACAGTGGCCATTGGATTAGTAGAGTAAATTCCTAGGGGTTACTCCATCAGAGCTTCTTAATCATACAGAGAGGTAGGTAAGACTTTAGGAAGCATGACACAAAAGATGAAGAAGAAAAGGGGGAAAAAAGATTTCTTGAACACGTACATATAAATGAAAAACTTTGGTGTGTCCCAAAAGAGTATAAACAAAACAAGGACGTGGAGGAGGAAAATAGAGCTCTACTAACCAGTTCAGAAAATTCCCTTCAGTAAAGGAGCAGCTTTGATTTTTTAAAGCTATCAGTATGTGAGGCAGACAAGTTCAAAATTTATGGTAATTTGCCTAGGAGAGAAGCTGTTTAGGAAGCAAGTTCTGAGAATATTCTGGTCAGGGTGCTCTTGCAATAAGGAATATGTTCTTTCTGAAGCATCCTCTGTCAGATACCTGGGAGAGAGAGCCTTTTTCAAGTGCTTTGACAAGGTTCCCATTACTTCCCTGCAGGCGCTTCTCACTGTTCTGTCTGCATGTTTTGCTCAGGTACCTGTTTACATGTTTCGAGCCATCTGACACGGTGCTAAACAGCTGTGATGTCTGCAGGCGCTTGGTGGCAGCCTGCTGCCAATCCACCCGACTGGCGAGCTGCACAGACTGCAGCACAGACCGCTCCGCTCTGCACTGGAAGGGGGTGACCAATGAGCTGAGTGCTTCCGCCTGGCTCCTGAGGCACTGGCAGGTGCAAGCGGACAGCAGTCTGAGACCACCTGGAGATACTTCTGAAGAAATGTCTGGCAGTCTCATCTGAAGATCAGCCACTCTTATCTAAAGAAGACCCAGGCAGTGCTTATTTCCATTGCAAATGGGGTTACCATGAAAGAGAAGCTGAAAACAACAAACACTCTGATTTGAAGGAGAACATGGTCTTCCTGGGAGTCATTGGAATAAAGAACATAAATATTAACAATTATTTGCAAAGAATGGGAACCGTCAGCCTACCCTAGATTCCTACACATTATCATTCTTTTATATATGATGTGCAAGGAAAATATGAATGTAATACCTAGAAATCACCTTGTTGTTGTTATGTGTCAGAGTCCACTATGACTCATTGCAACCCTATGAACAATAGCTCTGAACTCTACCCTATCCTGAGCTCACCTCACCATCTCTGACACACCTGACCCTATTGTCAGTCACTCAGTCAATCCATCTCATCCAGGGTCATTGTCTCCTGCGCTGACCCTCTGCCCTTCCAAGCAAGACATCCCCCTCCAAGGGCTGGTCCCTGCTGGAAACATGCCCAAAGTTCATCAGAAAAGTTTCAGAATCCTTGCCTACAACGTACCATATGGTTTCACCCTCTCTAGGACACCCTCTCTCTGTTATCTTAGCAGTTCATGATATGTTCAATACTCTTCTCCAGCACCACAACTCAAAGGCATCAGTTATTCTGTTATCCTTAGTCATTGACCAGCTGTCAGATGCATAGCCAGCAAATGAGAAGACCACAGCCTGGATCAGGTGCACCTTAGTATCTAGACTAACATCACTGCTTTTCAGCACTCTGTAGTGGGGTCCCTGATAGCAGACTTTCCTCTCCTGATTGCTGGTGTCAAGAGTGTTGATTGGGGATCTGCGCAAGATGAAATTGTTAATAATCTTAATCTTTTCTCCACCTACTGGCCAGTTGGTGAGAATCTTCCCCCCCCCCCAATGTTGAGCTTCAATCCATATTGAAGACTGCAGTCCTTGACCTTCTGCAGGAAACACTTATCAGATTCAGAGAGCAAGGATGTATCTTCTGCATCACTCGGGTTGTTGATAATCTTCCTCCAATCTTGATGGGACAGTGTACTAAAGGATTATATAAGAAGCACTATTGGCAAGAAGCTGCACTGCAATCCCAAAGGGATGCGGTTCAAGGCCACCAGCTGCTCTGCAGATGAATGGGCATTCTCCTCCTCTGCGATTAAAACCTGCTTCTGAAAACCTTCCAGAGGGTCAGCTATGGGTTGGTTCTGACTTTACAATGCACAACAACAAGAACATGGTAGAGGATATAATGTGTTGGGCTGCTAACCAAAAGGTTATGGTTCAAGTTTACCAGCTGTTCTAAAGGAGAAAGATAAGCACTCTACTCCCATAAGGATTGTGGCGTTGAAAACTTAAGGCGGGTGGAAATTATGAGTGCACTTGATGACAATGAATTATGTTACTGGTTTAAGAGATTGCATAATGAAATAAAAAATACCCTAACACTGAGGGTTTTTTTCTTTTATTACTAACCATCTTTCAAAGTTTTATTAACTCCTTCATGGGCTTCATACTGTTTCATCAACTAGGATGATAGTTCAGTTAATGTATACAATTGACTTGTGTGATGTAAAATTTCTACATATGTAGATATTGATGTATGCAGATAAACTCTATACTATTTAATCTTTCTTAAATTCACAAACATCCTTGATACTAGGAGTCAGAGATCAGAAGAAATGCTGCATTGGAGAAATCTGCAGTCAAGGATCTCTTCAAAGTTCAAAAGAGCAAGGATGCTAGTTTAAAGACTAAGGGGAACCTGATTCAAGTCATGGTCTTTTGAATTACCTTCTATATAACTGAAAGCTGGACAAAAGCCTGTGCATTGTGGTGTTGGAGAAGAGTGCGGAATATCCCATAACCTGCCAAGAAAACAAACAAATATGTTTGGGGAAGTACAATCACGATCCTCCTTGGAAGCTAGAATGGTAAAACTCAGTCTCACACATACTTTGGGCATGTTGTAGGAGCGGCTGATCCTTGCAAAAAAGACATCATGCTGGCAAAGTTGGAAGATAAGTGAAAGAGAGAAAGACCCTCAGTGAGATGGTGAGATGTCACAGAATAGGGCTTTGAAACTGTTGCCCATAGTGTCACTATGAGTTGTGCTTTCTGACGGTACCTAACAAGAACAACACACTCTATACCATCACTCACAGTGTCAAGAGAGCAAAGGTCCAAAAATGATGGAATGCAGTTTGTAACCATGAAAGTATTAGACCTTTTTCCCTCCCAATATAATGTCACCTAGCATAGGTTCCTAAATATGCCATTTGTTCTGTCTTTCTTTCTGCAAAGAGGGCCTGTCATATTCCAGAGCAGTTACACTTATACTCTATTTCCTCTTTTACTCATTCTTTTTTAACATTTTTCTCTACATAAAATAATTTTTACTGTGAATTTTTAGATAGGAGCGAATGTTCTAAAACATCAGTAATAGACCCTATTGTTAAATTTTATCTTTTAATAGGTTAGAACATGCTGAAAACGTTGGATAGGATTTAGAGAGATGAAGAGGTAGGGAACAGCATATGAAGCATTTGACATGGTATGTCTCCACCTTCAGGTCACAAGGCATAAAGGCATGCAAGAGAAATAACCAGACACTTCACCTCGACTCCTTGCTGTGGAATAGGAAATAGCTCATAGCTGACCCTTCAGTGGGTTTTCAGAGATTGTAAATCATAAACGAACAGACTGCCCATCTTTCTCTTGTGGAGCAGCTTGTGGTTTCAAACTGCCTGCTTTTGGATTGGCAGAACAACTCCTGACTTGCTAGGTCACCACTTGTTCCTTAACTGCTATTAAGTATCCTGCAGAGAACTCAAACTGCCTGGTTTGGCTCTGGCAGGTTCCCACTAGACCACAAAAGTTCTCTCATCTTCAAAGAGTTACTTAGTCATGTGGTTAAATACTCAGCTGCCAACTATAAAGATGGTGGTTCGAATCCACCAGCTTCACCATGGGAGAAACAGACATGGAAAGTCAATGAGGTAGTTCTATGTTGCCTGTAAGGTCTCTACAAGTTGGAATCCACTCACCAGTACCAAGTCGGGTTTGGAGGCCGATAGTCTCAATTCTCTTGATAGGAAAAGACCAGTTTACAACCTGAATCTCTTGTCTACGAGCACAGTGCTCCAGTATTTACTTCCTGTCTAATGTAGATAAGGTTTCAGGTAAGGAATATGGGCCTTTAATATGGGACGATCAGATGGGCCTTGAAGAAAATGATGGTTTGGTGTTTTCTGAGTTTTTTATTTTGTAAAAAATTTCAGTTTACAAAGAATTTAAAAAGATGTGTTACTGAATATAATTTGGTAAATATTCAGTGTTAGTAAGAGTGACGCTCGGTGACACAAACAGTTAAAATTCTCAGCTCCTAACAGAAAGGCCAGTGGTTCAAGTCTACCCAGAGGCACCTCAGAAGAAATCTGATCTTGAAATTAGATCTTGGAATCTACTCCTAAAAAAATCACCCACTGACTCAACAAGGTACAGTTCCACTCCAACACACGTGGGGTCATATGAGTCACAGTACACTTGACAGCCACTGGTCAACTAACTGCTTAAACTCTTTATCAGGTGATGTTCCCCAAGGACATCACGCTTGGGAGGGTGGAGGGACAGCGCAGGAGAGGAAGGCCCTCTATGAGGTGGATTGATTCAGTGACTGGGATAATCGGGATGGGAGTGTCAGAGACAGTGCAATTGGCACAGGACAGAGCAGAGTTTAGGGCTGTTGTACATAGGGTCACTATGAGTCGCAAGCGACTCGTGGCACATAACAACAACAAAAGGTGGCTGATGCATGAAGGAGCCAAATGTGTCAGAGAAAAAAACAAAAATACACCAAAAAACAGGCTGTGGAATAAAAAAGTCAGTAACTTTTTTTTTTTTTTTCCACATGAGCTTGAGTAAGAAACTTAACCTTTTGAATTGTTACTTCTGGGAAGGCCCTGTGATTTCTGTGACATTCACACCAAAAAGTCTATATGAAAGTGCACTGAGAGGTATTTGACCCTGGCAGATGTCAGATGAATAGAAGCCCCTCACAGTTACAAAGGAGCCCTGGTGATGCAGAAGTTAAGCACTTGCTTACTAAGGAAAGTCACTGGTTCAAACCTAACAGCTGCTCTGTGGGAGAAACGTATAGCAGTTTGACTCCCTCAAGATTTACCACCTTTGAAATGATATAAGGCAGTTCTATCTACTCCGTCCTACAGTATTGTGATGGCTCAGAATTGACTTGCCAAGTAGGGGCTTAATAGCCAGGCCCACGCTCATTCTCCACTTGCTTCACTATTATTATAATCATTTAACAAACAATATGACTTATGAGAGAGAGTTTAAATGATTAGGCTCCAGCCACCAAATACTTACTGATGATGGCTAAGATTTTATCAGGACCCTGCTACTGCACCAACTAAGCTATATTTCCATTATCATTTTTAATGGCGAACAACAGTCCAACTCCCAACGATTCTATCTTGATATAGAATATGATGTCTAGATAACATGGGTCCTAAGCAAGTTTTAAACTTCCTAGTGAATTTGAAAAAGATGTGGTTCACAACATCACCTATTCTATTATGTATTTAACTGAAATTTGACTTTTTTTCCTAGCCTCTTAAGCCACATATAGGGAGCTCTTGTGGCTCAGTGGTAAGAAACTGCACTGTCAATCCAAAGGCATGAGGTTCAAATCCACCTGCTGTTCCACATGAGAAAAATGAGCAATTTCTTCTCACATAACTACACCTCTGAAAACTGACTGGAGGGTCATTTATGAGACAGTTCTGATTCAAGAGCACCTAACAACAACGTATGAACTCAAGTTTCCAAATGACAATAGGTACCCACTGAGTGTATGACCTGAATCAAACTACGATTTATGATACATTTTACCTCTGACTGGTTTTACAATTCTCACTTCTTCACAGAATCAATTTAAATGTCTTAGGGATTTCTAAAAAATCTTCCAGAGTACTAAGTCAGACTACATTGAAGAATGACACCAAGTCTCTGGTAGATTTTTTAGTGTTCTCATTACTGTATTGGGAGAGCAAATAACTGCTTGCTACAAAGTCTGTTGGGGAAGGGGTTAGGATCAGCTGAAAGTAACATATAGGGAAGTGGAGGAAGGGGGTGCCCACAGCATCAACCCATGGGGGACAAAACCTCACTTGAGTGTAGCATCCATGAGAAATAAATGAGATTGCCAATATAGATTGCCACTGGGGAAAATGAAATTGTAATAATCATCTTTATTCATATAAAGATTACAAGCAATTTCATTATAAGATACTAACATACAAAAAAGTGACATTAACAAAAAACAAACACAAGGCTCAAATTAGAGACATAATTAGTGTCTGGAAACAGTTCAACAAACAAAAAATGAAAGAATGAATGAAATGAGTGAATGAAAGAGGGGCTTATTATCATCTTGCTCATTCATCTATCATGTTGTGTCATTCAAAGAATCCGTATGAATTAGTGAATAGTCTAATTTAAGATAAAAATACAAAATGGTAACAAGATCTACCATTTATTTTCATTATTAACTGAGTGGCTACTTCGTGGCAGGCAGTTTCAAAGCATTAGCTGCTTCAGAAGAAAAACATGGACAATCTTCTCTCATGTGATTTACAGCCTTGGAAAGCCTGCTGGAGAATCAGCTATGAGTCAGTCAACTCAACAGCAATGAGTGAATGAGTGAGTGGGTATTTCTTCTATCTTTTCTCTAACTTTCCTGACATAAAGAACTAAAGATCAAAGACGTCTCTTAGCAACCCATGGGATAATCAGCATTCTTCTCCATAACCACAACCCTGTTATCCTCATTCATTGTTCAACTTTCAGATGCATAACATATAATTGAGAAGACCATGGCTTGAGTCAGATCAATGGTGATTAATTTTATAAGACACAACATATGGGAAAGAATAATAATGAAATTTAACAAAAAAGTTAAAAAAACCAACATCCCACACAACCAAAACTATGGATTACCAAACAATTCAGTCTTTGAATTACAGCCAGAGTGCTCCTTGGTGCCAAGAAGGAACTAGTCCTCGGAAAAGGGCATTATGCTTGGGAAAGTAGAGGGTCAGGGACAAAGAAAGACCTTCGGTAAGATAACCTGTCACAGTGACTGCAACAATGGGCTTTAGTAGAGTGGAGATGGTGAAGATGGAGTAGAATTGGAAAGGTCTCATCAGTTCTACACAGCATTGCTGAGTCAACTCAGTTGTATGAAACAACAACAGTCATCGACTTCATCAAACCTTGAAAAAAGTCAAGAAAAGTGGAGGGTGAGGGGCAGGACAGAAGATGACCATGAAGCTTAGCAGTGTGAAGGTCATTGATAACTCTGATGAGAGCTATCTTAGTGAGGTGGTGGAAAGAATTTGGTCTAGAGTGAACTGAAGAAATGTTAAGGTGAGAATATTGATTACCAAAAGCTCTTTTGTGACTTTTTTTGTATAAATGGCAAGAGAAAGGCAGCAATAACTGGAAAGAGATAAGACACAGTTGAGCCAGTTTTATTTGTTTTGAAGATAAGTGTTATCTTTCTATGAAGCAATACATCAAACAAGACAGAAACATAATTGTAGGTACAATGAGTTTGAGGTGGCAAGAAGGAGCTTGAGAATGGTGGAGCCTTGGTAGGAACAGAGATAACTTCAGTATTGTTTTGCAAAAGGAAGGAAAGCAGAGAACCTGAGTTAACATGAAATTGCATTTGGTAGATTTGGTGGGAAGACCACAGTGACGAGAGCTTTTGCTTATTTAAGTATTTTCAATGAAGTCTGAGGCAATATCATCATAAGAGATTGGCTTTACAAGGAAAGATAAGAAAGCATGAAACAACCATTTTAGAGAATGAACAAGTAAATACAGTAAATTGTCAATTGAGTGTCCAATTGAGGTCTGCCGTGTTGAACATTACAAATGTAATTGTGTACTTTTCTTTAGTAACTGTCCAAAGCAAGCAAAGCGAGGCAAATGAGTAGGTTCAACCTGTGCACAGCCTTTGACAAGGGCATATAATAAAGACAGCAAGACTGTTAAGGGTATTCGAAAGGTAGTGACTACAATAGACCATGTCATTGAGGCTGACTCGGGAGAGTAGAAACTCTGGTGCAATGGTTAGCTGCATGGCTGCCAACTAGAAAGTTAGTGGTGCCAACTCACCTCACCTGAAGTGTAAAGAAAAGACCTGGTGATCTACTTCCATAAAAACTACAGCCTTGGAAACTCCATCAAGCAGTTCTACTTTGTTACAGGGAGTCAAAACCAAATAGCAACAACAATAAGACCGTATGAAAAGGAATGGATTTGGAGGTCCGTCCCAAAGGACTTCATAGAGACCTTCAAGAATTGTTGCAGAAGAAAGATAGATCCCAGGTGATTTTCAGAAGCTGTAAATAGAAAGAGAAATTGACAGCAATGAGTTTGGGTTTTTGAGTTTTCAAGATTTGCTGCAGTGGCAGCATATAAATGGATATATTTGAAGGACAAAAAAACGTAGAATGTTTGACACCAGAATTTTGACTGAAGGAAACTCTTCAATGTATCCCCAATTCCATACCCAGTTCATCTACATTTGAACTTGGAATCTTGCTCTCAAACAAGATAGACAGATTAGATAGATAGATGATAGATAGATGATAGATAGATGATAGATGATAGATGATAGATGATAGATAGATAGATAGATAGATAGATAGATAGATAGATAGATAGATAGATATAAAAAACACCTTGGTGTCTTTTATCAATTAAATATGAACAGATACCACTTTCTATTACTTTGAGGGTTAGAAATAATGTAGGTAAAACACTTACTATGCAGCTGGTGCTCAAATATTAGTTGTCATTGTTGTTGTTGTTGTTGTTTTTATCATGTGCCATTGAGTTGGAACCAACTCATAGCTGACCTTCCAGTGGGTTTTCCAAAGCTTTATATCTCAAGGGAGGAGATTGCCTACAAAGCAGCTGGTGGATTTTAACAACTTGCTTTTGAGTTGAAAGCACAACTCCCTACAACTAAACCAACAGAACTCCCTCAAATATTGGTGGTGGTCATTGTTGTTAGGTGCCATCAAGTTGAGTGATGGCAACAACTCACAGTGATCCTATGAACAAAAAGATCTGAACCCTGTTCTGTCCTGCACCATCTTCACACTTCCTGACACACAAGAGTCAATTGCAGCAGTCACTGTGTCAATTCACCTCTTTGAGGGTCTTCCTCTCCTTCACTGACCCTCCACCCTTCCCAGCATCATGTCCTTCTCTAAGAAACAGTTCCTCCTAACAACATGCTCAAAGTATGTGAGGCGAAGACTTATCATTCTTGCCTCCAAGGAGCACTCTGGCTGCACCCTCTCCTAGACAGACATACTTGTCTGTTCTCTTGGCCGTCCGTGGGATGTTCAGTGCTCTTCTCCAACACCACAGCGCAAAGGTGTCAGTTCTTTTTCTGTCATCCTTATTAATAAGTTTTATATTCTTATACCACTTACATTATCAGATAATACTTAAGAGCTCATAAAAGGCAAACAAACAAGCAAAAAACCCTTTGGCTTTTTCAGTTCTATCACCAAATCCTCTTCACCTCCAACTGATATTACAAATCATTTGCTTAATTCAAATTTATCACACATAGTTATTCATTCTATTTAATCTTATGCATTTCTTTTTGCATTTCTAATTAACTCAGAGCCAAATGAGCAAAGAATAATGAGACAATCTCTTAACTTTGTGCTCTTATATTTATTCATAATCACTTTACTTCATATTAATAAATTCTTGCTCTTTACCCAAATTCTTGTTCTGATAAGATGCTATGAATAAGCTGAAAAGCAGTAGAGCTTACACTTTCTACTAAAGAGAAACACTTTCACTTATAACGGCAGGGATAGGGAGGCAATGAAAAGTAAAGATGGCATTGTTGTTATGTGTCACTGAGTCGCCTGCAACCCAGAGTGACCCTATCTATGTACAGCAGCTCTGAACCCTTCCCTGTCCTGAGCCAGTTTCACTAATTCCGTTACACTAATCCCCATTGCTCTAGTTACTGTGTCAATTCATCTCCAAGGTTTTCTGCTCCTGCATTGTTCCTTCTGAACACTCTTCTGAGCATGATGTCCTCAAAAGACTGGTACCTCCTGGCCATGTGCCCAAAGTTTGTGAGATAGAGCTTCAAAATCCTAGTCTCCAAGGAGAAACTTGGTTTCCCCCTCTCCAAGACAGGCCTATTTGTTTTCCTTGTGGTCCATGGTATGTTCAAGACTTTCCTCCAGCACCACAATTTAAAGCTATTGATTCTTCTTCTGCCATCCTTGGTCATTGTACAGCTCTTTGAAGCATAACAAGTAATTGCGAAGACCATGGCCTGGATTAGATGCACCTTAGTCTCAAGACTGACATCGTTGTTTTTCAGCATGCTGGAGAGGTTCCTTACAGCAGATTTTCCCAGTGCAATTCATCTTTTGATTTTTTGACTGCTGGTTTTAAGAATGTTGCTTATGGAGCCAAGCAAGTTGTATCTGTTAACAACCTCAATCTCTTCTCCATCTATCATGGTGCTGCGAATTGGCCTAGTTGTGAGAATCTTTGTCATCTTGATGTTGAGCTTCAATCTTTATTGAAGACTACAATCCTTGATCTTCTGCAGCAAGCATTTCAGGTCCTCCTCAGTTTCAGCAAGCAAGGTTGTGTCATCTGCATAGATTGTTGATGAGTCTTCCTCCAATCTAGATGCCACATTCCTCCTCATAAAGCCCTGCTTCTCAATTAACTGAACAATATCACTAATCTCACACACTAGAAAAATCCTGCTCAAGATTATCCAGAAATCCCTGGAAAAGTACATTGACAGAGAACTACCAGAAATACAAGCTCAGTTTAGAAGAGGTTGTGACACTAGAGACATTATTGCCAATGTCAGACGGATCTTGGCAGAAAGCAGAGAGTACAAGAAGAATGTCTATCTGTGTTTCATTGACTGTGGGATCACAACAAATTGCGGCTGACCTTGAGGAAAATTGGAATCCCAGAACACTTGATTGTGTTTATACAAAACCTTGGACCAGGAAGTAAGCCTCAGAGCAGAACAGGCAAACACTGCATGGTTCAAAATCAGGAAAGGAGTGTCTCAGGGATGCTTCCAGCTCCATATCTTTTCAATCTGTATGCAGAACAGATAGTATTATTAAACCTAAATAAATGCAGCTCAAGAGGCCCAAAAGAATTCACTTCTAACCATGAGGTGGCATGCAGCCTCAAACTGAATGAAAATAAAACAAGAACAGAAGTGTGCCTTTTAGAGAACAGATTACATTCTAGAAACATGGTGGTAATTAATCAGTACTTAGATCTATTAATTAGGTTCATTAAATGAGGAAATGTAGGCTGTTTTACTGAATGACAGATTTCCTGCTAAGATTTTTAGATGTAAAATTCCCTTGAGTTCTATAAAGCAGTTAAAAATTGTCTTGATATTTGTGGATTAGCTTAATTGGAGGATATCGCTAAAGGAAATTGGTAGACTAGTAGAAGAAGATGAATGGAGTCTAAGATATATGAGTTTCTGTTTTGCTACTAAGAGTGGATAATCTTAAAAATATAACACTTACTATAGGTTAATGAATTTTTGGATGAAAACTAACTCCAGTGATGAAGACCAAATACTCCTGCCTTATCTCCTTCCACCCGCTGGAGTTGTCATAACTGGAAAGACCTGGGAAATGAAAAATCTTTGTGATCACAAGGCACAGCATAGCTACTATAACTGTTCACCATGGTGGTTGAATCTATCCCTGCTATAGTGAAAGTGAGGTTTCCTTAAAGGACAGTTATCCAGCCTGGGAGCTCTAGGGGGACGGAGTCAGGATTAGGTAGAGGAAAAGGTTGATCATAGAGGTTTTGGTAAAAAATCCATGAGTTTCAGGCACTTGGACTTCAGAATGAGTAAATAACTAGCTGGTGTAAATTATTAATGTCTTGGTGAGTAACCTAAAATTCTGTGATTCAAGTCTACCTCAAGGTATTTTAAAAAAAATCCTGACAATCTATCTTCCAAAAGTCAGTCATTTAAACGCCAATGAAGTTGAGTTCTAATCAGACACACGTATGGTCACCATGAGTTGAAAGTCAACTAAGCAGCAACTGGTGGCGATGAGGGTAGAGCCATGTAAAGGTGGCAAGGTGGTGGGGATAAGACATTTGCCTATGAAGGGGGACCGTGAACATTGCGTTAGAAGCAAAACTAATGTTGAAAATATCAGTATGTTGTCAACTCAGGACAGAGGTCTTGAAAATGTTACTCTGAAAGTTATTGTTCAGATCTACATATATTTGTTACGTGCCCATTTGGCATCGATTGACCCCTATGATTGCATCATAAATTATACAAAGATAGATGAGGCATCATTACTGGCCTGCGGAGAAATTGCAGACAGACCAAAACAAACTGCAAGTCTTATAGAATTGCCTGAAGGTTCCAGAAAAAAGGTTACAGGGCACAAAGACAAGAAAAGGCACTTATGGTGAGAGAAATGACAGAGAACATCCTTGAAACCACATCATATGAATTGGTCTTGAGAGATGGGTCCTACTTTATGAAGAGTGGTGGAGGGGAAAGTAAATAATGGAAAGAAATGCACTATGATAGAGAAGTGAAAGACGGTGGTTGCAGGGATCATGAATTCTCAAGTGGGGTCAATTCAGGAGTATCACAACACAATACTGGTACATATACCTGCAAAATTAGACTGGGATAAGATCGTGCAAGAATTTTGCCTTATTCTATAGAAAGAGTTTGAAACAGAAGGGTGATTTAACAAAGTCATCAGAACAATGGTTTTATAAGCAGTGAGAAGAACAGAGACAGGAAAGCCGGTGGTCACTATGCTACCTACATGACAAGACCTGAAGTCACAAGGGACAAACACCATACCGGCTGTGGAAACAGAATCAAGAGACTTCATACTCAAGTCTTCCGACTTGACAACTAAATGGACAAAGTGAGCAGAGAAAACAGGAGGAACCAAAGACATCTCGGAAACATCTAACACGCTTGACTTCAACAACTGTACCACCCACCAGGAAGATGCTTTGAAAAATAGAAGTGGAAACAATCAGGGATATGTGTGATAGGGAATAAGGGATGGTGAATTCAGCTGTGGACCCATGACTTTTCTGGCACTGATGTGGTAGATGTATTAATGACACATGTGGGAATAATACAATGCAGGTAAATGAGTTCAGAGATTTGCTGGGCTGAGGTGAGCTGGGAGCCATGTACACAGACAAGCTAGTGGGGGCAGTACTGAGAGAGGGAACAGAACAGAACAACATTCACATTCGAGGACTGGGAAGAGGAAGAAGAGCAACCTAGTAATGAAGACAAAAGAGGACAGTCAGGAGGGGAGAGAACGCATGGCACAGAGCTGGTATCTACTTTCCTTTTTAAAAACAAAGTCATAAACCAGAGCAGTAGATTCCAAGAATAAGGAAAGATTACACGTTTTCAAAGAGTGAATTCCACTATCTGTGAGTTATATCTCAAAAAGTTCTCTTCCATACTTCAGGCAAGCCATCAGGAGGGGCCAGTGCCTAGATAGGGACATTATGTCTGATGAAGAGGGTCAGTGGCAAAGAAAGGAAGATCCTCAACGAGATGAATTTGGCACAGTGCTTGCAAAAATGCATAGCAACAATTGTGAGGATGAAATGGAGCTTGGCAGCATTTGAAAGGAATCAGAACCAACAGGATAACACATAACAACAACAATCTGAGAGCTGGGCAATGACTACAGATGACAGAAGAAGAACCAACGCCTTTGAGCTGTGATGCTGAAGAAGAGTACTGATCATACCATGGACTGCCAAGAGAGGGTGAAACCTGGCTGCTCCTTTGAAGCAAGGATTTTGAAACTCCGTCTGACATATTTGGGCATGAGGTCAGGAGGGGCCATCCTTGGAGAAAGACATCATGATTGGAGGGGGGGTGGGTTTTCAGCACAAGGAGAAGAAGATCCTAGATGAGATGGATTGGCACAGTGACTGTGGCAAAGGAGTCAAGTGTGTCAGGGACTGTGAGGCTGGCTCAGGACAGGCCAAGATCCAAAGTCATTTTGTTCGGGGTCATTATAAGTCATAGTCATCTCAACAGCACAAAAACAACAGCAACAAAGCTGTTATTAAAAGCAGGAATAAAAGGGTGATCAATTGTGCAAAAGATGATGTGGCTGAGAGCCAAGAAGAAATCCTTAGAATTGACAATTTTGGATACGATAAACTTCCAAATGAGCCATTTTGTTATAAACGTTATGACAGAAAGCAATTTTTGGAAGCAAAGGGCAAGAGGGTAGCCTATGATAGAATTAATTATCATGATTTTTAAGATAATAATGAAATAAAGATTCTCTCAAATATAATGTTTTGGTTTAATAGGAATAACACATTAGAATAAAGAGAGAGATTTTGAAAAAATTATTTAAAATTCTACCCCATTGGAATAAAAATAGCTAATATATTAACAGATTTATTTTTTCAAATACATTTTTCTTTACTCATTATTTACATAGTTGGGATCAAGCAAAACATTCGATTTATTATCTTATTTTTCAGAAAATTCCATCTTAAAAGTAAACATTCTTCATTAGCACTATTCTTATTTTTAAAACACTCTCCTGTTAATAGTCTTTAATTTATCCTATTTTTCTTTATTTCACTATTTTCTTGGTAGTGAATACATTTATGCCTAAATCTTGGTGCGAAGCTATTTTACTCTCTCCTTAGAATGCATGTTTAAATGTGGAGTTACTGTGTCAAAACACATGGGTCTATTTTTTTTAATGGCTTCTACTGTATTCTCAAATAGTTTCATTGTTCAACGTATCAATTTACAAACCTTCAAACGAAGATTCACTGCACGAACTACCCTATTGAGTATGATCATCTTCTTTTGCTTTGCCTATTTAAGAGATAAAAAAGACGGTCTCACTGCCGTTTTAATTTGCATATCTTAGCTCAAAGAGCTCCCATGTAAGATTTCTCCTTTAGGATCCGTGTGATTTGTTTCTAAGCCTCCTGATTAAAAAGGCAGGAACGAGAAACAAATTGATGAAGAAGATTATGGAAATGAAGTCAGATTAAAATTCAGTTTTATAAAATCAATGGAGAGACATAGCAATTTAGACCAAGCAAAAAAGCTATTCATTCATGCTAATCAAGAACTTGAGGGTAAGTGTCCCTCTGTTGTGTCATTAATTCTTCTAACCATTTTTGTTAAGTCTCTGTTCTTCCCAAACAATCAGAAAAGGAATAAAATATCAGGTCCCTTATATACATTCCATTGACATAAATTAACATGTTCTGTTTCAATTAGAGTAGGGTATTTCAGAAGGACAAACTAAAGCTCTTTGCTAAGTATTATATTAAGTTTGATGATGCTGGAGTAAGAAAAAACCTGGCACCTCCTAAGTGCAGGAGACTGGACCACGAACATGGCTTATACCCAGGACTTCTTATCCCTATAGCAGCACTTTGAAGCAGAAGCTACCAGACCCATTTCATTGATGAGAAAACTGAGACCCAGAGGAACCTTTTCTGTACCCAAGGCTACACAACAGGTAAATGAATATTCTGAAACAGTACTCCAGCTGTATGCCGTTAACACCAAGTTGTCGCTCAAACAAGTCCCACTCCTACTTTATATAATATTTGGCATTAATATGCTGTGAGGCAACTTCATATCAATATCCTTGTATCAACTTTGAGAAAGAAAAAATTATGATAGCATAGAAATTTAGAATTATCCCACTAAAATAAACACCCTGTTGCTGAATAAAGAAAAAGCAAATCAATTTGGGCTTTGAAAGCAAACATTTCAAGCATCCAAGACTTTTTCCAATTTATTCAGCTGTTCAGATATTAAAGTGTCCACTTTTCCATTATCTAGAAACAAAGCCACACTCCATGTCAATTCTTCAGACAGCTCAAATCTACATTTTACTATTTTAATCAGTACATTGCTAACACTTGGAACCACAGCACAGATCTGACCAGTTTCAAAGGCCCAACGATTCACTCCCTCTGCACCAGAACCCTGGTAACTCAGTGTTGTTAGAGAAAATTCCAAAACTTTGTCACATACTCTCATATTAAATTTATAACCAAAAATCTCAAAGTCACTTACTATTGCATGGTAATTCTAAATATACTTCCTTGGAATAGGTATCTCCTATCCAAAAACGAATTTTATAATGCTAACTATCCAACACCATTCCCCACCTTATTCCAGAAACATTCCATATGGAGGATACAGCAGCAACCATACCTGCATCTGCTCACTTTCATACTCCCAAAATAAGTCACAGAATTATTATATATGGGAAAAAATTATTGGGCAGAATTATGATCTATGAAAAAGAATTGGGTGACACTGAAACACTGCAGAAAGTAGCATATTATCAAGAACCAATGATAATTAAGGAAGACGTTCAAGCTCAACTGAAGGCATTGGCAAAAATTAAGGAATTGATGGAATAACAATTGACATGTTTCAACAAACAGATGCAGCCCTGGACTATGCCAAGAAATTTGGACGACAGGTACTTAGTCAAATGAGACATATATTTGTTCCAATTTCCTGCAAAAGGGATCCAACAGAATGTGGATATTATAGAGCAGTATCATTAATACCACAGGCAAGTAAAATCTTGCTGATGATTTTAAAAAAAATGCCTGGAACAATACATTGACAGGAAACTGCTAGAAATTCAAGCTGGATTCGAAAGAAGCAGTGACACCAAGAATATCATTGCTGATGTCAGATGGATATTGGCTGAAAGCAAATTACCAGAAACATGTCTATTTGTGTTTCACCGAGTACACAAAGGTATTTGACTATAAGAATAATAACAAATTATAGTCAACCGTGTAAAGACTGGAAATCCCAGAACGCTTAATTGTGCTTATGTAAAACATACACCTTGACCAAGAAACTGTTCTCTGAATAGGACAAGGCGACAGTGCATGGTTTACAATCAAGAAAGAGATGCATCAGGGTTGTATACTTTCCCCATATCTACTCAGTCTGTGCCCTAAACAAGTCACTAGGGAAACTGGATTACATGAATAACAATGTGGTATCAGGACTTGAGGAAGACTCATCAACTACATGCTTTGTGCAGATAACACATTATTGTTTGCTGAAAGTGAAGAGGACTTAAAACATTGGTGGCAAAAGATCATGGACTACAGCCTTCAATACAGATTACATCTCCTTCAGTATGGATTATATTGTAACATCAAGAAAACCAAAAGCCTCACCACTGGATCAATAGGCAGCATTGTGATAGATGGAGAAAATACTTAAGTTAACAATAATTGCATTTTACTTAGATCCACAGTCAACACCTATGGCAACAACAACCAAGAAATGAAAAGATGTGTTGCATTCTGAAATTCTGTTGTCAAGGATCTCTCAAAATGCTAAAGAGCAAGGATCTCAGTTTAAAGACTAAGGTGTGCCTACCTTTCATGGTTTTTCAATTACTTCCTATGAATCTGAAAGCTGGGCAATGAAAAGGGTGACAGAAGAAAAAAAAATTGTATCTTTGAGTTTTGGTGCTGGAGAAGATTACTGAATATGTCATGGCCTGCCAAAAGAACAAACAAATCTGTTTTAGAGAAAGTGTAACTAGGGTGCACTTGGGACCAAAGATGAGCAAACCTCGTCTTGGATAGTTTGAGCATATTGTCAGGAGTGGCCAGATCTTAGAAAAATATATTGTGCCAAAAAAAGTGGAGGGCCAGCACAAAAAAGGAAGACCCTGAACACGATAGACAGACATAGTGACTGTAACAATGACCTGGATCACATCAGAGATTGTGAGAACGGTTCAGGACAAGGCCAAATTCAGATCAAAGTTCAGAGTTGTTATGAGTTCTACGTGACTTGATGTCACTTAACACCAATATTCTACTGTTGACTCCAGTATCTTGATCAGTTGGAGAGACTCCTCATGGTGTGTTTATGTGCTCTGCCTTTTAAATTCTAGATATTTTGAAGAAACTTACTGTCTTTCTTTCCACTCCACATGTCACTGCCTGACCTATAAAGTTTAGAATGCAAACCAGCAAGAATAATTTCCAGGCTGCTCTTTCAGCTATGAACTTGTGAGCTCCCATAATATATGATATGATAAATGAATCCTTTCTTCTCCTCTTTCTCTTTATGTGTAAAATGTGTGTATACAGTAGATATAGAGTGGGAGGAGATAGATAGATAGATAGATAGATCTCTTGGATTGATACAGTAACTGGGATGATGGGGGTTGGTGTGTCAAAGTTAGTGAGACTAGCTCAGGACAGAGAAGGGTTCAGAGCTGCTGTACAGAGGATCGCTATACATCACAGGTGACTCAATAGCACATAACATACTATGACAGGTTTGGAAGCAGGAGTGGCATCTACTTCCCAAACGACATGTCTCCAGAAATTCTATGAACTTTGATAACTGTCAACAGTTGTAGAGGGGCTTCAGGTCTTTTGTTCATAAGTTCACTATGAGTTGTGCTTGACTAGAAGCCAATCAGTAACATCTATCTCTCTATCTGTACCTCTTTATCTGTAAGAGAGAGAATGGCTGTTTCTTTAGAGAACCTGACTCAATCAGTCCTTTTGATTTCTGCTCTCCCAAGGCTAAAGTTTTCTCAGTTTAGAGTTCCACTCAAATGTCACCTTCTCAGAGCAACTTTTCCAGACTCTCTCAAACTGGCCACTAGCTTGCTTTGTACCACTGTATTCTAATGTAATGGTTCCCAAAGATCCCTAGAATAGCTGCATCAACATCAGAGGAGAAATTTTCAGGCCCTCCTCTAAAGGCACTCAATTCACCCCAGGCATTCTTAGGGAGACAGCCTAGAAGGCTTAGAAGGTGGGCTGGAACCAAATCCTTCCTGCTCTGAAAAATACTTTGTAAATGTCTCAAAACTTTGGAAGTTGACTGTCAAACATAACCATTCCTAAAATTTAAATTAAGCACACTTTCTAATTGAATAAATTGCACTATTTAATTTACTATTAACTATGTTTCTGAGACTACTTGCATCTATAGTAGGTATATAGTGAAAATGTTACATAGTGGTACACTTTAGTATATTTATTGACAATCCACATTCTGTGACATCATGTGGGTAGTCTGAAGCAAACTACAAAGGGAGTATTTACAACATGGAAATCGGCAAATGCTAGAAATTGGGGCGTTTTCTCAGTGAGTTGGGAGCTACATATTTGCAGCACATGGCTGGATCAGGTGACTGAAATGCAGCTAATGTTCGAGAAGTCCCTGAGTTGGGAAAAATGAAAAGTTAGTGGTTCAAGTCCACCCAGAGGATTCTTAGACAAAAGATTGTTGTTATGTGCCTGGTGCAGCTCTGACCACGCCTCCTTAGTGATTCATATCCACCAGTGGCTTCTTCCTATTTGATTTATAGCCTTGATAGTGAAATGAAAGGTCTGCTATAAATTGATGCCAACTTGACAGAAGAGAAATTTCTGGCTATCTACTTCCAAAATGTCAGTTATTCACAATTTTAGAACCCACAGTTCTAGTCTGATACACTGTAGTAGCTGTGAGCAACAAATGACTGAACATCAATCGACTTTCTGATAAAGTTTCAGAACTCTCAGCTAAGAAGGTCCCACCTACCTGTCTCTAGTCACCTGTTACTCTTCACCAACCACTGTCTAGACTACTCTTTTCCTCTTACAGAGTGTCTGAGCTTAGAAGTTGCTTGACTCTAAATCAATCTCAGCTTCCCAGAATCTGATCTCATTCATGGAATACATCTATGTTCCAGGACCCAAAGTATAATCTGACTTATTTTCTATTAATCTCTACAATGTTACAAAATGTTACAATGTACAAAAGGCACCTAAAACAATAAAATCACAACTATTTTTTTTTTCTTTCTTAAAACAGGATTTTTTTGAACCGAGTCATCCATTCTCTACTTAGACACTGCAGAATAATAATAACACACCAGCAGATGGCAGCAGAGATGTGGAGGAAAAGTAAAGCTTCATCAGACCATGTTCTGAGAAAGAACACAAGTTGTGAGCATTGAACAAGTGTCAGTGTACTATGATTTCTGGGTTAGGTGACTGGCAGAATCAAAGTGGCATTCAAATAAAGTTCATGATGTAAAACACAGACAAATTGTGCATCCAAGTCACCTCAAGCAGGAAACAGACTACTGCGGCCACTGAAAAGGGAGGTGGCAGCAGTCGGGACAACTATTTGAAAAGAGGAAAGAAGGACACAGAAAGCATCATGGCCAGCAGCAGGGTAACAGAAAAAGTTGTTGTTCTGGGCTACCAAGTCAGAACAGACTCAGAGATGAACTTTCAGCAGATTGGCAGAAGCTATAAACTGCATGGAGTGAGACTGCCCACTTTTCTCCCTAGAAGCAGCTGGCAGATTCGAACCACCTGCCTTTGGGTTTCTTGGTGCAACTCAACCCACTAGAGCTCTTGTAACAAAAAGGGAAGGGAGAATGCCCAAAACATTCTCTGAAGGTTGAGGGAATGATGAAATAGAACATTCTGGTGAGTGAAGTGATAGAAGGACAAAGTTGAAGAATCTGACTTAAAGACATTTTGGTTTTGAGGTAACAGCAGAACATCTGAGGGAACACAGTAAAAGGAAGTTTGCAGATACTACAGTTCACAAACTCCTACTCAACTCTCAGGACTCACTTCTAATGTCTTCTCTTTGAGAAAAATTGTACCTCAAGTACCCTCAGAGAAATAGCTTCTTGCTTCTCCATGTGTCAAAAGCAATTTGTTTGATATTCTATGGTAGCACGCATTATGCTGGATTGGCATTATCTGACTCTGTCATTTCAATTCAACACTATGAGCTGTTCTTAAATTCAGGAAAAGCCATTCATTTTTATGTTCTTATCACAGCACATACCCTGTTCATAATAGATACTTAAAAATTGTCTACTGAATCATAGAAATAACTAGTTAAAACTAACATTAAAATATAGGATTTGGAAATCATCTACATAAAAGAGCCCTGATTCTGTTCCCTAGAATCATTAGTGAACAGAATTTTTTCTTTTTTTTTATTAATTTGAATTTCCATTCACTTATTGTTGCACTTTTCTCCCTGCCCACCACTCCTCCCCAGTTCACTCTTCTCTTTGACAAGTAAAAGAAAAATTCTTCCATTGTTTTATAATCGTTCCCCCCAGGTCCACTCCACTCATTCCCCCCAGGTCCACTCCACTATGCAGTCTTCATTCTGGACTCCTGTCATGACAATACCTAATCACATGTCCCTTTTAAACAGTTTCTTCCCCTCATCTGTTTCAACGGAGTATACATTATTTATCCCATCTTTCTCGGTCTCCCTCCAACAGAATTTTTAAGGGATAAAAATATTGAAGGCGAGCTCTGGTGGCCTAGTGGCAGGAAACTGCACTGCAAACCCAGAGGTACGAGGTTCAAATCCACCAGACACTCTGCTGAAGAAGGAGGAACAATTGCCTCCTGTACCAGTCAGATCCAATTTGACGGTACACACATAAAAAAAAATAAAATAAAAAATAAAAAAATAATAATAATTAAGAACAAAAAAACCCCCCAAAAACATGAAATCTAAGGATATGAGTCTTAGAAATAGACATGCATAGGAAGTGGAAAAGAAGAACTAGTAAAAGAGATTAAGGGAACCAACAATTACACCAGAAAAAAATGCTGTCACTTACAAAGGTGGGTACACTCCTTTCGATTGTTTAAAATGTTGTTGTGTACTGTCGAGTCAATTCCGGCTCATAGTGACCCTATGTACACAGCTCTGAACCCAGCTCTATTCTGAACCAATTTTAGCATCTCTGACACACTGACATCTAAATAACTAAAGAGGACAAACAGCCCATCGAATTTCAACACCAAATCCATTTGTGAAAATTCAGATTGATTTCACCATGGGCCAGAATAAGAGCAATGGGTAAAAAGCACTTAATTTAATGAAGAAGCTGGGGATATGGGAACAATTTATCCTTGTTATTTCCACACTGTACAAAGGCTGCACAAGACTTGAGTTCAGGCTGGGTGCACATCTCAAGGCAGGGAAGATGGAAATATTAAAAGGATTAGGAAGCTAATTTTAAAACATGATGAATAACAGGCGCAATAGCACAGTACTACTGATGAGGTCCTCACAAGGAGGTGAAGAGGACAAATGAAGCTCTCAAGGACATTTTTAAAACAATTTTTTACAGAGGATGATTGATATGTCAAAATAAACAACTTCTTGCTAAATCTGTATTCCACACAGACTTGCCCCAGGCTGTCCTCCTGTGGCTGTCAGGCCAGAAGAGCAGGACATTTGTCCCTGGGACATTGGTGATTACACGGTGAGTTTTTGTCTGGTGCCTTGCTGAAGGGGGTGGTTCTAAATATGAGTGCCGAGACATCTGGTTTCCTAATGTCATGCCAGGAAGTCCTAATATTGCTGGATAACTGAATTCCCAGAATCAGCCTCAGGAAGGACTTTTAAAAAAAATTAAAATAATAATAATTTGGCATTCTCATTTCCAAAACAGAAGGCTAAAGTCTGAGATGATTGGTGACCAGTCTAAGGTTATATGCTGGTTTTGGCAGAGCAAGAATTCCAAGTGTCCGGACCAGCAGTCTGTAGTCTTTATAATTTTCTATATTGTCATTGGTAGAAGGAAAAGGAAAGAAAGAAAAATAGAGACCAGATAGAAAAAGGGGATCAAAGAGAGACAAAACAAGAAAGCAGGCAAGCAAAGGATGGCGATAGGAACAAACTCTCTGTAAAAACAAACAAAACACCACACTAGTCTTTGAGCTCACAGCAGGAGTCTAGCCCTGCTTCTTCTCCTTCATTCACTCCAGAACCAAGTACTCAAGAAGAGTGAATCCCTTCCTCTCAGGAGTTGACACACAGGTTTGTTACCTTCCTTATATATTTTCTAATCTACATGTGACTAATCTACATTTTGCCTCTCAATACAACTTGACTTTTCATCACAGACATTAGGACAGTGACTAAGGATGACAGAAGCAGAATCAATGGTTTTGAGTTGGGCTGTTGGAGAAGAGTGACTCTTTTACAGACTGCCAAAAGAACAAGTATGTCCTAGGGAAAGTGCAATGAGGATACTCCTTGGAGACAAGGATGGTGAAACTTCAACTCACATACTTTTGGTACGTTGTTAGAAGACAGTCCTTGGAAAGTGGCATCATGCTCGGAAAGGCAGAGGGTCAGGGTAAGTAAGAGAGGAAGAATCTCAACAAGATAGTGACACAGGGACTGTAACAATGGGGTCTAGTGTATCAGAGATGGTGAGGATGGCACAGGACAAGATAGAGTTCAGATTCATTGTTCATAAAATCACTACAAGTTGTAGTCAAATTAACAGCCCATAACAACAACAACAATCTGCATGTGTACAACTGTAGAAATCCTATTATTTCTATTGTCTTGCATGGCTGAAGGTTTTGCAATTCTTCTGCAATGCAATGAAGCTCTGTTCTTTGGTCACTGAAGACATAATTTGATGATACCATAGAACTATGTTGAGTACATCCAGACATTTCTCTAAGGAGTAATTTATCACCTCACTGTTCTACCTAACTTAGTGGGGTGAGCCCTAATGTCTTGCCCATGTTAAACAGCAGAAAGGTAAGACACAATAAAACCAAGTAACTTACTCAATACCACATAGCCAAGAAAGATCAACAGTGTGGTTCCAGCTCCTGCCTGCTAACAACCATACTGACACCATCCTGACAGGAGCCTCTGACAGCTTGGGGACCCGGATTCATCCCTCTGTCCCAATCAACATTCATAGATCCAAGATAGCCACCAATAAAGTAACAGATCATATTCTTATAGACTCATGGAGAACTTGCTAAGTACAAGATTATGGGAAGCCAAACTTTATACCAAATATTATATGAAAACCCTTGTTCAGGAATTGAAGGAATTACAGATTTATAAATTAGGATTTCTCTTGTGGCAGATCCCAGAAAATGAGCTGTCTGTTCCCTGCAGACAGGAGACAGCAAGGGGCCCCCTACAGAGGGAGTGTTAATTCCTGAGCTAGAGTTCACCCTGAGGCATCAAGGTAATCCTTAAGGGTAAAAGAAATTCTTGTATTTGTGAACCCCTCCCTCCTGAATCAAGCAGAAGATTTTCAATAGAAAGAACTTGGCTTCATTTGCATTGAATTATCTTTGTGATTTACTTCCAGATAATTTTCAATAAAGATACAGAGAAGATTGCTGGCCCCCTGTTTTATGCTCTCTGCTCTATCTCATTCCTGGCTGTTTGTCTCATTATTAATAATTATAAAATTATTCCATTCTTTGGGACCCTCAGTCTGCAACACAAGACACTGTTTGGAGGGCCTAAAACATATTACTAATTCGTTTAACTAAAAAATATTCAGGAGATTAGTGGAAATAGTATCACCACACTTGTTTTACATAAGAAAATTCAAGTACAGGAAGCTTAGAAACTGTCAAACTTTACAGAGCCAGGAAGGAGAAGAATTCGGGTTCAAATTCCAACAAGTACTAAAGTATTTGCCCCCCCCCTTATTTTTTTTTTAAAAAAAGGATTTGAATGAGTCTACACAGAATATCTATGATGAATGGTTTTTCCAATAATTCATGCATATTCTGTTCCCCAGCACCAATTACAATACACGCAATGTCTGACCATCCCATCCCATTAAGTGTTTATTGTCTATCAGTTAATTTACCACCTCTCTATTTCCTCTCCCTGGAAATCATAATAGACTGAGTCTCTCTGTATGTAAATATCTAGACTTTTATAACAATGGTATTACATAGTATTTGTCCTTTTGTGACTGATTTCTTTAATTCAGCATAACATCCTCTAGATTCATCCACATTGTGTTAGTGTTTCATGAATTCATTGTTTTTAAATGTCACATAGTACTCCATTATGCAGACGTATCTGAATTTCTAGATCCATTTGTTTATTGCTCCTGTAACTACAAAGCCCTGTCTCTGAAACAAATCATATAAAACAAGTCAGAGAGTAACTTGCCTCTGTCTAGAACTCAGTTCTTTCAATACACCAGATTCTGATTCAGGCCACAGTCTTTCCAATCGCTTGCTCTGCATGTGAGAGTTGGACAATGAGCTGTGTGTTGGAGAAGAGTACTGAATATTCCACGGACTGTCCTAAAATAAAACAGATATGTCTTGGAGAAAGTGGAGTTAGAGTGCTTCTTGGAGGGAAAGATGGTGAAACTTTATCTCACATACTTTCGCACCAGGTGTATCAAAGATGGTGAATACCGCACAGGATAGGCCAGGGTTCAGGTCTGTTGTTCATAGGGTCCATACTCAACTCGATGGCTCCCAGCAGAACACCAGATCCTGCCTCATTGACAAACAATGAGAAGAAGAGAGTGCCTATCCATACGACTTGTTTTCTTTTAGGTTTTGCTGGACAGACCCTCTTAGGTTTGTGGTATCGTCCACACCCTTCTACTCATGTGGCCAATAGCAGGAGGCCGATAAGGGAGAGTTGCCCAAGTTGAGAGTTGGCAGTGGGTTCAGGCAGCCTGTGTGCACAAAGCCTCTTCTGCTACATCAAAGTTATGCGAGCTAAGACAAAGTCTCGTTTCCCTTCCCTAAGGAGCCCTGGTGGTGTGGTGGTGCAAGCATTCTGCTGCTAACCACAAGGTCAGAAGTTTGAATCCACCATCTTCTCTTCAAAAGATGTGACAATATTGTAAACATTCTACATGGTCCTTTCCATCCCACTAAATGTTTATTGTCTATCAGTAATAGCCTTGGGAAGTCCCAAGAAGCAGTTTCCTGCCATATCTTGGAAAGCCACTTATATAGAGTTCACCGCATTGCATAAAGCATTGTTGGGGATATTACTCGTAATGCACAGAGCAGATTCAACACATAGTAAACTGTTTATAGATATTTCAGTGGGTTGATTTTATATCTATGCATTTAAGTAAACAGAGACTTGGTACCCCACTGGATACTAGGAACTCATGTGAGCATAGAGCTGTAGCAGAGAACCAAGAAGTCAAGAAGCCCTTCCAATAAGTCAGACTGATGCATAAGTACATGAACAAAATAGTCTATGATATACATCAGGTAATGCTCTTGACATAGAAAATGAAACTTCTACAACCACATCGTGGTTCCCTACCTTCCACTGACTGATCATTAGCATTTGCAAGTTAATTCGTGCATGGCTCTATTTCCTTAGAGCAGTGCATCTCAGACATTTTGATCTCAAGGATCCATTAGGCTCTCAAAAGTTACTGAGTCATTGCTCATGACTTTATTTATGTGGGTTTTATCAATAGCTTTTTACTTTACTAGAGATTGAAAAGTTTTAAGCTCGAGAATACACAAGCTCATGTTCTATTAGTAGTCATAGCAATGGCACTGCATCCCCTCCCACTAAAAGTAGAACTGAAATTCAGGTCCTGCCAACCATTCAAACCTTGTCTCAGACCATCATTGTTCTTATCTGTTATCTTCTTGCCAGTCACTTTTTATTTCGTTCCTTCAACCAGCTGTTCTTTCTTTCACCCTGGAATCCCCTTCCTTTTCAGAATATAGGACTTTATATCACTTAGTCTAATTTGTTCCACAGTGCACTAGTGAAAGAGTAAAGGTTCAACTCATCGCTGTGACGCTGGAAATGACTCAGAACTGACCTGACAACAGTTTTTTGGGGAGGTTATAAATCACATGGGAGGAGACTACCCATCTTTTTCCCGAGAAGGCGCTGGTAGATTGAAACCATCAGAGGAGCCACCTTTGAGTTTAGGAGTGCAATTCCCAATGGTTTTGCCACTAGTGTTCCCTAGTGAAAGAGTAAGGGACGTGGAAATATCTTGGATTGTGTTGAACCTCACAGCCCCATGAAACATTCTCCAGGAACTACCAAGGGTCCTCAGCCAATTCTTGAAGTATTACTGATCTTGTGAAAATCTATTTAGACTAGCATCAGCATGAGGGGGAAAAAAGGCAAGAATTTACTTTTCCACTTCTACTGAGGTCTTTCTGCTTATTTTTCCGCAATCAGAAGCTGAAACAGTGAAATATCATTTGAACAACACTACATATGAATACCTATGATGAGCTTCTTGAGTCATGTATTTATGTGAAAGCTTAGTTTATGGGGGGGGGGAAAGGCAACTATTAAAACATGACTCTTGGTTTTCACAAATACAGCCATCCTTATGAAAGAAAATGTTTTTTCCTCTACTAAAGATTTATTATTTTTCAGGAGTTCACTAAGAGACTTTCATTATCAAAGTTGGTTCACAGAAAAACTAATCACTTATTTTAAAAGTATGTATGATATTTTTATCCTCCACAGAAATTTTCTCGTTTAACTCTTCTTTTACTGCTATTTTAAATGAAAAAAATTCTTCAGAATTTTTCTAAGCATAAAGTGACTTCATAATTGCATTTCTCCAAAACTATTTGACCTTCTTTAAATAATATTTTCAGTATTCCTCAGAGACATCACTAGACAGAGTGTAGGGGTATAAACCAAGCCATGTGGCATTGTCAGGAGGGCTGAACATCAAAATAATTATAACATTTTTGTGCATTGTTTCACCAGAGATTTATTAATTTTTACTAAATATCTCTGTAGTTGGTTTTAAAAATACTTTTTTCATAAACCTGAATATGTTACCCTATAGTAATTTCATTTTTGAACCTTCTCCTGTGCTCTTGTGAGAGCTATTATTATTACCTAATTACAATAATACCTGGAATCTTGTGCATGCTGCAGGCAGGCATCACAATATATGCTTTGTTTTCTACACTGCCAGCGTTTTCATAATTGTGGTTTCTGACAAATGATCTGATAATTTAGCTATATTGCTGTAGTAATATCTGTGAGCCTCTATCAATAATTTATTTTTTTTTAGAATGAAGTCGTAACTAAAGGAGAGAAACAACAAGAGCTTCCCGCTCCACTACATTCTGCTCCATGATGATTGAATCATGGGGTTCAATGTAGGAAATGTCACAAAACAATTTTGTCGGTGCTGGAAAAAAGAACTGAATGTACCATGGACTGCCAAGAAAACAAGCAGATTCATCCTGGAGAGGGTTAAACCAGGCTGCTCCTTGGAGGCAAGGATTCTGGGGCTTCGTCTGATATACTTCGGACATGTTGTAAGGAGGGACAGGTCCTTGGAGAGAGACATCATGCTTGGGAGGGTGGAGGGACAGCGCAGGAGGGGAAGGTCCTCTATGAGGTGGGTTGATTCAGTGACTGGGGTAATCGGGATGGGTGTATTAGTGGCAGTGCGATTGGCACAGGATAGAGCAGGGTTTAGGGCTGCTGTACATAGGTTCACTATGAGTTGCACGCGACTCAACGGCACATAACAACAACAACAACATTATAGAAGAAGTTGTTGCTATGTGCCCTTAAGTCAGAGCAGACTCAGAGCTGGCCCTCAAGTGGGTTTTCAGAGGCCACAGAGGAGAAGATGGCCCATCTTTCTCCCGTGGAGCAGCAGGTAGATTCGAACCACATGCCTTTGGAGTGGTATGACAACTCCTTACAATTCAACCACCAGTGTTCCCTAAATAAGGCGTACTGAGTGTCTTACATTTTACTTTGTTAAGGACTCTTCCAGAGCCACAAAGTTTTAGAAGAAATATATTTTATCACTCGATTTTAAAGAAAACTCAAAGCAGCCAACAAAAGAACAATTTAAAATTAAAAGCAATTCAATCATAAACTTGCAACAGAAATTGTCAACTGGTTCCAGCGAGTTATTCCTTTCAATGGATTGCCAATAGACTTCTGTTGGCAACAGGAACAGCAGTCCTGAGAAAGAGTTTTGCTCCCTGGTCAAAGGTGAGACTGAAGCACAGAAAATGACTCTCACCACATTTCCTATCATTTAACCCCCTGGAAAAGTTATTCTTTCTTAATTTATTTGCTAATTGTCTCTCTACTAGAAGATAAGCTTGATGAGTGATGTAGCACACATCATCTGCCTTATGCACAATGTGCAGATGTACAGAGAACAGGAGATAGAAAAATGATGAAACTTTCATTGTTCTTCCATCTTTCCATCCAAGTAGCTTCTTATTCACCTCACCATGCCTGGTCTCCAAGAGTCCATACTTTTCGAAGTTCTGTGCAGCTTGAATTTTTGTTTGTTTGTTTGTTTTGGTCTTCTCTCCAAATTTTCTCCATTAAAGGCATGAAGTTTCCTGTATTCTACTAAATCAGTTATCATCCCCTCATTTGTTTTCTTCTCAAAATTTGACTAACTGCCTGAACAAGGACTACTTTCTCTCCAGTCTCTTCTACTGTGTAGATTATATTTATTTTCTCTGGGCCGATTGATAGCATCATGATAGATGGTGAAGAGATTGAGATTGTTAACAGATTCAGTTTGCTTGGCTCTACAATCAACACTCTTGGTACCAGCAGCCAGGACATTAAAAGAATTGCACTGGGAAGGTTTGCTGTCAGAGACCTCCCCAAAGTACTGAAGAGCAACGATGTCAGTCTGGAGACTAAGGTGCACCTGATTCAGGTCATGGTCTTTGCAATTACTTGCTACGCATCAGAAAGCTGGACAATGACTAGAGATGATAGAAGAAGAGTTGATACCCTTAAGCTGTGGTGCTGGAGAAGAGTGTTGAATATACCATGGATTGCTAGGAGAACAAAGAAGTTCGTCCTGGACAGGGTGAAGCCAGGTTGCTCCTGGGAGGCAAGGATCCTGAAGCTCCATCTGACATACTCTGGACATATTGCAGAGCAGAATCAGTCCTTGGAGAGGGATGTCATGCTTGGAAGGGACATGACAGGAGAGGAAGACCTTCAATGAGAGGGATTGATTAAATGACTAGGGTAATGGGGATAGGCGTGTCAGATAGTAAGACTGGCAAGATAAAGCAGGGTTTAGGGCTCTTGTACATAAGGTCACTATGAGTCGCAAGTAACTCGAAGGCATATAACAATAATAACAACAACAACAACAACAGCAAGGCTTGACTCTACCCAGAGGTACTTTGGTAGAAAGATCTGATGATTAATTCTGACAAAAATCAACCACTGATAACCCTATGGAGCAGAGGTGACACACAGGGTCACCATGAGGCAGAATCAACTCTATACAAGTGATTTTCACTGGAACACATTTACAATAAAAAGTGAGGAGAAAAAAAGAAACTCATTTGGCCACTGCTTCACCTTATAGTGGCAGTAAGAGCAAAAATTTTTAGAAAAAAGAGATTGATGGCTCCAGTATCATAGACAATAAAAGGCAAACAAGTAAAAGCTTTCAATACAACAGAAGTTTTGTTAATAATTAAAGGTAATACACAATATGGGTCTCACCATAGGGACTGTGAGACAAAGCTTGCTGGAAGACTATGAAAATCAGAGGCTTCTTGCATTGCTTGCAGGCTTTCTGTTTTGCTAGACTGAACCTAGACTTTCACTTGTTGGCTGAGAAGCTGTCTGAACTAATTGAGGAATTGTGTCTTGCTGTTAATCTGGCTTAGGACTGCTGATCTAAACCTGAAATTTCACTGTGTCCTTCTTCCCGCTCCTAAGACCTCTTTCCCTAATAAACCCCACAACTTTTACAATGAAAAAAACAAAACAAAACACAGTATGAGTGACAGAGGCAAATAAGATACTAAAGGATTATAGAAACCAGTTTGTTACAGGGTTACACCTAAAGCACCTCATTTAATGAGGGGAATAATCACTTAATGCTCATTTCTCTCAAGTCAGAACTGATTCATAACTGACCCTCTATTGGGCTTCTCAGACTATAAACAGAAAGGGAGGAAACTGACCATCTTTCTTTTAAGAGATGGTTGGTGGGTTCAAACCACCAGACAGGCGAGACCCTTAGTTTAGCATAAACTCTCCATGGACTATACCAAGTATGTAAAATATAGATAAGTAATAGAATCGTGAAATGTAAACACATCATTGACCTTACACATTTGCTGTAAAGCTCAAATGAAACCTACATAAAAGTCCTTTGCACACCATTATTAACACTCCAGAGATCAAAGAAGGAAAATATTACATTGAGAGTAATCAAAGCTTTACAATTTATGAAAGAAATAGATCAGTTACACATCAAATGTTTATATCAATAGAATCAGGACCCACAGAAACTGCTGATAAGAACCACTCACTGATTTCCATAATAAATGTACACATGAGGTACATCGCTCAGTGCTAGAGAAAAGGGTGGGTTGGGTAGATGCATTCCTGGTCTCATGGGGCCAAGCATCTCATGTGTTAATTAAGCAATCATTTTAGTAGCTATAACATTCATGCTGGGGTGCGGAGTACTCTGAAGGAAAGAAATAGTGCATTATAAAAAGACAATCTCCAGTTTCGTTTGGAATGGAAAGAAGCCCCAAATAGGCAAAGCACTCCTTAAAAATAGAAGAAAGGTAGGAGGTATCTCACTCCCTGATTTCAAATCCTACTACACTGCCGTGGTGGTAAAGACAGCATGGTATTGGTACAATGACAGGCACAAGGATCAATGGAATAGAACTGAGAACCCGGGGATCAGCCCATCTATCTATGGTCAACTGATTTTTGACAAGGAAATAAAATGAGTTAAGTGGGGAAACCACAGCATTTTTAACAAATGGTGCTGGCAAAATTGGAAAAATATCTGCAAAAGACTCAAGCAAGATCCACACTTCACCCCACATGCAAAAACCAACTCAAGGTGGATCATGGACCTAGGACTAAAACCAAGGACTATAAACTTCATTACAGAAAAGCTAGGAACAAGACTAGAAGTCCTAATCTACAACATAAAGTCTTCCAAGTATCCTGAAAAACCTAAAACCAGGAGAAGATAAAGTAGGGATCTTCTAAGAATCAAATTCCTGTGCACATCCAAAAAAACTTCTCCAACAGGGTAAAAAGGGAAGCCACAGACTGGGAAAAAGTATTTGATAATGACATTATCAGATAAGGGACTTATATCCAGAATTTATAAAATACTTGAGCACCACAACAAGAGAAAGGTAAATAATCCAATAGAAAAATGGGCACAGGATATGAACAGACACTTAACCTAAGAAGACTTTCAGATGGCTAACAAGCACATGATGAAATGTTCAAAATCCCTAGCTCTAAGAGAGATGCAAATTAAAACAACTATGAGATATCATCTCACCACAGACAGAATAGCAAAACTTAACAGAACAGCAAGCAACAAATGCTGGTGAGGTTGTGGAGAAATTGGGACCCTTATTCACTGTTGATGGGAGTATAAAATGGTGCAACCACTGTGGAAGGTGGTATGGCGCTTCCTCAAAAAGTTGCAAATAGAGTTATCATTTGACCCGGCAATTGCACTACTGGGAATATACCCCAAAGAGACCATAACTGACATCCAAGCAGATATATGCACACCCATGTTTATCGAGGCTTTGTTCACAATAGTAAGGAGTTGGAAACAACCTAAGTGCCCATCAACAAATGAATGGATATAGAAGCTATGGTATATTCACACAATGGAATACTATGCTGCATTGAAAAACAAGGAACTCATGCAATATTATTCAAAATGGGTAACTCTGGAGGACATTATGCTGAGTGAAGTATCTCAGTCACAAAAGGACAAATACAGCAAGGTGCCACTGTTGTAAGACAGGACTGACCTTGGGGTTGGGGAGACTGAGAAAGATGGGTTCAATAATGTATACTGCATTGAAACAGATGAGGGAGAAAACTGTTTACAAGGGATATGTGATTAGGTATTTTTGTCATGACAGGAGTCTAGAGCAAAGGCTACATGGTGGAGTAGACCTGGGGGAGGGATTGTAAAACAATGAAAGAATTTTTCTTTTACTTTTCCAAGAGGTTAGTGTACTAGGGGGGAGGGTTGGGAAGGGAGAAAAGTGCAACAATGAATGAATGGAAATCCAAAGTCTGTAAATTTTTACTGAAATTAATAATAAATTTAAACTAAAAAAAGGGAACAAATATCTAAGAGAAGAAAGAAGTTATACATTCTAACAATGAGTCATGAAGGAATTACTGAGGTCTGGGACTGGAACAGGAAAGGTGAACACAGGGGTATATATGACAGATTCTGGAAGAGGAAACAGCTTGTGCAAAGGCCCTGGGAAATATAACAACACTTGTAAGCTGAAAGAATAAGCGTCAATGTGGCTGAAGGCAGAAACCTGAGGGGTTTTGCTCTGAAGTGAGTGGATCTTTCTTTGTTGGTTTTGTTCTTATGTGCCATCGAGTAGTCTGCAACTCACAGAGACCCTATGTATAACTGTTCTGAAAGCTGCCCTATCCTGAGCCAATTTCACTGCCTCCAGCACATTTACCCATATTAGCCTGTTACCGTGTCAATCAATCTCATCTGGGGTCTGCCTCTTCGGTGTTGTCCCTCTACCCTTCCAAGCATAATGTCCTCTAAGACTGGTCTCTCCTGACAACATGTCCAAAGTATACAGACAGAGGTTCATAATCCTTGCCTCCCAAGAACAACTTGTTTCACCCTTTCCAAGACAGACTTGCTTGTTCTCCTGAGAGTCCATGGTATGCTCAATACTCTTCCCCGGAACCACAGCTCAAAGGTATCAATTCTTCTTTCGTCATCGTTAGACATTGTTCAGCTCTCTGATGTATAGTAAGCAATTGCAAAGACCATGGCCTGGATCAGGCACACCTTGGCCTAGCTTGAAATAGTTGGTTTTCAGTATTCTGGAGAGGTCCCTGATAGCAGATTTCCCTAAAGCAATTCGTCTTTTGATTTCCTGACTACTGATGCAAAGAGTGTTGACTGTGGGGCCAAGCAAGCTGTAATTGTTAAGTAACTATAAACAACCTCAATCTCATCTCCATTCATCATGGTGCTGCCAATTGGCCCAGTGGTGAGAAATTATTGTCTTTCCGTATCTTTCTAGATAAGCAAAGAACACTAATGTTTATTCTCAGAGAAATAGGAAGCCTTCAATGCATTATATGCACATCAGATCTTGGCTTTGGCCAAAACCAACACATTACTGTTTACTAAGTAAAATAGATTGGAGAGTGGCAAGAGTGAACTGTGGGAGGCCAGCTCTGAGAGAATGGTAGCAAGTCCTGATGAGAGATGCCTGGAGCTTGAACCATAGATACAATAGTCAAATAGGAAAGATGGTGAGGAGGTAGCATCATCAGCATTAGCTGATGAACTGAACATGCAGGGCTGGGAAGAAAGATCATTTCTGACTTGACTCGATAAAGGGTCAATCTGCTGAGGAATATAGGGAACTCTGGAAGGAAAGTTGGCTAGTAGAAAAGACCAAGAGTTTCGTTTTGGGAAAAAGTACGTTTAGGTGCTGCCAAGACAGCCAAAAAGAATCTCTGCTGGAGCTGTGGTTAAAGCATCATTCTGCTTCTCAAAAGGTCACTGGTGTGAACCCACTAATCTTTCCATGGGAGAAAAATGAAAGATTTAGATTTAAGAACCGCAATCTCTTCTCCATGACTCATGGTGCTGCCAACTGGCCCAAAGATGAGACTTGATTCTATTTCTGGATCTTCTTAGACAAGCAAAGAATACTGATCTTTATTGTCAGAGAAATAGGAAGTCTTCAGTGGATTATATGCGTGTCAGATCTTGGCTTTGGCCAAAGCCAACAAATAATTGTTACAATAGCACACAACAGTCTGCTTCCGTAACAATTTAGGGCCTTGGAAAACCTATGGAGCAGTTCTTAATCTGGTCTACAGGATCATTATGAGTTTGAATTAGTGGAAATGAATGTGTTTTGATTTTTTCCTTTAAGATTAAAGGTTGTTGTTGTTATGTGCCGTAGAGTCACCTGTGACTGATAACGATCTTATGTACAGCAGCTCTGAAGCCTCTGCTCTATCCTGAGCCAGAGACATGGCTCAAAATCGTTTAGATTAAGGATAGCATTTTGGCAACAATTAAGGTGTAAACAACAAAAGCACTGTCACAGCGACTGTCAATAAGAGGAGAACTTCTCCATGGGGTTTCTAAGTCTGTAATCTTGATGGTAGGTGACTGCCATATATTTCTCCCATGGAGTAGCTGGTGGGTCCAAACTGCCAACTTTTCAGTTAGGTGCCAAGCTCTTTACCACAGCACTGCCAAGGTTCCCTTTATTTACTGTACAGGTGACAGTTAAAGATGTGCATAGGGAGAGACTAAAGAGAGAGACAGCAGGAACATATAAGTAAATGCACATTCACATCTGTCATTAAATTCCATTCTCCTTTCCTCTGTAATTTGGCTATAAAGCTCTTCCATGGAGAATGTGGACTTGGAATCTTCAATCGTGTAATAGGGATAACTTCACTCTTAATTGTTCTGACTCAAATAAAAATTGCTTTCTTGGAAAAACAAAACAAAACAGACAATAGCAAACTTCTAGTATATTTATATCAAAAACATGTAAAAAAGAAATAACAGACATGACAACTAAGATTAGCTACTAGCTGTAGATTTGAAAGGTTATTAAAAATTGAAGGATGAAAAAATTATTTTCCCTGATTCAGACTTTAAAAAATGTTTGTGTAGGGATCCCCAGATGCCATCAATCAGGAAAAGGATATCTCTGGCAGAGAAGAATACGGCTGGTATAAATAATTAAGGGGTGAAGACAGACAGCGGGAAATTATGGAAGCAAGAGATGCCACTGAGAGGCTCTGCTGGAACATTCAAGCAACAGTTAAATGATTTTCTTTTCATTGATTGTTTTCCTAGCTTTGTTCATATATATCTATTTTTCGCCTAATTGAATTTTTGAGACAAGAGAGGATTTGTAGTAAGGAAGGGAAACCCAACTTTCTTCTTACAGCCTAAAGAAATCTAGTAGCAAAGTAGGTTAAGTGTTGGGATGCTAAGCAGAAAGTTGGTAGTTAAAATCCACCAGCTGCTCCACAGAAGAAAGGCTATTATTTCTTCCCCTTAATATTTACAGCCCCAGAAACCATGCAATAGGATGAACTCAACTATAAAGCTTTCTTTTAAAAGTTAATGTAACACAAATTTAAAACAAACCAAAAAAGCCCTGTCGGTTGTCATTAGGTTGACTCTGACTGTGGGTGACCCACTGTGTGTCAGAGTAAAATTGTGCCCAACAGGATTTCCAGTGGCTCAGTTTTAAAAGTCAAGTTTTTCTTCTGAGGTGGCTCTGGTACTTGAACCTTCAACTTTTCAGCTGAACAAATATATGCCCATTAACTATATGAACCACATTAACAGTCTGTTCTTAGGTGCCATTCCTAACAGGTACAACTTCTCAATAAGTTCACTCAGGGAAAAACAATCTCAGAAAGTCAGTTCCTTGTCCTGGTAGATGGACTCAACAACAATGGAAACAAGCTGAGGTGAGTTGGACATCTGCATAGTGCCCTCAGGGAACCGCAGTCCCAAGTGTTCCTCAGCATGGTCAGAGAGATTCACGTGGCATGATTAAAACCGTTTCTTTCAAGTCCACAAGACACGTACACTGTAAAATCCCACATAAACAAAATAACAAACATCTACAAACAACAAATCACAGTAACGTCCTCCAATAAGAGAAGCAACACCGCTGACTTCTAAAGCAATATTTAATCAAAACTTAAGAGTTTAAGAGTAAATGCCCCAATGGTTAACCCATCTATCATAGGCAATTATATTAGAAGCAATTTCTGCCTTCACAGTATTGGAATTTCATTTCTAATGTATTTATTACTCAACTATATATTTCATTTTCAATTAAATTTCAAGGGAAATTCCTGCAATTTATTAAATGTGTATTACAAGCTGTTGTTGTTATTTTTATTGTTGCTATTGTTGTTGTCCTTAAGTGTCATCAAGTCGTAAGCGACTCTTAGCAACCCTATGAACAAAAGACCTGAACACTTGTTTAAGTTTAATCCTTTCTCCAGGTTCATAGGGTTTCCAGAGGCAAGCTATTACGGAAGTGGATGCCACTCCTGTTTCCAAGCTTGTTTTAGTCGGGGAGCTTCACCAAACACTGTCCACCATAGATAACTGTTATCACATTTGACACATCAGTGTCACAGTGTTCAGCTTCACAACAACCACAAGTTACCTCTGTACAGCAAGTGGACAGTCCAGGGCTATACGACCTAGAAGAATGTTTGACCAAAAACAATTAAAAACAGGTCTGACAGCCACAGATTAAAGTCACCCACCTTTGTCTTGGTAGCATCACTCTCTGTCCACTAGGCCAACTGATCTCTCTCTATGCTGTTGTTGTTAAGTGCTATCGAGTCGTAGGCGACTCATAGAGACCCTATGAACAAAAAGACCTGAACACATTGTATACCTTTCCTCCTTTCTCCAGGTTATTGGGTTTCCAATCCAAGCTACCAAGTAAATAAATTAATACACATACATACTTCTGTAGTAAATTATGGCCATCAAGACAAAGCAATCAGACAATTGTAACTGAGATTGAAAGTGACAATAAAATTTCTCTCACTATACTGGTAGCTTATATAGTCTTTAATTATACTTGAAAACTTAATTGAATCATGTATCACTGTAGAAAATATAATTCACAAAAATAACTACTTTGTGTAGTTTTATCATCTGTTGCTATTTATTTTGTGGTTTCATCCCAAGCCATCAATATCTTCAGAAAAAATGAATTATTAACATAATCAACTACCAGTAGTCTTGGCCAGCATGTCAACTAACTCCCAATTTGCATCATGAGGAATTAATTATGAGCTAAATACGTACTGAGATTTGGTTCTGGTTTCATGTGCCCTTTAGCTCAAACTGACTCATAGCTGACCCTCCAGGGGTTTTTCTCAGGCTGTCAACCAATGCAATGGGACAAGACTGCCATCCTTCTCCCTCAGAGCAACAAGTGGACTGGAACTGAATGCCTTTGGAGATGCTGTTGCTGTGCATTGTAGAACTGGAACCAACCCATAGCTGACCCTCCAACAGGTCTTCAGAGGCAGTTAATTGCAAGGGAGGAGACTGCCCATCCTTCTTCCGCAATGCAGCTTGTGGCTTCAAACCAGGAGCCTTAGGGATTACAAGACTGGGGTTTTTTGTGTTTTTTTTGTTTTGTTTTGTTTTTTACCAGAACTACTTTTATTTCCAAAAAAGTTTATATTATAGTATTTACTTCTGTTGATGTACAAGGCCTTTACATTTGTGCTTAAAATGCACAGACCTCCATTAGTTCTCTTGTTCCTGCTCAAATTAGTTATTTTACAATACAAAAAAATACAAAAAAATGTATAGCCCTGGTGAACAAGTTGTCATACAGCGGTAACTTGTGGTCTTGTGGTTGCTGTGAGACTGATGTGTCAAATGCGTTAATGGTTGGTCACCAAATGAGGACAGAGAGTGGAGCAGAGCTCCCCGATTAAAACAAGCTTGGAAGGAGGAGTGGCATCCACTTCCATAACAGGTTGCCTCTGGAAACCCTATGAATGTAGAGAGAGGATGAAAAACACCCAGGCATTGAGGACTCTCCTTCATAGGGTCGCTATGAGTCGCCTGCAACGGCACTTAACAACAACAAACAATAAATGTATGTATAAATAACACCCACCATCCCGAGCAATGAAATTGTTTACAATGCTTACGCCATATTTACATGACTGTAAGAGATGCTAAATTATACATATTAACAAACTAAGCTCAAGTCCAAATGAACAAATGGAAACAGAACTGACCACAAAACAAAAACATTTCCAGCCAGAATTAGTTCAACAAAGCAGGTTTAGCTAGTGTTTAGAATGTTTGTGCACAAGTTCAGAGTTACTGAAAGTCGTTCCATTACGGCCTGTGAGAGAAGTTGCCAGCTGCCTCCTTGCACCTCTAGTCCCTGCAGGTGGGGGTTTACCAGAGGGCGTCTCCTCGGGACCTGGCTCTCCATGGGTCTAGCATCCAGAAACCACCTAGGAAAGACTGCTTCTTGCTACTAGGCCACCAGAGCTCCCTTGCAGATATTAGCATACAAAAGTCCTTGGTTTTGATCATAAACAACTTACTTAAGGAAGTGTATCTAATTTTGCTCCTCTTACCATGTAATCATGAGAAAGTGGAATTATATCTAAATTATGCTTTATGGTCTATTGATTATTCACTATAAATCTGAAAAGACAAGAATTTAAATTTTTTACAACACTTTGAACAAAATTATCCTTGAATCCTTTTGTATACTTATCTGTTTGGTGGGGGCACCCAGTATCCTGGCTCACTAATTAAGAAAGTTCTAAATATGTTCATGATTTGAATGAATTTGGTTAAATAACTAATACCTTTACCTCAATATGTCATGGGAAATTAAACTAACAGCAATCAAGAATATAATATAAAAATCTTCATTTTTCTTCAAACAGTGAAAGAAAAGTACAGGAATGATGTTAGTAAAAAATAAAACCCTCAGATTGCCTTCTACTCTCAAATCCAATGAAACTCTAACCTATGTTGTTGTTATGTGCCGTCGAGTCGCTTGTGACTCATAGCGACCCTATATACAACAGCCCTAAACTCCACTCTGTCCTGTGCCAATTGCACTGACTCTGACACTCCCATCCAGATTATCCCAGTCACTGAATCAATCCACCTCATAGAGGGCCTTCCCCTCCTGCGCTGTCCCTCCACCCTCCCAAGCATGATGTCCTTCTCCAAGGACTGGTCTCTCCTCACAGTATGTCCAAAGTATGTTAGATGGAGCCTCAGAATCCTTGCCTCCAAGGAGCCACCCGGTTTACCCTTTTCCAGGACAAATCTGTTTGTTTTCCTAGCAGTCCATGGTATTCTCAATACTCTTCTCCAGCACCACAGCTCAAAGGCATCAATTCTCCTTCTATCCTCCTGGGTCATTGTCCAACTCTCTGATGCATAACAAGTGATTGCGAAGACCATGGCCTGTATCAGACGCACCTTAGTCTCCAGACAGACACCATTGCTCTTCGGTACTTTGGAGAGGTCCCTAACAGCAGACTTTCCCATGGCAATGCGCCTTTTAATTTCCTGGCTGCTGGTGCCAAGACTGTTGACTGTGGAGCCAAGCAAACTAAAGCTGTGTACAATCTCAATCTCTTCACCGTCCATCCTGATGCTGCCAATTGGTCCAGTGGTGAGAATCTTTGTCTTCTTGACATTGAGCCTCAGTCCATATTGGAGGCTGCAGTCCTTGACCCTCTGCAGCAGGTGCTTCAGGTCCTCTTCAGTTTCAGCAAGCAGGGTTGTGTCATCTGCATAACGCAGATTGTTAATAAATCGTCCACCAATCTTGACCACACATTTCTCCTCATAGAGCCCAGCCTCCCGGATAATCTGTTCTGCACATAGGTTGAAAAGGTATGGAGATAGGATGCATCCTAGTAGTTATTAAAAAGCAAATTGTCAATTCTGTCCCCACAGTCAGTGGGCAGGTTAACAGCTGTGCACTTCAAGATCGCACCACCAAAACTCCTTTCAACATACAGTGCCGCTTAGCAAAGAATGAAGTGGTATACTTTCAACCAGTGACTCTTGGGTATAGCAGAATAACAAGCCCCTAGAGACATTCACAGTCCAAATCCCAAAATCTATAAGTATGTTCATCTGCATCGTAAAGGGGATTTTGGAGATATGATTAAGGAGGGGAGACAGAGGTGGGAAGAGGATCTGAATTATCCAGGTGAGTCTGCTGTATTCACATGGGAAATTATAAGAGGAAGCGGGAATGTTAAAATCAGACCAGGAGATGCTGGGAAACAGAGGACAGAGAAAGGGACCAAAAAAACACAGACGGATCCACCAAGATGCTACACTGCTGGCATTAAAATGGCTTAAAGAAATGTTTAAAAGGAATATATGATTAAGTACTATACTTACAACAACAGTGGTATATTATAAGAGGTATCCTGACATTGTAAAGAGGACTTGGGTGGAGGGAGGTAATTGTGCAACAATGAGTGGGTTTCGTTCTTGTTTTTTAAGTGAACTGGGGCTGGGGGAAAGGAGGGAAATGGAGTAAAATGTGCAACAATGAATGAACGAAAATCTAACTTTTCTGTAAATTTTCATTAAAATCACAATTAAAATAAAAAATTTTCTTTAAAAAAAAGTGGCAAAAAAGACCATAAACTGAGGAATCCTCTAGAAGCTAGAAAAGGCAAGAGAGCAGGTTCTCTCCTGTAGCCTCCAAGATGAACACAACAGTGCCAGCATCTTGATTTTCTGACTTCTGACCTCTATAAACGCATGCTTATAAATGTGTGCTGTTTCAGGCCATTAGGTTATAGTAATTTTCTAAAGGGCAATACACTGGTGGCTAATATACTAGGAAAACAAAGAAACCAAGAGATATCCAGTAGTATTGCGAGCTATTTTTAAAATCCTGCCTCAAGGCTTTTACTTGATTTTCATAAAGTTGTTATTTTATCCTCAGTACTTTAAAATCTCCTACAAATGACCAATGTGCTGACTAGTAAGGATTGAATGATGTACCCCTAAAAACAATGCATGGGAATACTAACTCCTATACATGTGGGTAAAATCCTTACAACTAGACAGGTAATTAACATATAGCGAACAGAGAAAAGAGTGAATTTGTTATGATTTCATTTCACTTGGGTCCATAATCAACACCATGGAAGCAGAAGTGAAGAACTCAAATGACATATTGGGAAAATGTGTTGTACAAGACACCTGAAAGTGTTATAAAGCTAAGATGTCACTTTAAGGATTAAGGTGCACCTGTCCCACGCCATGGGTTTTCAATCACATCATATACATGTCAAAGGAAGATGGACAATGACTAAGGAAGAGGGAAAAAGAATTGATGCCTTTGAATTACGGTATTTGTGAAGAATATACATAGAATCCTTACAACTGAATATCCTACCAGGAGAAGTATTGCATTGGAAAGTCTGCTGTCAAGAAACTTGCCAAAATACTGAAGAGCAATGATATCAGTTTGAGGACTAAGGTGCACCTGATTCAGACCATAGTCCTTTTAATCATTTCCTATGTTGCTTAACGCTCTACAACAAATAAAGATGAAAAAAGAATTTATGCCTTTGAGTTGTGGTTTTGGAGAATGATAATGAATATTGCCAAAAAGATGAACAAGTATGTCTCAGAAAAGGTTGAACCAGAGTGCTGGGAGGCGGGGGACGGGGGCGGAGGAGGGTGCAGCAAGGATGGCTAAGCTTTGTCTCGCATACTTTGGGTATGTTGCTGGGAGATGCTATTCCTTGGAAAGGGATACCATGCTTGGAAAGGTTGAGGGTCCGTGAAAGGGAAGAAAATCCCAAACAAGATGAATGTACACAGTAAGTGCAGCAATGGGCACAAGTGTATCTGTCAGTGATGATGAGGATGGCACAGGATACGACAGGATTCAGGTCTGTGGTTCACAGGGATGCTCTGAATCACACTCAAGTCAAGGACACCAAACAACAAGAACGACACAAGGGACTGCCAAAGAGAATGACGAATATGGCTTACAAGAAATAGATTCTTCATTAAAAATGAAAATGATGACACTTCAACTTAAATGGTCTGGATGTGCTATCAGAAAGGACCAGTCCATAGAAAAGAACAATAAGCTTGCTAAAATAGAAGACCAACAAGAAAGAGAAAGACCCTCAATGAGATGTACTCACATAGTGGCTGCAAGAATGGGCTCAAACAAAGCAACACTTGTTGCGGGGCTGGACAGTTATTTTCTTCTATTGTATATAAAGTTTGTGATGAATCAGAATGGGCTCCACAACAAAGAAAGGCCACATACATGTGGATATAATCCTATCTGGGAATGGGGTTTTGTTTGTTATGTTAATAAGCATACATCATTGTAGAGTGTATCTTAAGCAATTATGTTATGTTTAGAAGGAACCATGCAGTGTTTCCCTGCTCTTCTGAGGACTGCTTCCTGTTCTGAGTGTAGGTTTCTCAAGGAGTACATCAGGGATGCATCCTGTCTCCAGACCTTTTCAATCTATATGAGAACAGATCATCTGGGGGCCTGCGCTTTATGAGGAGGAATGTGGCATCAAGATTGGAGGAAGACTCATCAACAACCTGCATTACGCAGATGATATAACCTTGCTCTCTGAAACTAAAGAGGACCTGAAGCCCTTGATGCAGAAGGTCAAGGACTGAACTGCAGTCTTCAATATAGATTGAAGCTTAACATCAAAAAGGTAAAGATTCTCACCACTGGGCCAACTGGAAGCACCATGATAGATTGAGAAGAAATTGAGGTTGCTAACAATTACAGCTTGCTCGGATCCACAATAAACACTCTTGGCATCAGCAGTCAGGAAATCAAAAGACGAATTGCACTAGGAAAATCTGCTATCAGGGCCATCTCCTCAGTACTAAGAAGCAATGATGTCAGTCTCAAGACTAAGGTGTGCCTAATCCAGGCATGGACTTCACAATGATTTGATATGCATCAGAGAGCTGAACAATGATGAAGATGATGGAAGAAAAACCAATGTCTTTGAGTTGTGTTGCTGGTGAAGAGAATTGAACATACCATGGACCACCAAGAAAACAAAAAGGTCTGCCTTGGAGAAGGTGAAACCAAATTCCTCCTTGGAGGCTAAGATTTTGAAACTCTGTCTCACATACTTTGGGCACATGGCCAAGGGCAACTGTTGTTGTTGTTGTTGTTATGTGCCGTCCAGTCGCTTGCGACTCATAGCAACCCTATGTACAACAGCTCTAAACTCTGCTCTGTCCTGTGCCAATGTCATTGTCTCCGACACACTCATCCCAATTGCCCCAGTCACCGAATCAATCCACCTCCCAGAGGGCCTTCCACTCCTGCGCCTGCCCTCCACCCTCCCAAGCATGATACCTTCTCCAAGGACTGGTCTCTCCTTACAACATGACCAAAGTATGTCAGACAAAGTCTCAGAATCCTTGCCTCCAAGGAGTAGCCCGGTTTTACCCTCTCCAGGATGAATCTGTCTGTTTTCTTAGCAGTACCCTCAGCACTCTTCTCCAACACCAAAGCTCAAAAGCATCAATTCTCCTTCTGTCCTCCCTGGTCATTGTCCAACTTTCTGACGTATAACAAGTGATTGCAAAGACCATGGCCTATACCAGACGCACCTTAGTCTCCAGAGACACACTGTTGCTTTTCAGTACTTTAAAGAGGTCCCTAACAGCAGACCTTGAAAAAGGACATCATGCTTGGAAAGGTGGAGAGACAGCAAAGGAAAGGAAAATCTCAGATGAGATGGATGGATACAGTGACTGGGGCAATGGGAGTAGGTGTATCAGAGTCAGTGAGACTGGCTAAGGACAGGGCAGGCTTCAGAATGGTTGTACATGGGGTCTCTATGAGTTACAGACACTTGATGGAACATAAAAACAACATAGAAGGAATAGTTTAACATGAGCATAAACACATTCAAAGACATATACCACATTAGGATTGGCAAGGAACTCAGAAAAAGAAGTTGAAAAGGGACAAGAGCCTTCTCTCAGAGCAGACAGAGAACTTTCTCCTAGAGTTAGCACTTTGAATTTTTATTTCAACCTTTCCAAACTATAAGAAAATTAAAAAGGCACCCACTTGTGGTATTTTTGACATAGCAGCACTAGGAATCTAAGGAAGCCATTATGTTGCTCTTCCTGGGATATTAAGTATATATTTAGTTCAAAGATAACTCGTGAATGAATAATTTGAAAGCAAAAATATCAGCCCAAGTTTCCTAATTTATGGTGTCCTGACTGCGTGGGACAATGCTGAAGGCAGCATCAGCAGTAATATCAAGTCAAGAATGAGCCTCTAAGGAAAAGCACACCTGGATGGATACTTTACAAGAAGACTCTTTGGGAATGAGGAAAGACTATTCAAAGGGTTGCTTTTCTAGGAGCAGCTGCACTGCAATCCCAAAGGCACACAGTTCGAATCTACCAGCTGCTCCAGGGGAGAAGGATGGGTAATCTCCTCCTGCATGATTAACTGCCTCTGAAAACCCACTGGAGAGTCAGCAATGGGTCAGTTCTGACTCAGTGGTACTCAAAAATAACAGCTACTTCACTAAGACAAAGATCAATCAAAAGAAGTTTATAAAGACAAGCCTTAAAAGGTATCAGTCTCTTCACTTGGAATAAAAGAAAGAAATAACTTAAAATGAGATGTAAAGAATTGGGCTATACTTCAAGTGAAACTTCCAGGGTCACGCCTCAGATGGCCTGGTGTTAAGAAGCTGTGTTGCAATCAGAGGCACTCAGTTCAAATCTACCAGCTGCTTGGTGGGAGAAAGATGGGCAATCACTTCCCATGTGATTAACTGCCTCTGAAATCCCACTGGAGGGTCCATTATGGGTTGGTTTCAACTCTATGGTACAAACAACAAGATGAACTGATGGTAAGAAATCAAGCAAAAGGTCAAGTGTTGGACAGCTAGCTAAAAGGTAGGCCGTTTGAATCTACGAGTTTGCCCTAGGGAGACAAAGGAGGGCATCTCCACCAATGATTTTAGCCTCGTAATCCTATGGATGGGTGCCGTTAAGTCGGAGTGGGCTTTACAGCCATGGGTTCTGGGTTTATCAGGTGGCTATGGATCAGAGTCTCAGTGTACGAGTTATAACTAGGAACACAGACTACAGTAGAGATTCTAAGCCGGGTCAATTGGCAATTGCTACAGACATATTGGGATGTCACAACCAGGAGAATCACAATCTCCTCCTGCACAATTTATCGCCTCTGAAAATCCACTGGTGGGTCAGCTATGGATCAGTTCTGACTCAAAGGTACTCAACAACAATACAAGCTAGATATGGATGATGCTAAACATCCCGTAATACACAGACACTTCCACTGTTGACTTGCTTCTGACTCACAGTGACCCTCCATCAGGTTTTCAAGGCTAAATATCAGCATAGTGTGTAAAGTGTTGTGCAGCCAACCCAAAGGCAAGTAATTCAAATCCACCAGCTGGCCCTCAGGAAAAAGGTGGGTAATCTCTTTCCATGTGATTTACAACCTCCGAAAGGACACCACTTGGGGGGTCAGCTCTGAGTCTGCTAACTCTGTGTCAATGAGTTAAAGGGTGTATCTTTCTCCAGCAGGGGTTAGGGGTGTCGGAGTCAGTGAAACTGTCTGAGGACATGGCAGACTTCAGAGCTGCTGTACATAGGGTCACTATGAGTTGTAAATGACTCAATGGCACGTAACAACAACTGGATCTCTCCCATTTCTGTCACATCCCCACCCAACCAGTGTGAAAACAATGTATTTGAACTTTGTAAATAAACCAATATTTTTAAAAAATAACAACGATTTCTTTAATTCAGACCACCAACTACTCATATGCAAGTTCAAGCTGAAGCTGAGGAAAATTAAACCAAATCCACGGGAACCAAAATATGCCTTTGAGTCTATCCCACCTGAATTTCAGAACCATCTCAGGAACAGGTTTGAGGCTTTGAACACGAATGAGCGAAGACCAGATGAGTTGTGGGAGGATATCAAGGGTATCATCCAGGAAGAGTGCAAATGGTTATTGCAAAGACAGAAGAGGAAGAGAAGACCAAAATGGATGTCAGAAGAGATTCTGAAAATTGCACTGGAGCAAAGAGAAGCCAAAGCGCAAGGAAGAATTCAAGATACTGAAGTGTTGAATAGAAGATT